>NC_084480.1:221491113-221864863 GCF_030035675.1 Rhineura floridana
GCTTTTCTGCCTTTATTGATATTTAAGGAGATACACACGCTGGCAATTGCACTTATTTCTCCAAAAAAGCAAGAAACTTGTCACCCCCCCTCTTTCTCCCTTTTCTTCCCACAGAGAATGAAATTGACAAAGCTTTCTGGAGCAGGCCTGAAACCGACCAGCAGCCCTTTTCTTGTTTGTATTTGCGATATTACACTTAAACAAATGTATGCTTTTCTGATTTGAAGCAAAAACCCCAGCAAGTAGAATGAAATTGACAAAGCTTTCCAGAGGCAGGCTGAAACCGACCACTCCCCCTTTCTCGCTTGCTGTGCATTGCAGATCTCACCCAGAGTGGTCGCCCAGTTTGCAGGCTGGCAAAAAACAAAATGCATCTGCGCAGTAGTTGCAGACCCCCCCAACACCCCACCATTGCGATGATTGGTTCAATTTTCCCGGGCTTATTCTCGCACATGTGCAAAAGTGCAGATACGTGATTGGCTGGAATGAGGAGAAGGGGCAAGGGGAAACACCCAAGAACCGCCCATCAGCTGTAAAATCTGCGGTATTGCATCCTAACTCCTGAAGGCACAGCGGATGATTCCCGATTTTAAACAGCTAATCGCATTTTTGCTGGTATTGCAAGGAGCGGATTTAACCCGCGAAAATGCGTAACAGCCTTTTGGACAACCGAAAAATAATGAACACACATAGCGGGCGTGTCACACATTTTGCAGTCATCTGGATGAGCCCTTAAAAGGTCTGACATCAGCAATGGGGCTGGGTATATTCCAAACTGTAAAGATGTATTCATCTGGGTGCAGATTTATTTCAAACTGCACCCAGACAAACTGCTACTTTTTAAGGAACTAGTTATGCACATAGTCTTTGACTCCTTCTATACAATCCAATAGAAACATTGCAGTCCCAATTTGTTGCACAGGGAGATTGAAAGACACTGCAGCCCCAAACCAATGGGAATGGGGGAAAGACAGTCCACCCCTTCTGAAGACCCTTGGGACATTACCAATTGTTTTCAGGTTTTCAGCCTTTTTTAAAAATCCCTTTGTAATTCAATGGAGGTAACTCTGATTATTTTTTTGCCCCAAGGATCTTTCCAGGGTACCTGGTATTTTGTACCAGGTTATTTGCAGCCTGAGATTATGGGTGTTTGCTAACACTCATTATCTTGGGCTGCAAAGCAGCCCTGCACATCACAAAAGAGTTCCAACTTCCTGTCAGGGGACCAAAGTTATGGAGGCTTTTGAAAAATCCATATGTGGGGTAGGGTTCATGCACCGTCTGAGAGATCTGCAATCCTATCATGTAATGGCGTTGCTGCTACTACAGTCCATTTGATTACTCACCTTCTGCAACCTTTTTGCTGTGCACCAGCATTGGTGAGGAAGGAGAGAGGACAGATGGACTACAACAGCACAACAATTGGGAAGGCAACAGAAGAATATCAGAGTGCTTGAGAAAGTACAGTAAAGGTCAACTAAAGCAATCCACAACTTGGCAGGTTTCCACGATGTACATAGGCTATAGTGTTTGAAGGGCTTTGTTTAGTACAGAAGAAAGGCATGATAGATAGAAGTTTATACAAGAACTGAGTCAAGAGAGTGAATGTACAGAAAAGTCACTCCCTAGTACTAAAATTCAGGGCCATTCAATACAGTTGGCTGACAGTGGGTTCAGGACAGACAAATGGAAGAAGGTCTTCATACAACACATAAATAACTTTAGGAATTAATTGCTCAATGTTGTGTGTTGATGGTCATTAGCTTAGTTGGCTTCAAAAAAGGATTTGATATATTAATGGATAGATCACATAGCTATTATTCATAACAGCTAAACAGAACTTAATGTTCAACATAGTATCATTCCCACTCTTTCTAATATGTATGCATGAGAGCTGCTGCTCATGTAACCAAAATGGTACCATCCGCAGCCACGATGATGGTATCAACAGACTCAGGAGAACCTTGAGTTTTGCAGAAGTACAAAACATCTTTAGAAAAAAATACTTAAAGGAGGGGACACCTCCCAATAGTTCAGTGAGGATTAAGCATGCTTATTGGCCATGGAATATTGACTGACTGTTTGGAGGAAGGAATGGAAAGCCAGAGGAATTGGAATGGAGTATCTTGGAAAAGGGCATGGCTGGCTGGAATCCTGAAAAAGGAGCATTCTACACTGCCACTTTTTGTTGCAGATTCTAGTTGTACCTCTAGTTACCTAATATTGTGGGCAAACAACAGAGGATGTTTGTCAACACTATGTCCTTGTGAGCTTCCCAAAAGAATCTGGGTGGTCACTGTTGGAATGCTGGACTACATAACTCATATGTTCTTATCAGAACCTTCAACCTGCTGTTTGGTGATTTTATTGTCTAACACAGCTCTGGCAATATAAGATTTTGCACAGGTAGATGAGTTGAAAAGTATTTGCTCAATAAGTGGCTTATCTGTCTGAAACAATGAAAGAAAATCCTTGAGAGAACCACAGAGTGTTAATCAGATAACTAGTTTTGAGGGAAAAGATGCTCATCAAGGCTAAAGAAACCACATAGCCAGGCAGGAAAATGAGGATGGGTTATTGGGACCAGGGATGAGAGGGAGGGAATTTTCAATATTTCACTATTATGTCATTTTCATAATAGTCATTCTGGCAACAGACTCATTTCAACTAATTGGCTAACATAGAATTTGTAGAATATTAGTCTTGCCAGTAGCACAGGATATTGGCTTTCTTGATCGTCAAGAGCAAAAGGGATTGGAATTATCAGAGCACATCTGATAAACAGGTAAAATTGTATGTAGAAATATGAAAATATGAGGAAAATAGTTCAGTAAGTGTGAGGATGTACAAAATAGTTTAAAAAATCATTCTTGATTAAGTTTGTTGATAAGTGTTCTGTGTTCTTCTGCAAAGAATCTGATATTTATACCTGGATGGATGACTGCCTGGGAACCACATATACGTTTCCTTGGCTTACATGACGGAAGAAAGGGAGGATATAAATGTAGAAAAATTAATAAAATCGATATATTGATTTAAGGAAAAGGAAATGGACTGCCTTCAAGTCTATTCCAACTTATGGCGACCCTACAAATAGGGTTTTCATGGTAAGCAGTATTCAAAGGGAGTTTACCATTGCTTTCCTCTGAGGCTGAGAGGCAGTGACTGGCCCAAGGTCACCCAGTGAGCTTCATGGCTGTGTGGGGATTCAAACCCTGGTCTCCCAGGTTGTAGTCCAACACCTTAACCACTACGCCACACTGGCTCTCCTATATTGATTTAAGCATATGATTAACTTAGGAGGGTTATTTCACAAGTGAAGAGCCTCTTTCATCCACCTAAGAAGGCTGAAAATGCTCCTCAAAGCATACATGAAATACACTGATGAGACAGAATCGAGGTCATTATTCTAGTTTGATTCCATTCTAATGTCACCTCTATTTCTATAATTCAAATGTTTCATTGTTTCAGAAGAAAAGCATCTGGGGGGGAAACCGCAGACACACAAGCATACATTGGCAAGAAGGCAATTTGATTCTACACAGTAAGGGCTCATCCAGACGACTGCAAAATGTGTGACATGACCGCTTTGTGTTCTCATTATTTTTCGGTCGTCCTGATGACGTCAAGTGCAAAAGCGCCTTTTCGCGCGATTAAATCTGCTTTCACACAACCGTGGAAAATGCGATACACTTTTTAAAAGCGTGAATCATCCGCGGTTTCTTCGGCCGCTCGGACGCAATACCGCGGATTTAAGAGATGACGCTGTTGCATGGGCGGTCCTGGGGTGGTTCCCCAGTCCCCCTCCTCTTTTCCAGCCAATCCCGTCCTTTGCACGTTTGCGCTTGTGTGGAAACGTCGCCCGGGAAAACCTGGCCAGTCAGTGCTGTTGGATATACTGCGCAGGTGCGGAAATGCAGGTTTGCGCAGAAGCAGGAAGTAGAGGCCGGCACTCTGACCTCCTAGAGAGCCCGGCACACACTCTTTGTGTGAAGGGAACCACTGCTGCATTGCTTTCCAAAGTATATGGGCTGTTTAACCGTTTTGGATTAACGTGATTGCAGAAATTCAAGAAAGCATATTTGTGAAAGCAGCAGAAGGAAGGGGAAACTGGAAGGGGAAACACAAATCACTTTTGCGCCCCAATTATGATGTACTTGCTGGGGCCTATAAATGGCTGCAATAGGGAGTGTTTGGCAAGCCGAAAAGGGAAATATCCAAGAAGCCGCTTGCTAAATGGAGTAACTTTTCTGCTTTACCACGAATGCGCATTTCTGCGAGACTTGCCAAGCAGATATGCTGCTATAGGTGCTCTGTCACAGAGCTATAGCCTTTCGCCCATAGCAACGGAATTAGCTGCGATCCTGACTTATGGCTAACTGTAACCAGAGGGAGTGTTTGGCAAGCTGAAATGGGAAATATCCAAGAACTCGCTTGCCAAATGGAATAACTATTCTGGTTTACCACAAATGCGCAGTTCTGCAAGACTTGCCAAGCAGACATGGTGTTGTAAAGTGGGGAACACCGTAACCATAGGTGTTGTTTGTGTGCGATAAGAAGCTTGGTGGGCTGTGGTGTGTTTTTCTCCTTTGTAGCCGTGCAGCCTCGTAAGCCGCTTCCCGCTCTTGGGGCATCCCCCATCCCCAGATGAGTGGCTGGACAGCTTCCCCCCTCTCTGCTCATCAGCTGTGAATCGGGTTTGTGTGAGGTACTTTGGCGGGAGGTTTGAATCCCCTGAGTGAATTCCTTGTGCTGCCCGATTCCGGCTCATCAGCTGTGAAGCAGGCGTGCTCACGGCTTTTAGGGGGGAGGTGCGAATCCCCTGCCTGAGTGGGTTCTTTGTGCTGCCCGCCGCCCTTTCATCAGCCACCTATGATTTTGCCCAGGGCCCCACAGGCTACGGGAGGACTCGTGGCCGCCTCCTCCAAATTCGGTTTGGGCCATGACTGCCAGCTTTTTGCGCTTCCGCGTTCAAGCATGCATGCGCAGAACTGATAGCAGTGGAAGGGGAGAGGGGAGCAGACGTCATATTTTCCCAACGAATCAGATGTGTCGTGGGCATAGATAGGAAAAAAGCGAGAAGATGCCGCATGTTAGGGCTGCGTGTGCGGCCGGTAAAAAAGCGTGTTTTTAATATCAGCAAAAAGCGGGAAAGGAGTGGGAAAAGGGGCAAGTGAGGACTCTCAGCTGACAGAGCGGGTATGGAAAACCTGGATTATCCCGCTCCGCCTGGATGAGCCCTAAGTGTCCTAGGTATAAACAGGGACAAAGGGGCAAGAAAAAGCAGGAATTTCATTGTAGCAAATTCCAGACTGGGGAGCCATTTTTCTTTCTCTGTTGTCTTTATTACTAAAACAGTGAACAGGGATACAGTTTCATTCTGACATTTTGCTTCAGGTGCAAAAGAATCTTAACCACACAATGTTGCCTAGTGTCTACTCAGAAGTAAGCCCCACTGAATCCAATGGCATTTACACCCATGTGGGTTTAGGTTTGTACCCTGAGGCTGGCAAAGGATTACAAAGGGGAGATGGCCACAGTACAGGATCAAAAGGACTGTTGATAGGTGTGGTAGGCTGGGGTTCCTTCTCTTTTACTATTTCAGCAGGCCTCTCATTGGAGGTAGAGCTCTCACCATCGTGAATGTTTTATTTATTTATTTATTTATTTTGTTTCATTTTTAAACCGCCCATAGCGAGTAGCTCTCTGGGCGGTGAACAAAACAGGATTAAAATACAATATACAATAAAATCAGTGACGAACAACAGCAAATTAAACAAAAACATTAGATAGAACATATTGACATTAAAATTGAACATTATAATAACATTAAAATGCCTGGGAGTATAGCCAGGTCTTAACCTGGCGCCTAAAAGAAAGTACCGTAGGTGCCAGGCGTATCTCCTCAGGTAGGCTGTTCCGTAGTTCGGGGGCCACCACAGAAAAGGCCCTAGATCTAATAACAATCCTCCGGGCATCCTGGTGAGTTGGTACCCGGAGGAGGGCCTTGGATACTGAACGAAGTGAACGGGTAGGTTCATAGCGGGAGAGGCGTTCCACAAGGTACTGCGGTCCCACACCGTGTAAGGCTTTATAGGTCAAAACCAGCACCTTGAATCTGGCTCGGAAACAAATAGGCAGCCAGTGCAAACGGGCTAGGACAGGTGTTATATGCACGGACCAGCGGGTCCCTGTTAATGAAAACTGGATCATATACACACTGGCTCCCACATTCACACTATCACTACATGAAGAACCCTCTGCTTCAGAAGGTTGAAGGAACTTATTCATATTACCTGCATCTTTCTGCAACTGGCTCTGTTGCTGAGCCCTGGGCTGCTTTTTAGAAGACATTTTCAGAAATACCCCAGTCTAGACACTTATATACACCCCACCATGGTATTTATTTATTTATTTATTGCATTTACATACTGCCCCATAGCCGAAGCTCTCTGGGAGGTTTACAACAATGGTTGTATAAGCCTCACTTGTTCTAAAAAACTGGTTGGCATACAAGGCAGTTGCTAGGCTTGGTCATGTGTTTACTACTCTCCTCTACCTTTTGGGGCAATGAGAATTTTCAAAGTTAAAAAAAAAGCAACAAGGGAAGACTGAAGAAGAAGCTACAGCCTAGAAGACTGTAATATCTGGCCCTTTAAGAGTGGTTATTCCACTCCAACAAAGGACATATGTCTTGTAGCTGAGAAGGGAGTATTGGAGCTCAGGGATGAGGGCTTGCAAAAGGAGCCATTTTGTGTGTGTGCTGAACATAATAAAGAATTTGTTGTTATGTGCCTTCAAGTCGACTACGACTTATGGTGACCCTATGAATCAGTGACCTCCAACTGCATCTGTCATGAACCAGCCTGTTCAGATCTTGTAAGTTCAGGTCTGTGGCTTTCTTTATGGAATCAATTCATCTCTTGCTTGGCCTTCCTCTTTTTTTACTCCCTTTTGTTTTTCCCAGCATTATTGTCTTTTCTAACAAATCATGTCTTCTCATTATGTGTCCTAAGTATGATAACCTCAGTTTCATCATATTAGCTTCTAGTGATAGCTCTGCTTTAATTTGTTCTAACACCCAATTATTTGTGTTTTTCTCGGTCCATGATATCCGCAAAGCTCTCCCCCAGCACCATATTTCAAATGAGTTGATTTTTCTCTTATCTGCTTTTTTCACTGTCCAACTTTCACATCCATACATAGAAATCAGGAATACCATGGCCTGAATGATCCTGACTTCAGTGTTTAGTGATACATCTTTGCATTTGAGGACCTTTTCTGGCTCTTTCATAGCTGCCCTCCCCAGTCCTAGACTTCTTCTGATTTCTTGACTATTGTCTCCATTTTGGTTAATGACTGTGCCAAGGTATTGATAATCCTTGACAAGTTCAATGGCCTCATTGTCAACTTTAAAGTTACATAAATCTTCTGTTGTCATTACTTTAGTCTTCTTGATGTTCAGCTGTAGTCCTGCTTTTGTGTTTCCTCTTTCACTTTCATCAGCATTGTTTTCAAATCATTACTGGTTTCTGCTAGTAGTATGGTATTGTCTGCATATCTTAAATTATGGATATTTCTCCCTCCAGTTTTCACACCTCCATATTGCTCCAATCCTGCTTTCCATATGATATGTTCTGTGTATAGATTAAACAAATAGGTTGATAAAATACACCCCTTTCTCACACCCTTTCCAATTGGAAACCAATCGGTTTCTCCATATTCTGTCCTTACAGGAGCCTCTTGTCCAGAGTATAGGTTGTGCATCAGGAGAATCAGATGCTGTGGCACCCCCATTTCTTTTAAAGCATGCCATAGTTTTTCATGATCTACACAGTCAAAGGCTTTGCTGTAATCTATAAAGCACAGGGTGATTTTCTTCTGAAATTCCTTTGTCCGTTCCATTATCCAATGTATGTTTGCAATATGATCTCTGGTACCTCTTCCCTTTCTAAATCCAGCTTGGACATCTGGCATTTCTCACTCCGTATATGGTAAGAGCCTTTGTTGTAGAATCTTGAGCATTACTTTATTTGCATGGGATATTAAGTCAATAGTTTGATAATTACTGCATTCCCTGGGATCCCCTTTCTTTGGAATTGAGATGTGTATTGAATGCTTCCAGTCTGTGGGCCATTGTTTAGTTTCCCATATTTCTTGACAAATTTTTATCAAAATTTGGACAGATTCAGTCTCAGTAGCTTGTAGCAACTCTATTGGCATGCCATCTGTTCCTGGTGATTTGTTTCTTCCAAGTATTTTAAGAGCAGCTTTCACCTCACATTCTAAAATTTCTGGTTCTTCATCATACAGTTCCTCCATGAATGAATCTGTCATCCTGGTATCTCTTTTATAGAGTTCTTCAGTGTATTGCTTCCATCTTCCTTTTATTTCATCTCAGTCAGTCAGTGTGTTCCCCTGTTGATTATTCAACATCCCTACTCTTGGTTTAAATTTCCCTTTCGTCTCTCTAATCTTTTGGATAGGGCTCTTGTTCTTCTCTTTTTGTTGTCCTCTTCTATTTCTATACCATAACTATTGTAATAGTTCTCTTTGTCCCTACGTACTAGTCGCTGTATTGTTGCATTTAGGGTTCTGACTGTGTTTCTCCTTCTACTTTTGCTTTCCTTCTCTCTTTAACCATTTGAAGAGTTTATTCAGTCATCCATTGAGGTCTTTCTCTCTTTTTAACTAGAGGTATTGTCTTTTTGCATTCTTCCCTGATCATATCCCTGACTTCACTCCATAGTTCTTCTGGTTCTCTGTCAACTACATTTTTAGCCTCAAATCTGTTCCTTATATTCTTTATATTCTTCTGGGATGTTATTTAAATTGTATTTTGGCATTATGATTGCTTTGTTGTTCTTCTTTAGCTTTACTCTGATTTTCAATACGACCAGTTCCTGATCTGTACCGCAGTCTGCTCCTAGTCTTGTTTTTGCAGAAAGTATGGAACTTCTCCATCTTCCATTGCCAATTATATAATCAATTTGATCCCTATATTGAGCATCTGGTGATGTCCACGTGTACAGTCGTCTTTTCGGTTGCTCAAAAAATGTGTTGGCTTCACAGAATTCAATAAGTCTTTCTCCTGCTTCATTTCTATCTCCTAAGCCCCATTTCCCCACAATTCCTAGCTCTTCTCTGTTGCCTGCTTTCGCATTCCAATCCCCCATGATTATCATCACATCTTGCTTTTGTGTGTGATCAGTTTCTTCCTGTACATATAGGCCTACAACTCCATGAGAGTTATACTTTGAGAGAGACCCACATGACATGAGAAAAACTTCACTGGGATCCTAAAGCTGGAGCAGGAGTGCACTGAAAGCAGAACAGCAAATAAGGGGTGGCTCATTCTAGGCCTTTTTCATAGACGTTGCTTGGGAAAAGTCTGGTAGTAGCAGGGCCTGTTACATTGCTATGTTTTGTAATCCTGCACAAACCATACAACCTGGTAACACTGCAAAGATGCAGGGCTGCCTGGGGTGTGTGTAAGGGGCCCCCTGCCTCAGTTTCTGTACATGCCATTGGCCCCTGCCACATTGCTCACCAAAATTCATGGTAATGGTATATTAAGAGTGTAAGATGACACTGAATCTCAACATGTAATTGTAGCATAATGGGACCTCTCTCTGGCTATGATGAAGTAAATATTTTACATAGTTGTGTATGAAACAGTTTATCTGTCCAATATCCAATTTCGATGGGACAAACTGGAAGGTGTTATTTTTATATATAAACACCAGCGGTTCAGATTGAATACTGTACAGAAAGCAAGAGAATTTTTGGAAAGATTTAAAGATAGTATGGAGAAACAACAAATGAAAAATACTGAGCGAGCAACAGGAAGGGACTTTCTACCATATGTGGTGGACATGTAAACAAGCAAAAACGTTTTGGAGTCAAATATATAAATTAATGCAGAGAATTTTAAAGATTAATATTCAATTTAAACCAGAACTCTTCTTGTTGGGCTTGATGGACGTACTATTGGAAAGGAATCATGGAAGAGTGATTAAATATATGGTTACTGCAGCGAGATTACTATATGCACAAAGAAGGATACAACATTACCAACAATTGAAGAATGGCTACTAAAATTAATGGACCTGGCAGAAATGGATAAGCTGACGTGCCTATTGAGAGAAAAAACAATAGTCACATTTCTCAAGGACTGGGATTCCTTTCTGAGTTTTTTGCGAGACACAGAAAATGAATTGGTGATATTGGGATTTGATGATTAATTAGATTATTTAATTGTGAAAAAAAGGAGATTATGTAATTTATCAGTGAACAAGGCATCTATATGTATCTGTTACAGCTGATCGAAGATAGATCGGAAGTCATCTGTTTTTGCATTTTTCTTTTTTTATTTTTCTTTTGTATTTTATTTTCTTAAAAAAATTATATTGTAAAAAAAATAATAGTAGTGTATGAAACAGAATAGATGCTATTTTGAGGATTAGGTTGGCTGTAACATGTGTCATTGGGAAGCTGGAAGTGAGGGGCTGGCTAATTAGGTAGCCCTGCAGCCCAACTGTAAGGGAGTATTAACCAATCACAGTAACGTAAAATCTTTCTTTACGTCTAGGCAGCAATAGAAATAAGATTGGTCACACAAGATCATGATTGGCCCAGGCCACGTAGCCCCAGTTACAGTGTGTGTTATAAGAAAAGAAGGAACAGGGAAGGCTTTGACGAGAGATTCTGTGGCTGAGCAGGCAGCCTGTTCTTGTCACCTAGAGAATTCCAGGCCCATTGGGGAAAGAGTTCACATAGCGAGTGAGCACTACTTAGGATTTCCAGGCAAGGTACTACTGGAGAGTAATTTTCTGTGACAGTTACCACACTGAAAGGCATAAGAGTGGTGTGAGACCAGGCCTTAAGGGAGGAATACTTCCTGGGTGAGAAGGCCATCAGCAGGCCTCAACTAGAAGACCTGTGAGACTGAGCCCTAGGAAGCAGAAAGAAGCTCTGTCAGAAGGACTTTGGAATTTGGAGGAGGTATTCAGGAGAAGCACAACCTCATCCCTTATCCCCATGCAAGAAAAAATGAAGTACATCTATTATTCTGCTTGATCCTGGGTCAAGGAGGAGCTAAGGGAAGAATTCTCACATAATTCTTCCATATGGAACCCAGCTTTGTACACATATGCATGAGTCCTTGCAGGGGGCAGCAGCATGGCTTTCAACATCATACCTCCACCGGGCTCCATAAATCCTCTGCGTGGCCCTGCAAAGCTGCCCATGGGGGGTGGGGAAGGTACTGAAGGTACTCCTTGCCCAGGGTGCTATTTATCCTTGGGCCGTCCCTGATAATACCCCACTACCACAAGACACATGGAGTTAATTAAAGAAAAGCAAGAGGATTTGGCTGCACACTATGCCTTAAGCATAACATGTAGATTTTTCTTGCAATGACGTGGGCACTATTTCCTAAATATTTTGGAGAAAGCTAACAATTGTCTTCTCTCCTTATATTTTATTTTTTGTTGTTCATTTTATTTTCTATATGTGCATGAAGATGAGAAATTAGAAAACAAAGTTAGATTCAATTTATGTCATATATAGTCTTCTCAAATTACTATTTAAAATGATTTCCTTATGAGAGGAAAATAGTTGGCTACAGTAAAAAGCAATAATCTGGTTGTTCATTTGGCTAACAGTGTAATCCTCCAATACATGTCAACTCATAAGTCCCATTAACTTCAATGGGTCTAACTCCCAAGTAAGTGAATATAGGATTGCAGCCTTGGATTTAACAGCTGCTAATATCAATGAGAGCTTGCTTCTTAAATCTAGCCCTCTCTGAATTAGGCATTCTTGTTAAATGCTGACAAATTATTTATAGAGAGAATTTTCTCATTATATATTCAGATTAAAGACTTTGCAGTGCCCATTGAAATGTTTTCTTAGGAATAATGGCTGATTAGGTACTCATTAGTATTGCGGAGAAAATGAAATGTTGAAAGGTGAGGGTTTTTTTTTTTTTTAAGTAAATGAATGCTTCAAAATGCTTTCCCTTCAGTTTAGAAACACTCAATGACTAAAAGCACTTCTCTTTGTCCTTTGTATGGTATAATCAAAGCTATTTAAAACCAGAGCTTTACAGTAAGAGCCATTTAATGCTAGCAAACCATTTCAAATCTAATATTAGGACTTCATGAAAACATGTAGGAACATAATCATACGGAGTTTGTGACATCTGTTTTTTTTCTTTGCAATTTTTTCTCATGTATTCATACATATCCATTTCTTTATTTGATCTGCCAGCTTTCGGAGAGCTTAATCCGAGCCAGAGTTTACTAGAGCTCAGCTTCAAAACCTGCTTTTAATGCCATAGCATAGTTCTTTGCAACAGTAAGCCTGTGCAGAGTCTTTTCCTCTTCCCAACTAATTAAACAAGATTAATTTGAGGCAAGTGCATCTAGGTTAGAAGGCAGAAACTATCCAAGGCATTTAGTGACTGGGACAGAAAGCCAAAAAGGGGTCCCTGTGGTGGTAAAAACCTGCCACCGGACCGGAGGCAATCTGCCTCACCCTGCTGCCCCTGTAAAATGGTGTGGTTTCAGATATAGTTATGTCCTGGCACCCAGGCTAGAGTGCCAGATGCAAAAGGTAACAGGGTTCCTACACTTTAAAAAAAATGCAAAAATTAAAACCATTACAAAAGAAATGAAATATTTCATCTATATATAATTTCACTGGGTTGTATTCAAAGCCGTGCTAAGGTGAATGTTCAATTAACACAATGATTATTTCTTGTACAGCTTCTCCCCCCAGATTTGTTCTGGGAGTTTCCTCAACCCTCTGCAGCAGATATGGAGACAGCCCAGGGAGTGTGTGGAGAGAGGAAGTGGGGGATGGATTTAGCTGAATACTGCCCATAATATCACACATCCATATTTAAAAAGTCAGTTTTGGTTTAAGGAGCATTGTACAACTTACTAGGTGTCCTTGGTTACTATTATATTATAAACAGAATGTCAAATTATATGAGAGAAAATAATAAAAAAGATTGAACATTGTCTAGGAATTTTACATTCCAATAATTAAAATTAAATTTCAGTGATCACGGGTAGAGGGTAGTATAGAATTACCATAGAAGATGAGGGCAAGGCTATCTACGCCTTGTTCCTCCCTCCCACTCCTCTCATGGGTGAGTTCCTCATTGCTATCTGCTGTGCCCACTGGCCTGTGTGTGTTGTTGTTTAACACCAGATTGGTACACAATAAGACCACACTCATCCATTATTTGATCATGGAAGAAGGTGCTGATTTGGTGTGCATTACCAAGACCTGGGTGGGTGAGCTGGGAGGAGTTGATCTGACCCAACTTTGCCCACCTGGATACTCAGTGCAACACCACTACAGGCTCCAGGGACAGGGGGGAAGAAGTTGCTGTGGTCTACAGAACTTTCTTCTCTGTCACCAGGAAACCACTCTGTCTTGGAGCTGGCTGTGAGGGCTTGTGCCTGGTGTCGGGCCAAGCAGACAGGAAACTAGGGCTGCTGGTGGTATACATCCACCCTGCTGCCCAGCAGCTTCTCTGGTCGATCTGGCGGAGGCCATCTCAGCTGTGGTATTGGAGGAGCCCAGAACGATAGTCCTGGGTGATTTCAATGTCCATGCTGAGGCTGCCTCTAGTGTTCTGGCTTGGGACTTCATGGCCTCCATGACGACAATGGGGCTGTCTCAAGTTGTCACTGGCCTGACGCATAGGGCAGGGCACACCCTTGACTTTGTTTTTGTTCCAGATGGAGGAAGGGATGGTCTGGAGATGGGGGGGTGGATGTCACCCCGTGTCATGGTCAGACCACTTCCTGGTGAAGTTTAAACCTATGGCTCCGATCCTTCCCTGCAGGACTGGCGGACAGATTAAGATGGTCCGCCCCTGGAGACTAATGGAATCCACTGGATTTCTAAATACCCTGGGAGAGTTCCCAGTAGATAGAGCAGGTGACCTGTTGAAGCCCTTGTCATGCTGTGGAACAGCAAGGCACATCTGGCTCTTGACACGGTTGCCCCCGAGTGTCCTCTCCGACATTGTGAAGCCCAGTTTGCACCCTGGTACACCAGTGAGCTAAGGGCAATGAAATAGGCTGGACGACGGCTAGAGCGCAAGTGGTGAAAGATGTGCAGTGAGGCTGATTGGGCACGAATAAAACATAACCATGCCTACTGTGTGGTGGTGAGGGCGGTGAAGAAGGCCCACTTCTCTGCCACCATCACATCCTCAAGTAGCCATCCAGTGGAGCTTTTCCATATTGACAGGGTTCTGTTGATATCAACCCCAGGAAATGGAGTTTTAGACCCTTAAGAGGCCCACTGTGAATTGTTTGCAAGGCACTTTGAGAGTAAAGTTGCTTACCTCCCTAGTAGTCTTGATGCCCCATCCACATCTACTGTAGTCCCCAATGAGGTGTCCAGTCCAACATCTGCTGCAACTTCTTGGGAATGGTTTCAGTTGATGAGGCCTGATGACATAGACAAGGTGCTTGCAATGATGTGGCCAGCAACATGTCCTCTCGACCCTTGCCCTTCTTGGCTTATTAAAGCTTGCCGAGGGGGTTTGACCAAGTGGATCCAGGGTGTGGTCAATGCATCATTGCAGGAGGGAGTGGCTCCAGCCACCCTAAAAGAGGCGGTGATTCCACTGCTCCTGAAAAAGCCGACCCTGGACCTATTGGTCTGCGATAATTACCGACCGGTTGCAAATACCCCCTTCTTAGGGAAGATGATTGAGGGGGTTTAGCCAGGGAAACAGATTATCTTGACCCGTTCCAGTCTGGGTTCAGGCCTGGTTATGGGACTGTATTGGCCTTGGTCGCCCTGATGGATGATCTTTATCAGGGGAAGGACAGGGTGTGTGTAACCCTGTTACTCTTACTTGATCTCTTGGCGGTTTGTATACCATTGACCATGGTATCCTGCTGTGCCGACTTGGTGAGATGGGTATCGGAGGCACTGTTTTATAGTGGTTCCGATCCTATGTCCAGGGTCATTTTCAGATAATAGCATAGGGTGATTATCTTTTGGCCCCCTGGCTGTTGTCCTGTGGGGTGCTGCAGGGTACCATCTTGTCCCCCATGCTGTTTAACATCCATACGAAGCCCTTGGGAGCGGTCATCAGGAGATTTGGGGAAAGGCGTCATCAGTACTCTGACAATACCCAGCTCTATTTCTCAGTAACATCTGAATCAGGAGAGGCAGTGAAAGCCCTGGACTGCTGCCTGGACTCAGTGGTGGGCTGGATGAGGGCCAATAAACTGAGTCTGAATCCTAGCAAGACGGAGGTGCTGTGGGTTTGTGTTTCCTGAGTTCAGATTGGTCATTTGCCTGCTTTGGATGGAGTTGTACCTCTGAAAGTGCATGTCCGTAGTCTGGGGGTGCTCCTGTATCCATCTTTGTCACTAAAGGCCCAGGTGACCTCCGTGACTAGGAGTGCCTTTCACCAGCTTCAGCTGGTAAGACAGCTGCGGCCGTTTCTGGACTGGGATAGCCTGACCACTGTTGTCCATGCATCTCCAACCTCCCATGTGGGACTGCCCTTGAGGTTGGTCCGGAAGCTACAGCTGGTGCAAAATGCGGCAGCGAGACTGCTCACTGGGGCAGGGTATCGCCAACATGTCACCCCGCTGCTGAAAGAACTGCACTGGCTGCCCATTTGCTTCCGAGTCAAGTTCAAGGTTCTAGTTTTGGTGTACAAAACCCTATACAGCTTGGGACCAGGATACCTGAAAGACCGTCTTATTCCATATAACCCAGTTGATCACTGTGCTCTGCAGGTTAGGGCCTCCTGGAGATACCATCTTATCAGGAGGTCCATCCTACGCAACATAGGAAACAGACCTTTAGTGCGGCGGCACCTACCCTTTGGAATTCCCTCCCCTTAAATATTAGACAAGCACCATCTCTGTTATCTTATTTAAAGGGGGGAGGAACATTACATGTGGCTGTAGCAGTGGGATACGAACAAAAGAGAGTCACTATAAAGTGGTGTGACTGTGAAGGAAATAACAAATAAAGATTACTTGTGAGTGTGTGGTAAAGTGTGCGAGATTTAAAAAACATGGCTGAGTTCTTAAAGATGAAGAGAGAAGAGCTGGTGGAGAAGTGTATAGCTTTTCATTTACCTCATGAGGGTAATGGAGTGGATGAATTGCGGGTGGCATTAATAACTTATACATCAGTCCAATCCTAAGAATCTGTAATAGAAGAGACCCCAGAAGGGTGCTTAAGTAATCCTGCCTATATGGAGTATTTAAGAGAGAAGTTAAAGTTGGAGGCTGAAAGATTGAGAATGGATACTGAAAGATTTAAAATGGAGGCTGAGGAGAAGGAAAAGCAACGTGTGTTGGAAACTGAGAGATTGAGAATGGAGGCTGAGATACAAGTGGAAAGGTTAAAATTAAAAAGAGAGAAGTTTCATTCTGATGAGGCAAGAAAAGAGAGAGATGAAGCAAAAATAAAAGTCACTCCAAAAGACTTTGTTGAATATGAGCCTGGTCAAGATCCACAAATTTACCTCACAACATTTGAAAAGGCAACTCAGATGTGGGGGCTACCTGAAGATAAATACATGCAGTATTTATCAAATTTAATTAAAGGGGAATTGGCTGAGGTGTATCAATATTTCCCCTCAGACAGGCCAGTGACATGTGCTGAATTTAAAGAAGCAGTGTTCAAAAGATTTAGACTGGGGCCTGATTATTTTAGAAAACTTTTCAGAAGCTGCCAGATACAGACAGGGAGGTCTTTCATGGAATTGGGAGCAAAACTGATGGACATATTTGAAAAATGGCTGACAAGTGCTAAAGCTCAGTCTGTGGAAGAGGTGAAAAGCCTCATGATATTAGACCAATTATATCATCAATTGCCATCAGAAATTAGATTGCTGGTCAAAGATCATTCCCCTAAGTCTGTGCAGGAGGCAGCAGAACTGGGAGATCATTTTACCTCAAACTGATCTGGTTGGATGGGGAAAACACCAAGAGAATTTAAATAAAAACCAAATAATAATGGCAGAAGAGATGTGGCACCACAGAGAGTAAACCTTCTAATAAAATCAGAAGGGCACAGGACACCTCAGATTGGGTCTGTGTATCCTAAAACGGAGGAGAAACTCTGCTTCAAATGTGGTAGGCCAGGACATATCCGTTTTCAATGTGAAGCTACAAGCCCTATCAGTAATCCTGTTCAAGGAAGAGCAGTGAAAAGTGAACTGAGAGAGGGTGAAACAAAGAAAATACAATTCTGTCAATTAAGCTGGTCAAATGTTCAAGATTTTGACTCAAGCTTAAGAGAGGAAGTGTGTGTGCAAGGGGCAAAATATTGGGCTTTGCTTGACACTGGTGCTGCTCAAACCTTACTGAGGCTGGATTTGATAAGAACTGAGGAGATTTTACCTCAGGAAAAGTTGGTAATTCAAGGTGTGAGAGGTGAGCCAGAAAGCATTCCCATGGCCCTAATAAAATTAAACTGGAAGAAAAGAAGAGACTTATAAAGTGGGTATCAATGCCCAGCAACAAGAACCTGTGATTTTGGGCAGAGATGTAATGGGTTCACAGGGAAAGATTTATGTGGTGACAAGACAACAACTTGGTAAAGCAACAGAAGCCATTTTATCTGACACTGAGCAGAACAGGGTGGAACATGTAACTGAGCCTGAGGTCGCCATAGCAACCCCTAGTGTGCCTGAAGTGAATGAAACTTTGTTACAAATGTTTTCTACTGTAGAAACACAACAGTTCAGGGATGAGTTGGAGAAGGATAGCAGTTTGAATCTAATAAAGGAACAAGCCCTTACACAAAAAATCCCATTTACAGAGACCCCGAGGGATCAAACTGTGTGGGAGAATGGTGTACTGTATAGACTGTGGTTACCTAAAGAGAGAGAGAACTGCTGTGAACCAGTTAAACAATTGATTGTGCCTAGCAAATTCAGACCCAGATTGCTAGACATGGCACATGATATTCCTTGTTCAGGGCATCTTGGAATAAAAAAGAAAGAAAAGGCTGACTGCTCATTATTATTGGCCAAATATTTCCAAGGATATCAAACAGTACTGTTCCTCTTGTATGATATGCCAAAAAGTGGGGTAAAAACAAAAGCTCCATTGAAGCCCCTTCCTATTACAGGACAACCATTTTATAGAGTGGGAATAGACTTGGTGGGTCCTTTTTCTAAACCCACAAGGCATGGCAGGAAATATATATATTAGTGGTGGTGGATTTTGCAACGAGGTACCCAGATGCTAAGGCCCTGAGGTCAGTGGAAGCCCCTGTAGTGGCAGAGGCATTGCTGAAAATCTTTATGAGGCTGGGTTTTCCACATGAGGTTTTGACTGATCAAGGCAGTGTATTTATGTGAGAAGTGATGCAATGTATGTGGAAGTGTTGTGGATTGAAGCATTTGAAAACACCACATACCATCGAGCAACCAATGGGTTAACAGAAAGATTTGAAAGAATGCTGAAAGGGAGTGGTCCTAATTTGCCAGTCTTGGTACAAAAAAGCAAGGCAGAGGAGGTGGATGACAAGGTCAAAGGGGGAATCTTAAGTGTTCTGAGCAAACATAAGGATCTCTTTAATGTTAGACCTGGTGGAACCAGTGTAGCAAAACATATTATTGACACTGGAAATCATTCCCCAATTAGATCTACCCCTTATAGAGTGAATGGAAGAGTGTTGGATGAAATCAGAAAGGAAGTAAGAGATATGCTAGAGCTGGGTGTGATTTGGGAATCAATTAGGTCTGGTCCTCTAGTATAATGCTGGTACAAAAGAAAGATGGGACAATCAGATTTTGTACTGATTATAGAGCTATAAATAAAATCACAGTTCCGGATGTGTACCCCATGCCTAGGGTAGACACCATGTTAGAACTGTTGGGGGCAGCAACAATAATCTCCACAATAGATCTATGCAAAGGGTTTTGGCAGATGGAGTTGGAAGAGCAATCCAGGGCTAAAACTGCTTTTAACACACCTGATGGGTTGTATGAATTTACAACACTACCTATGGGGCTTAGGAACTCACCAAGTTCCTTTCAAAGATTAATTAATACTATTTTAAGAGGCATGCCAGATTTTGCTGTGGCATACATAGATGACATAGCTATATTCAGCAAGTCGGTGCCTGAACATGTTCAACATTTAACAGCAGTGTTGGAGGCACTTAAAAAGGCTGGTTTAACCATCAAAGTAAAAAAATGCCAGTTTGGGCTACACGAAGTAACTTACCTAGGGCATAAGGTGGGGAGTGGAAAGATAACCCCCTTATGGGATAAAGTAGAGGCTATCCAATCTTGGCCTGTTCCCATAAACAAGAAACAAGTGAGAGCATTTCTAGGTATGGCTGGATCTTATAGAAAGTTTATAAAGGGGTTTGGAGAAATAGCAACCCCACTGCATGCGTTAACGCAGAAAAAGTGTGCTGAGTGCGTGAGATGGGATGAAAGATGTCAAAAAGCTTTTGACCAACTGAAGCAAGCATTGTTCCAGAGTCCTGTGCTGATAGCTCCAGACTTTGAGCAGACTTTTATCGTGGCGACGGATGCATCGGATTTGGCTCTTGGAGTTGTGCTGATGAAAGAGAGGGAAGGCATCAAGCATCCCATTGCATATCTGAGTCGAAAACTGTCAGCGAGAGAACGGAACTACTCATTGGTTCAGAAAGAGTGTTTGGCAGTCGTGTGGGGCCTGGGAAAGCTGCGTCCCTACGTGTGGGGAAGGAAGTGCACAGACATCACGGATCATCACGCGTTGCTGTGAAAACACTATGAAAAACAGCAACACCATGCTGCAAAGGTGGTCCTCGGCACTGCAGGAATATCAAGTAGACTTTGTTTTCATCACGGGAAAGGACAACGTGCTGGCGGATGGATTTTCAAGGCAGATTGCTGATACTGCAATCAAGTGATCAAGATGTGAGACTAAAAGGACACTACCCCTGAGTGATGGACACTTGTACATAACGCGTCGTATTATTCCTGGGTACAGGAGTAATACTTTGCTTTTATTTAAAGGGGGGGAAATGTGATGTCCCTGTATTTTAATATCTGTAAATATGGTAAGTGCGGATTTATTAAGCAATATATGGTAAGTGACTGAGTGAGAGTGGGGAGTACATGGGCTAGAATGCTGGAGAATGCTGTATGATGATTGGCTGAGTGTTTGAATGGCTGAAGGTATAAATGAGAGGGTTGGTTGGAGAGAGTAGTTGAGGAGGTCGGTTGGTTGATGAGAGGGATTTTGGTTTTGGACGAGTTGGTTGGCAGAATTCTGAGAGAGGCTTGGATTGTATTTGGCTGATATTTAGGCAATATATATGACCAGAAACATAAAGAGCGACTCTATATGAAACCATACGCTTGTTAAACATACTTTACATAATCTTGTTATTTCCTGGTGTTTATAAATAAATATTCTATTGGTTTACCAAAAGCCTGATCCTTGGCTGGGGCTTTCACAGACCAGAAGGGTGGGCAGGGTATTTACCAAGACGGAGAAACAGTATCATATGGTGGCAGCAGTGAAGACACAGTGTATCATCAAGTATCCAGGGCAACCCAGGGCTGTATGCTTTATTGGCACAAAGATACAGGGGGGTTGTGGTCTGCAAGTGCACCCAGACACAAAGTAACAATAAGCAAGAAGGGAGACTAAGGCGAAGTCTCCAGCAGTATTGTTTACAGGGAGTGACTGGTGGTGCTGCCTAGCAATGAGATCTTGTGATATCTGTGCTAGGGTGAGCTAAAGAAAAACTACGTTTCTCCCTGGTGGGAGCCACGGGTGGGAGCCTGACAGGTGGTGCCAGGGGAGGAACATTACAGACTGCCCTTGAGGTTGGTCCGGAAGCTACAGCTGGTGCAAAATGCGGCAGCGAGACTGCTCACTGGGGCAGTGTATCACCAACATGTCATCCCGCTGCTGAAAGAACTGCACTGGCTGCCCATTTGCTTCCGAGCCAAGTTCAAGGTTCTAGTTTTGGTGTACAAAACCCTATACAGCTTGGGACCAGGATACCTGGAATACCGTCTTATCCCTTATATCCCAGTTGATCACTGTGCTCTGCAGGTTAGGGCCTCCTGGAGATACCATCTTATCAAGAGGTCCATCCTGCGCGACATAGGAAACAGACCTTTAGTGCAGCGGCACCTACCCTTTGGAATTCCCTCCTCTTAAATATTAGACAAGCACCATCCCTGTTATCTTTTCGGCACCTATTAAAGACCTTCCTCTTTCAACAAGCCTTTTAAGTTGAGACCTTATCCCAGTCTGCATCTG
Organism: Rhineura floridana; assembly: GCF_030035675.1. Taxonomy (NCBI): domain Eukaryota; kingdom Metazoa; phylum Chordata; class Lepidosauria; order Squamata; family Rhineuridae; genus Rhineura; species Rhineura floridana. The sequence goes on from NC_084480.1 coordinate 221,512,404, forward strand.
TGTTGGAATTACTTTTTAATATATTTTTAAACCTTAAAAAAAAAACAATACTTTTTAAACCTTTTTTTCTTTTTTAAGATGTTTTCAAAGCTTTTTTTAAAAATTGTTTTTAAAGATGTTTTGTTTCAACATATTTTAAATTCAGTTTTTATCATATTTTAAAGTGTTTTTAGTGCTTTTGTTTGCTGCCCTGGGCTCCTGTTGGGAGGAAATCAATCAAATAATGCATAAATAAAAATAAATAAATAAAAGCAAACTCCTATTTTTCAGTAATTTCGTTTTGTGCACCTTTACTCGTTATGTGGACAAGGGAATTGTTCTATGTTGATGCTGCCAAAGGAGAGGCAGATTAGGTAGGGGGAAAATGGCCCCAATTTGGGGCTTCCACATCTATATAAATGAGAGGCCTGTAAACCAATCTGAGCTTGCTTCCAAGAGGTTGCTTCCCCCCTCCCCCATGCCAAGTTCACTGGTTGAGCGCCCTGTGAAGATTCCTCTTAGTTGGGTGGAGCTGAGCAGCCCTGTAGCCAGCCTTCCTTGTTAGATGGAGCAACCACATTTCTTGGTGGGGCATTTGGGGTGTGTGTGTTGAGGTGCAGAGTGCCAGTCAATGCCATGCCCCTCACTGGTGGAGAGGATGTGAGCGCCAGGCCAGGGCAAGTGGAAGGCAGTGACCTTCCATATCACTCCTCTTCCATCCAGAGAGTGTGTTAACAAAGTTTAATCTGTTGAATTGTCTCACCCTTTTTGAGAGGTTCCCAGGAATACCAGAGTCAAAAGTTTGACTTTGCCTATTACTAGTCCTCTTTCACCTGTAGTCTGCCCCTGTGTTCTGATTCTTCACGAACTTAACTACTTTGATAAAGACAGTGAGCTCCTGAGCTTGGGTTTGATGCTGCATTAAGTATCTCAGTCTTAGATTCCACCTGAAAAACAAACTTGTCCATGCTACAAGTTTAGAGAAGAGCAGAGAGAAAATAAATACTATAGGGTGTGTTTGTTAACTCCTCCTTCTAGTCTTGTTCCTGACCTTTAGATTTTCCTTCCTGTTGGACAATCAAGGGAAAACCTTTTAACTGATAGCTATATAAATGACGAACTGAGCAATTGGAAATTAATTGTGGAAAGCAATTGGAATTTTTTTTAGTTGTGGCTGGGTTGAGTTTTCTGGCCAGAAATGCTGAAAAGGCCTCATGCTGAGCTGCACATATTGGGAAAATCAGAAATTAAGTTTGAGTTACAGCCTAGATGTCCAGCCAGCCAGTTAACTGTAGTGTGCACAGCAGTGTTCTATTCTTCTGGAGCTGTTTACAACCTTTGCCATCAAGTACTCAAGAAAAAAAAAGCCACTATGACTGTGAGTATATTGAGTGCTTTAAAAGAATAAAGGGTAACGGTAGGATTTTTTTAGATCACTTGAAGTTATCTCTTTATTTCATCTTTTAGCAATACGTATCCAATTCTGCTCTACTCATCATCATGACTGCAGAATAAACAAACACTCACTTCTTACTGCAGGCAAACAAACATGCTTCTTTACTGCTGTCTGGGTAGAGAACGGCAACTGAAACTGAAGCTGAAAAGCAGAGCAAAGGAAAGTCCAAGGGGTGGAGTCTAACTGTAGCCCATAATACAAAGTTCTAATGTTTAATTCTTGTTACTCTACTGGCTGTTTTTTCCAGGATCACTTAAGTAATTATAGGGTGATAATGAAAATCCACCCTTAGTCAGGGACAATCTTGAGTGAGCAGACTTTTGGGGGCTCTTCCAGACAAGGCTTTTGTTGTTCACTCACTTTGCCTTATTCACTGAATTTTTGAGAGGTTCCCATCCTTAAATTGTTCCTGTTCTTAAAACAAGCTGTCATTCTTTAAATGGAGGCTGTCATTGTCACAAATTTAAATGACAATTTTCCAAAATAAATCCTGGGCAGGGGGAGAACAAAGCACAGGTCTGGGGGGTAGGGCACCCATTTGCCTCACCCCATCTACAGGCTTGGAGTCAAGACTAACAGGATCAGCACAGGTAACACTGACAAAAATAGTGACTTGCACAAAAACATCCTCTTCTCTAGGTAGAGGGCAAGGTGTCGGTATCGCTTTGTTGTAGCAGCTCCCACACACTCACTACTTCTGATTTGCATCTATAATACTAAAAGTGGCTGTGAGGAAGATGCTGTAGTCTGGGCAAGCCCCCAGTATAAAAAGAGGTTTGGGGTATGGTCCCAAGGTGCCAAGCAAGTGGACTGACTTGAGGATGTTCACAGAACATTTCTTTGGACTAAAATGAAATAGTCAGAGAAAGCATTCAAAAGAAAGAAGGGGAAAGTGAGGGGGACAGAGGAGAGGCTGAGCTGAGCTGCTGCACTGTTTGGCAAGTTGATTAATATTTCAAAGCCACAGGCATACAAAGGATGTTCATTGGAGGAGTCTCAATAGAAACATAATTAGAAGCACTAGGCTTTGTTAGGTTGTATCAGTGTGTTAAGTTATATTAACTATGACTGTTTTCATTTTGTTGCAGATTTAACATGGCTGTTCTGCTAAGCACGGTTATGGGGATTTTGTATTCCACTGAAAACATTCTCATAGCAGGTTAACCAGTGGCACACAAAACCATGGTTTGTGCTCATATTAAAGAGCTCCATCAGCTCCTTGTGAGCACATTGTGGGCCTAGATTTGGAAATCAAATGACAGTGATGGGAATGAATGGTTTGAAATTTCCCTTACAATAAAGTATTGATCAGCCTTGTGGAATAAATTCTTGTGAGTATGTTTATTACTGTCTCATGGCCACAATATATTTATTTATTGCCTTGTATTTAATTATTTTTAAAATATCCCAAAGTAGTTTACAAATTACAATATCTACTTAAACCAATTAAAAACTAAAACAAACATATCACCTGCAATATAATGTAACAAATTGGCTGCTGAAGGCAGACGGGGGAGTATCAGCTTTTTATTTTATTTATTTATTACATTAATACCCTGCTTTTCTTCCATCATAGAACCCAAGGCAACATATACCTTTGGTTCCCAGCCAATCTCCCATCCAGGCACTGACCAGACCCAGACCTCCTTATCTTCAGCAAGGTGGTAGCCTCATGTGCCTTCAGATAATATATAGCCTTGGACTTCCCTTTGAAAGGTTAGTTCACTGTAAAGCCTAGCGGCACTTGAACTAAACATTTCTATTTTATACTGTTTTTCTATTTAGCAACATCTAAACCAATAAAAATAATAAAGTATCATAGATCTCAAGGTTCTGATCACACTCAGAGCGCACAAAGTGAGGAGTAAGGCGATATCTTATCCATTATGTCTTCCTCCTTTGGATTTTAACAAAGTGGCCTTTAAATATAAGGACAACTAAATGCAGAAAGTGACAAGACACCATTTCATTGGGATGGGTCCAAAAGTTTCCTTCCTTCCATGAAAAGCATCTTCCTCCGAGAAAAGGAGTCCTTCCCTTGGAAGAAGAGAAGCTTGGGATCCAACCCACAGTCTTTCAGAGAGGAGATAGGTGACAAAAGAAATTATTTTAACATACACGTTCTGAATTGATTGATAAGGAAAGAAATGACAGGAGTCAGAGCAAGCAAGAAGAAAATTGCAGGTGTCAAAGCAAGAGATGGCCATGACACAGCTAAGGTTTTATATTATGCCTGCCTCATTTGAAGAACAGAGTCCTTGAAGGGTACTTTTAATTCTGTTCAGTGAGGATAAAGTCAAATTGGGCAAATTCTATACCTGCAAGATAATAGAACTGCACCAGAGAATAAACTGGAAGATAACCCAGGAGAAAGATCTCCCCCTTGGAGTTTTTCCAGAAGTAAAAAATTATGTATGGAACTACCTCTGTGCTAAAACCTTTCCATTTTCAAGACAGGGTGACTGAGTATAATCTCCATATTTTCAAACTCTATCATACATTTAGGCCTCCAGAATTCCATTTGATTTCATTGTTCATTTTTAATGAGTTAAGGATGGCAGATTCCTGGTGCAGCTCCAAAATACCTTGAAGTTCAAGTGTGATTACAGCATCAGACTCAACAACTTCCTTTCACCAGCTTAGAAGCGAAAGAAGTGTTTGGATAATTGTGCTGTGTGCGGCAATTACAACTAATTATTGTTGTTGTAGTTTTAACAAAGAAAATCTGCAACTTTATTTTAACTGTAGGCAGAAATCATATGTTTGAGAGGAATTAACTGAAGGTTGCTCTTTAAAATGCTGAATGAGGCTTTATTTTAATGCAGCAAGAGACAGTACATTATGAACTAACAAAAGGAAGAACTATATGGGGTAAGAGAAAACGGTAGGTTCTTTAAAACAGCAAGACTGTTGATGTTGCAAGCCTCCTCGAGAACTCTGTCATGGGATGGCCTGTAAATATTATTAACAAATAAATATTAACGGTATGTCTGCTGGCTGGCCATTCCTTTGTTAGGCAGAGCGCTGGTTACTAGTTCAGGATGGTTGGTTGATGTTTCAGCAATGGGAGATAATGGTTAGAAAATGGGTCTCCTGGTATTTGGGAATCTTTCTGTATTTGTGAATGAGATACCTATCAGAGCTTAGGGGAAGGAAAGAGGGCAACAGTGTTAGCTCCAGGTTATGGAGGTTCTTAGGTAAGACACCCACCCCGGCATGAGATTAGGAACCTCCTCTTCCTCAGCATTGGTACAACCTGCTTGCTTGCTTGCTCCTCCTTCTCACCACCACTGCGGCCTGGGTCGGAGAGTGACAGGTTGGTGAACAAGCAAACAGGGTGCAATGGTGTAGGAGCAGATCCAGGAGGGTCTTGTCAGTGGGCCCCCTGCTGAGGTGTGGGCCTTTGGCAGATGTCCAATCATGTCAAGTCTTGACAGCTGGTGGGAGGCCAGGGAAAAAAAGCCATAAATTTTGTCAAGTGATGCTCAGAGGCAGAGAAAGACAGAGAGCGCACACCAAATTTCTAGCTGGAGTTATCTCAAATAAGGGTGCAACCTCTGAGGCCGCCAATTTGCTCTCTGGGAAACACCTTAAGTCACCAGTACTGTCTTATCCAAAGGAAGCTATATCCCAGAGGTTTTAATAAGAACCTTTGGCCCTCCAGATACTGCTGATCTACAACTCCCATCAGCCCCACTGACGATGATCAGTGGGCAGGGATGATGGGAGTTTTAGTTCAGCAACATCTGGAGGGCCAAATGTTCCTCATTGTTGCTATATCTGGTAGTGCTTCCACCTAGAACATTTCACCTTTTGTGGGTGCAGGGAAGTGTGTAACAATATTCTAAGGCTGCAATCCTCTGTACGCTTACTTGGGAGTAAGTCTCATAAAAGATGGGCTTACATCTGAGTAATCATGTATAGGATTGCACTGGATAAATAATACGAATAAAGTTGAACAGGAATGTTTCCAGTGATTGGAGTGTTTGACTTTCAGAAAAATGGAAATGAACTGCCTTCAAGTCGATCCCGACTTATGGCTACCCTATCAATAGGGTTTTCATGGTAAGCAGTATTCAGAGGGGGTTTACCATTGCCTCCCTCTGAGGCCAGTCCTCCCCAGCTGGCTAGGGCCTGCTCAGCTTGCCACAGCTACACAAGCCAGCCCCTTCCTTGTCCGCAACTGCCAGCTGGGGGGCAATTGGGCTCCTTGGGACTATGCAGCTTGCCCACAACTGCACAGGTGGCAGGGCACATAACCCCTGAGCCACTCACTGTGGGGGTGATCTTTATTATTATTATTAATTACATTTGTATACCGCGCCATAGCTGAAGCTTTCTGGGTGGTTTACAACAATTAAAAACATTAAAAACAAATATACAAATTTAAAAACACTTTTTTAAAAAAAATAAAATTTAAAAACACATGCTAAAATGCCTGGGAGAAGAGGAAAGTCTTGACCTGGCGCCGAAAAGATAACAGTGTTGGCGTCAGGCACACCTCGTCAGGAAGGTCATTCCATAATTTGGGGGCCACCACTGAGAAAGCCCTCTCCCTTGTTGCCATCCCCCGAGCTTCCTTCCAAGTAGGCACCCAGAGGAGGGCCTTGGATGTTGAGCGTAGTGTATGGGTGGGTTAGCTGGCCTTTGACACCCAGGAGACACAAGCAGGAATTTGAACTCACAGACACTGGATTCCCAGCTAGGCTCTCCTCCCCACTGTGCTATACCAGCTGTTTTTTTTACTTTCAGAAAGCTGGTTTAAATCCCTCCTCAATTATGAACACAATCAGCACAATCCAGCCAAAGTTAAGCACTTTTAAAATCCTGTTGATTTCAGTGGGAGATAATTAAACTTAACACATACTTAGGGTTCAAATCCCCACACAGCCATGAAGCTCAATGGGTGACCTTGGGCCAGTCACTGCCTCTCAGTCTCAGAGGAAGGCAATGGTAACCCCCCTCTGAATACTGCTTACAATGAAAATCCTATTCATGGGGTCGCCATAAGTCAGGATTGACTTGAAGGCAGTCCATTTCCATTTTTTCAACTCTCCCATTAAAATAAATGGAACTAAAGTGTTTTCCTTTGGTTGGATTGTTTGTCCCATAAGCTGCTTTAGGACATTTTCCAACTTAATTAAATTGCTTTGACTCTTGTTGAGCTATAATACAAATTGCAAACAGTTTCTTAGCTACAATTTCTCTTTTCTATCCAGTTGAAAAAATATTCACACATGGCACAAATACTGTCTCTGAGGCACATTTCAGCCTCTCGTGCCTATCATACTCGTAGACAAGCAAGAATAACCTAGCCTTCATATGTCACTAAGAGAAAAGTCATTTTTTTAAAAAAAATGTCTTGATAAGTTGCTAAAGCAAATGTCCAAGTCTCCCACAATGTTGCTGTTGTTGTTATGTGCCTTCAAGTCGATTACGACTTATGGCGACCCTATGAATCAGTGACCTCCAAGAGTATCTGTCATGAACCACCCTGTCCATATCTTGTAAGTTCAGGTCTGTGGCTTCCTTTATGGAATCAATCCATCTCTTGTTTGGCCTTCCTCTTTTTCTACTCCCTTCTGTTTTTCCCAGCATTATGGTCTTTTCTAATGAATCATGTCTTCTCATTATGTGTCCAAAGTATGATAATCTCAGTTTCATCATTTTAGCTTCTAGTGACAGTTCTGGTTTAATTTGTTCTAACACTCAATTATTTGTCTTTTTCGCAGTCCATGGTATGCGCAAAGCTCTCCTCCAACACCACATTTCAAATGAGTTGATTTTTCTCTTACCCGCTTTTTTCACTGTCCAACTTTCACATCCATACATAGAAATCAGGAATACCATGGTCTGAATGATCCTGACTTTGGTGTTCAGTGATACATCTTTGCATTTGAGGACCTTTTCTAGTTCTCTCATAGCTGCCCTCCCCAATCCTAGCCTTCTTCTGATTTCTTGACTATTGTCTCCATTTTGGTTAATGACTGTGCCGAGGTATTTGACAAGTTCAATGTCCTCATTGTCAACTTTAAAGTTACATAAATCTTCTGTTGTCATTACTTTAGTCTTCTTGACGTTCAGCTGTAGTCCTGCTTTTGTGCTTTCCTCTTTAACTTTCCTCAGCATTCTTTTCAAATCATTACTGGTTTCTGCTAGTAGTATGGTATAGTCTGCGTATCTTAAATTATTGATATTTCTCCCTCCAGTTTTCATACCTCCTTCATCTTGGTCCAATCCCGCTTTCCATATGATATGTTCTGCGTACAGATTAAACAAATAGGGTGATAAAATACACCCGTCTCACACCCTTTCTGATTGGAAATCAATCGGTTTCTCCGTATTCTGTCCTTACAGTAGCCTCTGGTTCAGAGTATAGGTTGTGCATCAGGACAATCATATGTTGTGCCCCCCCCCATTTCTTTTAAAGCATTCCATAGTTTTTCATGATCTACACAGTCAAAGGCTTTGCTGTAATCTATAAAGCACAGGGTGATTTTCTTCTGAAATTCCTTGCTCCGTTCCATTATCCCCCATATGTTTGCGATATGATCTCTGGTGCCTCTTCCCTTTCTAAATCCAGCTTGGACTTCTGGCATTTCTTGCTCCGTATATGGTAAGAGCCTTTGTTGTAGAATCTTGAGCATTACTTTACTTGCATGGGATATTAAGTCAACAGTTTGATAATTACTGCATTCCCTGGGATCCCCTTTCTTTGGAATTGGGATGTATATGGAACGCTTCCAGTCTGTGGGCCATTGTTTAGTTTTCCATATTTCTTGACAGATTTTAGTCAAAATTTGGACAGATTCAGTCTCAGTAGCTTGTAGCAACTCTATTGGTATGCGATCTATTCCTGGTGATTTGTTTCTTCCAAGTATTTTAAGAGCAGCTTTCACCTCACATTCTAAAATTTCTGGTTCTTCATCATACAGTTCCTCCATGAATGAATCTGTCATCCTGGCATCTCTTTTATAGAGTTCTTCAGTGTATTGCTTCCATCTTCCTTTTATTTCATCTCAGTTAGTCAGTGTGTTCTCCTGTTGATTATTCAACATCCCTACTCTTGGTTTAAATTTCCCTTTCGTCTCTCTAATCTTTTGGATAGGGCTCTTGTTCTTCCCTTTTTGTTGTCCTCTTCTATTTCTATACCATAACTATTGTAATAGTTTTCTTTGTCTCTACGTACTAGTCGCTGTATTGCTGCATTTAGGGTTCTATCTCCTTTTACTTTTGCTTTCCTTCTCTCTTTAACCATTTGAAGAGTTTATTCAGTCATCCATTGAGGTCTTTTTCTCTTTTTAACTAGAGGTATTGTCTTTTTGCATTCTTCCCTGATCATGTCTCTGACTTCACTCCATAGTTCTTCTGGTTCTCTGTCAACTACGTTTTAAGCCTCAGATCTGTTCCTTATTTGATCTTTATATTCTTCTGGGATGTTATTTAAATTGTATTTTGGCATTATGATTGCTTTGTTGTTCTTCTTTAGCTTTACTCTGATTTTCAATGCAACCAGTTCCTGATCTGTACCGCAGTCTGCTCCTAGTCTTGTTTTTGCAGAAAGTATGGAACTTCTCCATCTTCCATTGCCAATTATATAATCAATTTGATCCCTATATTGAGCATCTGGTGATGTCCACGTGTACAGTCGTCTTTTCGGTTGCTCAAAAAATGTGTTGGCTTCACAGAATTCAATAAGTCTTTCTCCTGCTTCATTTCTATCTCCTAAGCCCCCATTTCCCCACAATTCCTAGTTCTTCTCTGTTGCCTACTTTTGCATTCCAGTCCCCCATGATTATCATCATATCTTGTTTTGGTATGTGATCAATTTCCTCCTGTACTTCTGTACAACATCTCTCCAATTCTTCTCCTTCTGTGTTTGAAGTTGGAGCGTAGACTTGGATGATGGTTATGTTAATAGGTATCCCCTTTTAATCTCATTGATATCATTCGCTCAGACCTTGCGTTGTAGCTCCTAATTGCTTTTGCTACATCACTTCTCACTATTAAAGCAACCCCGTTTCTTCTTGATTTCTCATTTCCTGCATAAAATATTTTGTGGTTGCTTGATTGAAAATGTCCCATTCCCATCCATTTTAATTCACTCATGCCAAGTATTGTAATGCTGATACGTTCCATTTCTTGCTTGACAATTTCTAACTTTCCCTGGTTCATGCTTCTCACATTCCATGTTCCTATTGTGTGTGTCGTACAACTCCGGGCTTTCGCATCTGTGCGCCTCAGCCTCTGGGCTTCCTGTCGTCTTTGACCCAGCTGCATCATTAGACACAGCGCTCCTCGTACTTGTCCTTTGTTCTTCCCCAGTAGCTCAGTGAGTGCCTTCTCACCTGGGGGTCTCATCTTCCAGCACTATCCCGTGTTGTAGTTTGGATACTTTGTTCATAGGCTTTTTGTGGTAAGAGGTATTCAGAGGTGGTTTACCATTGCTTTCCTCTGCCTTTGGATGCATCTTAGTCTAGTATCTCAGCCTTGACCATTCCGCCCAGGGTGCCCCTGCTAGGAGTCTAGCCTCTTGGTCTAGACTCCTGCCGGCATTGCTCTCAGCTTCTTCAACACTCTCAAACCCCCTCACCGTGTTAAGGTGTGCATCCTAAAGGGATAAATTATGCTATATGAAATTATCAGTTCTTATATAATATTATTGAAAAGCTGGGTCCTCTCTCGCTGGCTTACTTTATGAACAGGGAATCTTAACTAAAAAAGTAATGGTTCTGCCTTGTGGAAATTTTCAGTTAGCCATTCTTGATCATGTACTTGCTGATCACGTTTGCAGATGTCAGAAAGACTGATGGGATCATAAATAATAAGGATGGACTTGCTTATAAAAGAGGGATATGAATTATCTTGCAAAATGGCCACTGTTAACTACAGCCAAGATCATACAGACAAACAAAGCAACTCCATCCAGAGTTCTCTGCAGCCATTTATTCTAATTTTCTTTTCATGGTAAGCTTTATAACTATTGGTGCAGGACCTCCCTGTATTTGCAGAAATCAAAGATTGTTCCCAATGCTACCACAATATTACTCTCCAGAGGAGCTATACTGCAACAAAAGTGGGACACCCCTGTCCCCTAACATTTGTAGTATGGGATTTCGGCAGGAAATCACAGGATACGCACTGACTGGAAATGAAACAGTATGATCACCCCAAACTTTTGCAGGCAGAAATGATATTGAAAGTAGGATTGTGTGTGACTGTCTTAACAACATCATGAACACAAATCATTGTGAATACACAATAAAAAGGATGTCTGGAGGGGCCCTTTGTTTACACATACCACACAGACAGGTCCCTAATGTCAAAGAGCAAAACAATCTAAAATTGACTTTGGGGAGACAATGGAAGGAGGCAGGGACAGAAAAGGGCAAGGGGAAGAACGTACTTAAAGCATAGTGACAATTGTGAATGAGGATTAGGAAGATAAACCAAAGTCCACACTGAAAAGATTATTTTTGAGAAGTTATTTGAAGGAGTGGAGAGAAATAGTAGACTTATGTCGACTATGACTTATGGCGACCCTATGAATCAGCGACCTCCAAGAGCATCTGTCATGAACCACCCTGCTCAGATCTTGTAAGTTCAGGTTTGTGGCTTCCTTTATGGACTCAATCCATCTCTTGTTTGGCCTTCCTCTTTTTCTACTCCCTTCTGTTTTTCCCAGCATTATTGTCTTTTCTAGTGAATCATGTCTTCTCATTATGTGTCCAAAGTATGATAACCTCAGTTTCAACATTTTAGCTTCAAGTGATAGTTCTGGTTTAATTTGTTCTAACATCCAATTATTTGACTTTTTCGCAGTCTATGGTATCCGCAAAGCTCTCCTCCAACACCATATTTCACTGCAAAGGTAGAGCTGTATAGTTTAAGATGAAATTATTTGTTATTAGTCTGCTGCCAAAGCCTCCGGTGCTTGAGGGGATTGTTGTTAGTTTTTGATTTGTTTATGGTATAATATATTTATTTGTGTTTTTAATAATGTTGTAAGTTGCTTGAAGACCTTTTGGTAACAAGTGACTGACTATTATTGTTGTTGTTGTTATTGTTACTGTTATTATTATACGGCCATGCTACCCTGAACTCGCCCAATCTTGTACTTGGATGGGAGACCACCTGGGAATACTGGGTGCCGTAGGCTTAGAGGAAGGCAATGGTAAACCACCTTTGAATACCTCTTAACATGAAAACCCTATAAGAACATAAGAACATAAGAAGAGCCTGCTGGATCAGGCCAGTGGCCCATCTAGTCCAGCATCCTGTTCTCACAGTGGCCAACCAGGTGCCTGGGGGAAGCCCGCAAGCAGGATCCGAGTGCAAGAACACTCTCCCCTCCTGAGGCTTCCGGCAACTGGTTTTCAGAAGCATGCTGCCTCTGACTAGGGTGGCAGAGCACAGCCATCATGGCTAGTAGCCATTGATAGCCCTGTCCTCCATGAATTTGTCTAATCTTCTTTTAAAGCAGTCCAAGCTGGTGGCCATTACTGCATCTTGTGGGAGCAAATTCCATAGTTTAACTATGTGCTTTATAGGTTAATACCAACACTTTGAATCTAGCCCGGAAACATATTGGCAACCAGTGCAAGCTGGCCAGAACAGGTGTTATATGTTCGGACCGCTTGGTCCTTGTCAGCAATCTGGCCGCCGCATTTTGCACTAGTTGTAGCTTCCGAACTGTCTTCAAAGGTAGCCCTACGTAAAGCGCATTACAGTAGTCCAAACGTGAGGTTACCAGAGCATGTACCACTGATGTAAGGTCCTCTTTACTCAAATAGGGACGTAGCTGGGCTACCAACCGAAGTTGGTAAAACGCATTCCTAACCACCGAGGCTACTTGAGCCTCAAGTGAGAGGGAAGAGTCTAAAAAGACTCCCAGACTACGAACCCGGTCCTTTAGGGTGAGTGTAACCCCGTCCAGGACAGGGTATATATCCACCATCTGATCAGAGAACCCGTCCACCAACAGCATCTCAGTCTTGTCTGGATTGAGCTTCAGTTTGTTAACTCTCATCCAGTCCATTGTCGAGGCCAGGCAACGGTTCAGCAAATCGACAGCCTCACCTGAAGAAGATGAAAAGGAGAAGTAGAGCTGCGTGTCATCAGCATACTGATGACAACGCACTCCAAAACTCCTGATGACCTCTCCCAACGGCTTCATGTAGATATTAAAAAGCAGGGGGGACAAGATATTAAAAGAGCCCGCGGTGTCAAGCAATGTTCCCCAAGCACTACCTTCTGGAGACGACCCGCCAAGTAGGAGCGGAACCACTGCCAAGCAGTAGCTCCAACTCCCAACTCCGCGAGCCTCTCCAGAAGGATACCATGGTCGATGGTATCAAAAGCCGCTGAGAGATCAAGGAGAATCAACAGAGTTACACTCCCTCTGTCTCTTTCCCGACATAGGTCATCGTACAGGGCGACCAAGGCTGTCTCAGTGCCAAAACCGGGCCTAAAACCCGATTGAAATGGTTCTAGATAATCGGTTTCATCCAATAGCGCCTGGAGCTGGCCAGCAACCACCCGTTCCAAGACCTTGCCCAGGAATGGAACATTCGCCACTGGCCTGTAGCTGTTAAAATTGTCTGGGTCCAAGGAAAGCTTTTTCAGGAGTGGTCTCACCACTGCCTCTTTCAGACAGCCCGGGACCACTCCCTCTCGTAAAGAGGCATTTATCACTTCCTTGGCCCAGCTACCTGTTCCATTCCTACTAGTTTTTATCAGCCAGGAGGGGCAAGGATCCAGTACCGAAGTGGTTGCACGTACCTGTCCAAGCACCTTGTCCACGTCCTCGAGTTGAACCAACTGAAGCTCATCCAACAAAACAGGACAAGACTGTGCTTTTGTTCGCCACCCTGGGCTCCTACTGGGAGAAAGGGAGGGATATAAATCAAATAAATAAATAAATTTAAATAAAGATAATAGATTTTATCTTTGCACAGATTAAAAACTATCTTTGCACTGTGAGAAAGCTACAGTTTGAATACCAGCAGCATTAAAACAGAAAATCTAGCCTTGGGTTCACATGCACCATACATGTAAAGCACATGGCTTCCCCCAAAGAAACCTGGGAAGCATAGTTTACCCTTCACAGAGCTACAGTTCACAGCACCCTTTACAAACTAGGGCTTCTGGATGTCTTATTCCAGTGCTGCAATCTGGCCCTGCCTCTCGTAATGTTAGAGTTCATGCTGCAGCTGTGCCAGCATTCTGATGGCTTTTGAGGGAGTGAGGTTAAGGAAAGAAGCGGGGCTTTCTGCTGCTACTAGGGCTGTCAGAATAACACCACCCTTTAGGGTCAGTACAACTTTCCATAGGTAGAATACCTGGGCTCCTGCTGGGAGGAAGGGTGGGACATCAATCAATCAATCAATAGAATACATTAGAGTGGCTGGTGATGGTGTGTACAATTTCTGTGTCCCATTTAGCTTCTATTCCCTAGAATGCTACCATGACTGGAGTCACATTCTGTGTGGGTGCTTCCAGACTGTTGCTATTTTCAGGTAAGATTGAGTTACATAGGCCTCATCTTCACAATATATTTAAAGCAGTATCATGCCACTTTAAATAGCCATGGCTTCCCCAAAAAAGAGTTGTTAGGAAACCCCTTAAGATTCCCTTCACAGAGCTGCTATTTCCGGAGTGCTTTAACAATTAGTCTCTCTTCCCAGGGACCTTCTCAGGGGCCGAACTAGCAAATTCAGATTGCGCAATTATCATTGATTGGGAGCAACAAGCCCACTTCCCCAAGAGATCATACTTTTTACAATAAGGAAAGTGATGGGAAAATGTACTGGAAAGTACATTTGACATACTTTGACACAACATCATTTAACTTCCCCACAAACATATCAGGGTGAATGCTGAATAAACAGGTCTGGAAGGATCCCTTGTGTGCCATTGCAGCAACACAGGATGAAGCTACCTGTCCCATTCACATTTTTAAAAAGATGAACTCAAGAATATGTGGATCCAGGCTACTGTCGCCCAAATAACTGGACTGACTACCAGTTCTAAGCAATTATTTGAAGTAAATGTCCTTTATACATTGAAGAGGGTCATTACCAGAGCTTGGAAAAGTTACTTTTTTGAACTACAACTCCCATCAGCCCCAGCCAGCATGGCCACTAGATTGGCTGATGGGAGTTGTAGTTCAAAAAAGTAACTTTTCCAAGCTGTGCTAAACAAACAGGATGACAATCAAAACCTCAGTAATACCCTGCCTCACAGTAGCCTGAGGCAAAAGTCATCTGCTCCTTTTCTTTAAACCTTAAGAACTTTTCGTCAAGCAAGCTGTCCCTGCTCTAACTGCTGTGAGGTGGATATCAATTTAGTCTTACACAAATGAATTCAAGGTGGGGCCAGGAGAATGAGGTTTTTAACCTCCTGCCTGTTAAACATAAAAAAGAACCGGTTCTCTCTGTGATAACTTTCTATTAGCACCACAGGCTTCATTCTCAATAGAGCTTTTAAAGGGCAGAATATTCTAGAAGTCCAGCTACCCCAACGGTATAACAAGATTTCTAAATGCACGGTGTTAAGGAGCTCTCGTTGAATTCTGAATGAGAAACCATAATAATTAAGCCACAATGCAGAAATGGCCCTGTTTGTTGTATAGACCATAAGATTGCTACTTTGTTTAGGGAATGAAGGAGAAAATTAAGGTAGTAAAAGTCATGACATGGCTGAGTGGTTGGTATTGCCGAACTCTGACAATGCTCACTTAAGCCCTGCCATTAATGACCCCAAAGAGCATTTAAACCATAGTGGAGTTGTTGGTTGTTAGCTATAATGTTTGGCCCTGACCAGCAACTTGCCCTTTCCCAGATTTTTATGGCATTAAGATTTCCACCCACCAGTATTACAGGGCTAAGAGCATTAGACTGCCCTGGTGAGAGGAAACATGACATATGAAGCGAGATCATACTCTGAATTCCTTTTCCCAGTAAAATTCTCTTTTTGTGTGTGAGTCCACTGGAAAGTATTTTGTAGTTCATTAGGCATGTTATTAATACACTGATGGCCAATGCTGCTTTAACTGCTGCTGCAGAGTTAATAACTATAACCATATTCTGTATAATGACATAAGTACTTTGAGAGATTATGTGTGGGATTAGAGCAGCAGGGCAATTGTCCAGACTTTGAAAATAATTTGTTATAGGCTCCTAAATGCATTAGAGAACCCATAACATAGAGAACTGAAATATAATTCTGCAAAAAGCCAGTTTTCAGTAAGATTTTAAATAAAAATGGGAATGATAAGAGGAGGGAAACAACATTTGGCATTGTTCAATTACTTTTACAAACAAAAGCGGGAAACTTATTGCTATAGGAAACCTTTTTATCCTTTCTCTCTCTGATTTCACATAACATAGTGAAGCCTAACAAAATGGTTTCCACATTTGATTTCTGCATTTCTATCAACATTCCCTGCCCCCCCCCCGGCATAAGAGTAAGTTTTTCTCCCTATAACTCCATTCCAAAGAAAATCAGATATATTTCTTAAGGTTCCAAAATCCATATTAGGGCACAACATTATTAGGCCAAACAAAAGGGCACAAAAATAGTGTGCAAGTTTTTGAGTCCTGAGAAGCCTTAATCCGACCAGAGAGTAGAAAAAATGCAAGAGTGGGAGTGGGGAGAGAAAAAAGGATGTTAGTTAAATGAGACCCTTTTAAGTGCAGGTGTTTGCATATTATTTTGTGACAATTTGGTTGGCCTAATAGAAGTATTGCTTTAATGTGGATTTTGGGATTTTTCATGTGGGTGAACACAGTTACCTCTTCACTTTTTGTTTTTCTTAGGGTTAGTCTTCCTCCTCCTTCTACTAGGCGGGACCTGCTGAGTCCTTTGCATGAGTGAAAGGCAATTCCATTCAAATCTCTCCCCCATTACCACCATTTCTCCCCTTCAATTGCACTCCCACACTACATCCCCTGCCCCTCAGGTTCAAATTTTCAGGAACTACAAAGAGCTTCAGTAGGAAGGTGGAGGCAGGAAAGTTACATATCTGAATCTAAGCTGTTGTTATTTATAAAGGTAGTGGAGATTTTTGCCAAAAATACGTTTGCCAGCGTTTAAAGGCTGACACATGCTAGTTTTTCCATGCTAGGCAAAGCTAAATTCAAAAGGTCCTCTTCTTAGGCAAGTGGGTGGTGGCTATGCAACCCCAAGTGCTCTTGGATCAGACTAATGGTCTGAGTACATTTTGATCTGGTTCCAGGCCTAGTTTTGGTATAGAGACTGCCTTGGTCACCCTAATGAGAGATTGACAGGGAGAGTATGACCCTGTTAATTCTCCTGGACCGCTCAGTGGCTAATGGGTATGGAGCCTAACATTATCTGGAAGCCACAGATTCCCCATCTTTGCTCTAAAGGATCAGGTTTGTAGCTGGAAAGCGCTCCTAGGTCCAGCTTTGTTTGGTATCCTCTGTGGTTTCTTTCATCATTTTAGACTGGTGTGCCACCTGTGGTTCTTGCTAGACAGAGATAGCACTGTCTCCCACTGTGTGAGGATTTAGAACGCCTGAATAGGGCATCCACATGAAGACAGGTTTATTCAGGCAGCATTTCCAGACCCTGCACTTCACTTTTAGAGGAGAGAACATAGTAAAAATAATTAATAACTCATAAAGACTGTGAGGGATAGTATTAGACTGAAAATAAAAATAAATCTATAGAAAAATTGATTTCTTGTTTATTTTTGTTGCCAAATCTGTCAAGCCTGTATAGATGGCCTTTTGATAAAATTGTCTTCTGAAGTAAAGTCAGTGAATTTATGCCATATCATATAGAAGGTATAAGGTTTGTCTCGACCTTGTCGGAGCTTTAGCTGGTGTGAAAACTTTTCCATTATTGCAATGTTCCACAATGACTAGTACCAGTAGTTAACTGATAATTCCAAGGTTGATTTTCAGTTTGCGGCAATAACTAAACTTGCTGCTAAAGCCATGTAAATTATAAGTTCTTTCAATATTATGTTCAAATGTTCATCATCAAAAATATTTAACAGGAACAATTTAGGCTCAAATGATATATTTTCTTGTGAAATAAGTAGCATTTCTTTGTAAACCAAAGCCCAAAAGTTCTTAACATAGTCATAGGACCACCATAAATGAAAATAGATCCGTTTTATTACAACCTCTGTAACATAACAGTGAAATAGATGAGAACATATGGGAGAGTCATGCTGGGGTGTAGTAATTAATTAGTTTTAATTAGTTCTCTCTCTTACAACTAGACACAGAATAAAATGGATGAGCATCCCAAAGTTTATTCCAATCACTAAGCTGGATTTCCGCACCCACATTTGTTTCCCATAGAGTTTTAAGGGAGGTTGTGGCACTGTAGGATGCATTCAATAAAATATTATACAACTCTGATACAAGACCTTTCTCTCCTTTAGTCATATTTCTTACTAATTGCTCAAATTGTGTGAGTGGTCATGTAGTTTGTTGTACAACAAATTCCTGTTTGATAAAGCTCCTAATTTGCACAAAGAAAAGCCAATGAATCTAGCTGGTCTAGGGCAATTGTTAGCATAAAAATCATGTAGCCTATAGAAGCTCTTGATGCTCCAAGCTTTTAATTGGGTTTCCCTGTCTGGTGTAAAGAATTTAGGGTGATGAGTAATGGGTATTAGAGGGGATATTATTGGGGCCAATTTGTGTTGCCAAGTTTTCCAGGTAAGTATAGAACTTTTTGTGAAAGGAAATAGCAAATTGTTTATAATTTGAGGTTTAAGGATTTGAAATGGTAAAGCTCTAAGTGAAACAGTATTGGCCATATTCATTTCTATGGTGACCTAGTGTTTGTCATCAGAGCCCTTGATAATATAAAATAGTTTACTTAGTTGAAGGGCACTGTAACAGAATGTTATATCTGGGATGCTCCAGCCTCCTGTTAGATTTATGGTAAATTAAAGAACAGCATAATCTGGGTTTCTTTTATTGGAAAATAAATTTGTTAATTACAAATTGCCAGGATTTCATTTATTTATCAGGGATCATAATGGAACTTGGAAGAGAAACAGAAAATGGTGTAAAAGCATCATTTGTATGGTGGCTATTCTGCCAAGAGTTGATAAGTATTTTTTTTGGTAATATTTCAGATATGAACAGACCTTCTGTATCATTGGGTTAAAATTGATATGGAATAAATTATTTATATTTTTAGTTATATTAACTCCAAGATACTTAAATGATTTGGCACAGATATTGGTACCTAGCATACTTTTTATCAGCGTCTCTATTCTAGGAACCAAATTAATAAAAAGATAAGCAGACTTCAAATAAGTAATAGCAAACCCAGATACTTTCCCATAATCCTGTATTAAAATTTTGAGTTTGTGCATAGATGCCAATGGATCAGATAATAAAAAGGCCACATCATCTGCAAATAGACTAATTTTATGTTCCACACCATTTATTTTATATCCCTTTATTTCAGGGACCTCTCTGATTGCTTGCGCCAGAGGTTCCATGCTGAAAGCAAATAAAAGCGGGGAAAGAGTTTGTTTGGTTCCTTTTTTAATTTTATGTAACCTGACTCAAATGCATTTATTCTTATACTGGCCATGTTCCCACAGTACAGGCCTTGTGGGTAGGGTTGCCATATTCCAGTTCCACAAATCCGGGCAGGCTAATTTGCATATTATGGAAATTATTTGCATATTAATATTTGGATTGTCCAGTTGTTTTGTTTTTCCCCAAAAACTGGGGAAAGATGTGAGAAATCTTTTTTTTAAAAAACTTAACATTTTCAGCCTTAAATGCCTAGACTCTAGTTTCCAACACTATGGAATATTGATTGATTGATTGATTGATTAAGAGGATTTATATCCTGTCCTTCTGCTGTTAAAAACAGAGCTCAGCATAGCTTACAAATATAATAAAAACAATAAAAATACACAATCAATATAAAAACATAATACAAACACAAAATAGCAACAAACATAAAGTAAGTCAGGGAAGCAGTATGGTTAACCTTTGCTGGTCATTGACCAAAATAAACTTATTTACATTTTTTAGTATGGTTAACCATTACATATATGATATATTTCAGAGATGTGGTGGGTGGAGAAAAATAAGAAACCAAAATGTTAGGAAAAGGAGTCTTTCACACAACATGCTCAGTTCTAAATACTGTTGCAGCAAGTTTTACAAATTCCTCCAGTATTCCACTGGAGCAGGCACTCAGACATTCAAAGTATCTGTATGTTTCTTAGGTTTTATAAAAGCAGAACTTTGCTTAACTCAAAATTTCTTCTCCCTTTGATCAACCACATCTACACAGTTTCCACCTCCATACTCAATATGAAACTGGGCCTGGAAGTGTGCAACAACCCCACACATACCTTGCTAATTAGATTACAAATGCCAGGATGTCTGTCTTATCAACTACTCTCCTGCTCCCCCCCCCACTGGGCATCATGAAAAACCCAGTCCTGGGCTCAGAAAGAAAATAAATTTCTGGACCTCTTCAAAGTATTCATAAGCCTCTTGTTTTAATTAAAATAATAATTATAAATTCTTGCTCTTATCACTAATGGAAGTTAATTACCTTGCATATGCTGCTGTTGCTTCTATGGCTATAATGGAGTGAGGTTAAAGATAAGTGAAATGCAAATAGGAAAAAAACAACACAAAAGGCAGTAACACTTTCCTAAATGTAATACCATACCAACCACAACAAGATTCCTACGAGTAAGGCAGAAAACTCAGCATCCCACAACCAGTCAGGATTCATAACCAAAAACCCAAACTAAAAAAATCCTAGCAGCCAGTCAGCCAAGGTCACAGAAATCCCCATACAGCACAACCTGACTTGGGGACTGCAGTTAATGCAGAATGCTGCAGCACAATTGCTGACATGAGTGAGATCCTGTCAGCACATAATACCTCTGCTCTGAAATCTGCATTGGTTGCTGATTTGCTACCAGGCCAAGTTCAAGCTGTGCTTTCCATGTTATGGGTGCCACATAGTACAGTATTTGTTCTGCTCTTGTAAGAAATCAGTCCTGTAAAGTGGCAGCACCTACGCTTTGGAACTCCTTGTCTATTGACATAAGGCAGATGCCTCTTTTCAGCACCTGCTAAAATCAGTTTTCTTGAGGCAAGCCTCTCCAGGCATGTGGAAGCTATTGTGTTTTAAAATCTGTTTTTAACTCATTGTTGGTTTTATTATTTTGAATGTTTTTAAGTATCTGTCCTTAACACTTTTGCCAATAATTTTATTGTTTTAATTCTTTCTGTAAACCACTTTGAGATTTTTTTTACAATAAAGCGGTATATAAATGTTGTAAATAAAAATACATAAATAAATGTTGGAGTCACTGTGGCCCTTGAGTCTCTTCCCACTTTTAGGAACCAAGGAATCTGCCTTATACTGATTCAGGCCATTTCGTACCATGATTTCTTAAATGCAACACCATACCAACCACAACAAGATTCCTGAGTAAGGCAGAAAACTAAGCATCTCACAACCAGTCAGGATTCCTAACCAAAAACCAAAAATATGATAAATGAAGAAATATTTATATAAGCATGACTATCAAATATATTTATTATTTACACAAACTGTAAAGTTATTTATAGTGCAATCCTAGGTTTATTTATTCAGAAGCAAGTCCCAGTGTATTCAGTGTGGCTTACTCAAACAGGGACAGAAATGCAACCTCAAGTGATAAGCAACTTCATTCACACAACCCAAAATTCCGAATCATGCCACTTTACACTGTTTTGCAACTGTTTATACTTGTTTTTATGGTTATTGGATGTTAAATGGCTTTATTTCTTGTTGTGAGCTGCCTTGGTTTCCAACCCTACCTCATGGGGTTGTTGGAAACACTCCATACACGCACACACACACACACACACACTGCAGATGTATAAATACATACAGCCCATATAATAGTTTATTGTCAAACCAGTTGGTCATTGCAGAAAAATCAGTATTAGTTTTTAAAAAATCAGTATTAGTTTCCTACAGAATAAAAACTGTAATACCTAAGTAAGCCCTGCCTACTTGCTTTAAAATAGGACTGGAGGAGAGACAGAAAGAGTTAGAACACAAACACAATTCTTTTTTACATTCACTCCAAAGTCCCATTGATTTTCAGCACATTCATAACCATGTCTACTCAAAAGTAAGTCCTATTGAATTCAATGGGATTTACTCTGGGCATATGGGATTAGCATTGCTTTTACAAAAGCAAGTATTGGGAAGGTTTTCAAAACACTGCCCAGGATCTAATTCCTGCACACAAGAGGAAAAAAACCTGAAATGTATATACTTACCCAATTTATGAGATTTTCTGGCATTGCAATGAGGTTTTGCAGACACTGCCTCAGGTCAACCAAATGCAACCCTGGCTTCACTGATTGGCTGCAATCGTGAACGGGCGGGGTTAAAGCGACAAAGTGCTATACAGTACTGTTTAAAGAAAGATTCAACAGTCGGGGGGGCGGCTGACGTTTTTATGTATATCTCGAGAACCGGACCACCTAGAAACTTACTTTTTTAAAAAAATTAAAGCTGAGAATCTGGGCCACCTAAGGGGCTAAACGGGCGCTGGGTGGCATGCAAAGAATCCAGGTAAAACCCGGCTAACTGGGCAATATGGCAACCCTACTTGTGGGGTTGTTATGAACCTCTTTCCAAAATTATAATTCTGTGAAACCTAAAACAAGAATGGCCAATAGAGTGAACTGAATGCTTTTAAAGCACCAAGTTTAAAAATGGCTAATGGCTTGCAGTGGTGTTTCCTATG
This sequence comes from Rhineura floridana, assembly GCF_030035675.1. Taxonomy (NCBI): domain Eukaryota; kingdom Metazoa; phylum Chordata; class Lepidosauria; order Squamata; family Rhineuridae; genus Rhineura; species Rhineura floridana. The sequence continues at coordinate 221,534,624 of NC_084480.1, forward strand.
CCAAATTATGTTAAGAAGACGCCTGATAGGGTCTATATTTGCCGCCCTTGAATAAAGCCTGCTTGATCTGGGTTGATTAAGTTTGGAGCCATTAGACTAAGTCTGTTTGCCAGTATGGCTGTGAAAATGTTGTAGCCCTCATTTGTCAAATTAATTGGCCTATATGAATTCATGTCAGTGTTGTCCTTCCCTGGTTTGGGGATAAAAATTGTGCGGGACATTCTCCAAGTTGGAGGAGCCTTCCCCCCCATCATGTTAAACAATTTTGTTAAATGAGGAACTAGGAGGTCACAGAATGTTTTATAAAAATTGCTAGAGAATCCATCTGGGCCAGGAGTTTTGTTATTTTTTCATTTTTTAATAGTTTTCACTTCATCATCTGTGAATCTGCAATTTAAAATGTGTTGTTGATCTACATCTAATGGCATAATTTTTAAGTTTGCTAAAAAAAAGTTGAGCTGCTGTTTGTTTCTACTGATTTATAAAGATTTTGATAAAAATCCATGAAAGCATCATGGATTTCTTTGGTGTCATTAAGTCAATCCCCCACTAGATTTTCATATGTGCCAGATTCTGTTAGAATTAATCTTATTTTTCAATAGGTTAGCTAATTATTTGGAGTTACAATTTCCCTTGTCATAATATTTTTGTTTGAGATATATCATTGATTTTATTATTTTTGAAATGTGTAATGTTTCCAGTTTGTGTCTAGTGACTTCCGGTTCATGTCTGATTTTGACGGAGCCCATTTGCTTATGTTTAAAACCTAAAGATTCTAGTTCCTTATATAGAGCTTCTTACAGTTTATCAGTAGTTTTTGTAGTTTTTTTTCTTTTCTGCATTGCAGCTCCCTCTGACTACTACCTTCATAGCATCCCATACTATATTTTCACTGACCCGACCTCTATATTGTGTGTAAAATACTCAGTAATTGAGGTTTTGATAGCATCTATTGTTACTTGGTTGGTAAGTAAAGTGTTATCAGAATGCCAAGTTGGTGTAATGTCATTATTATGCCATAATAAAATATATAATCTTTATCTGATTTCTGTAATGTCCTCCAAATATCTATTAAATTATATTTGTCAAAAATATCTAATAAATTAGACTTAGTTTTGGAGTGTTTGGAAGTATTTGTAAAAGATGGAGTTTTGTCTTGCCTAGCATCTGCTACTCAGTTAAAATCTCCTCCTATTAATAATTCTCCTTCAGCAAAGTCTTGGAGCTTTTTAAGTGTGACAGTAAGAAAATGTAGCTGCTTTGTATTCGGTGCATATCTGGAAGTCAGTGTATATTTTTGAAAACCCAGATTACCTTTGACAAAAATAAAACAACCATCAGCATCTTTATAAACTCATTTACAAACAAAGGGAAAGGTATGTGCCAGAAGTATAGCAACTCCTTCACTATTTGTACCTGGTGATGAATATTTGATTTTGTAATAAGAGTGTGATAAGTTTTTAGCAGTTTCTCTCCTCTTGTGTGTTTCCTGTAAAAAAATAACGAGGGAAATATTTTTCAATAAAATCAGATACTCTTCCACGTTTAATTGGTGATCCTAATCCATTAACGTTTAATGTATAAAGTCTAACATCTTCCATGAATAATGTTGGATATAATGGTGTGGCTTACAAACAAAAATAGGAATATTTCCATCATATAGAACAGATTATATATTTTACAGAGCTTTTGGTCTGCATGAAATGAAGAAAAACTTTCTTATCTTCAACTCCTCCAGACATCAGTGCACTTGCCAAGAAGGAAAAACAAAAACAGTGAGACACACAATAAACCGAACAAGCCTTAAGCAGAACCCACAAGCCTCCCAGGGTGGTGGTGGTTCTGTAATACATCAAATAAAATGTATTACCTCGTGTAGGCATTCTGTTGTGGGGTGGTAAGCAGAATATAAAAGCTTCATGTTTCCAACGTCTAGTCCTATCCCATCTATGGTCATATAAATGATAAATTTATGAAAACATTAAAGGTGTTAGAACAACAGGATGACTGGTAAGAAATATCTCTCTTGCACAATATGGAATTATAACAATATTCCATTAGGTGGTGGTGTAGAGCATAGCAGAGAGATTATTTAGGCCCTAAATATGTTAATATGAATAACAGATTTAAATGTTTTAAGAAGTATATAAGTAAACAGGTAAAATATTTGACTCTCAGTTTCACTTTCCTTGGTATGAAAAAGAATGGGACTATAATGGCCTTTCTGTTTTTGGAACTTCAGGCTGGTTAGTGAATCTAGGCCTCCTTTTCTTTGGTAATACTGTACTCCATTCTCCAGCAACTTGTAAATCCAATTCCTCTTCTTTTTTGTCTAGCTCTTCATTGTCCCATGGAGTTCCCAGATTTAGTAGACGTAAAATATGGTTGGTGTCTTTCTTTTTAGTAGCATTGTACAGCACCCTGTCTACTTCCACATAAAGACAAAATGGGAAGCCCCATCTATAATGCACATGGGGGGTCGGGGGACAAAGGATGCACCTGCAGCATAGGGCTTTGTGTTGTTATGAAAATTGCACTGCAAGAGTTAAAACCAGCATGTACTGGAGTACTGGTTCCTAGAGAGGAAAAAATCCACCACCACTGCAGCTGAGTGAAGGAAGTGTGACACTGAAGTCTATTGCTTGGTTTGGGAATTGTAGCATCCCTCTGACAGTTAATTTGCTTGTGTGATAATCTGCTGACAAGTTAATTTACTTGTGAGTGTGTAAAGAAAAATGCTAATTTGCTGACTGGTATTGTTTGTATAAAGCTGCATTTGCAAAATAGCTATAGCTGGGAAAATCAGGTCTTGTTGCAATATGCAGCTGTGTTTGTAGAAAAGTATCAAAATTTGTTGCAGATACAAGGTTAAAATGAGCAAAACAAGTTGTGAATAACAACTCCAAATATGGGACTGGGAAGAGAGGGGAAGGTACCAGTGGGCATTGTTAAAGTGATGTATGGAAAATGAAAGTGATGTAGTTATGATGATAATGATGCTAATGTAATTAACATAACAAAGCTGATAAAAAGGCCAGCAATGCATAGTTTTGCCAGAACTGGCCTGGCCTCTTCTCCACGTGCACGTGTTAGCAATAAAGATACTCCTTCTCCATCATTGTTTCGTTCGTTTCTGAACTCTATTGGGTGAGTACTGGGAGCGAGCTCAAGCCATTAGGACCCCTAAAAGGGGCTAAGGCGTTTTGTTTGTAACAGAAGAAGCAGGAAGGGTAACAGAGGGGGGAAAAACAGTTAACAAAAAATTAAACTTCACAAACACTAACCTAAAAACCTGAAGAAAGCTCAAGAGGTAAGCATCCCATAAGAAAAAAATGTCAGGAAGGAAAAGGGCAGGAGGGAGGAGGACATCAGGAAATTGATTATTTAAAAGAATGCTGAGAGGCAATAACACTCAGAAATATCCCTAGGAGAAATGATGGGGGGAAATGGAGTTTTATATATTCACACAGATTATTATATTAGAAGGTAAATGTTTTAAAATCACAAGGAATTAAGCAATAGGCCACAGGCCTTTTGAGACCACAAAATCCAGTCTCATAGAGAGGCAAGTGAAGTTCAGCCTGAACCTCTTAACCCTGGTTCCCTGAAGAAATATATTCAGGGAACCCTAAACAATCTCAGCATTAAATTCAGGCCTGTGAGCAAAGCCTGTTGCTGGCAGGCAACGGTCACAGTGATCTCCTGTGTTCTTGCTAGAATTTTGGCAGGTGCGTAACTGACAGTTATTAATTAGGGTATTGTTTAAAGTAATGGGCAACTTTGGGCTTAGCACGCATTTTTAAAATAACTTGGTGTGTTGTTTTTCACTTTTGATAAATAGAATACAGCTTTGTGAGTGGGTAATCCTCTCTTTTATAGCTATGTATTTCATAGTAGGAATGAGAATTCTAAAAAAATATAAGAAATGAGAAAAACCCTAGAATAAACTGTTAAAACTGAGGTACTCATAAACGTCTAGTTATCCTCAGCAGAGCGAGCCCAACCCAACCTGGCATCATGGTATTGCTTAAGGGCCATGTTGTAATATTGCACAAGGTGTACATGGGTTAGGTTGGCTGATCGAGAGCCATTAAAGTATGCGTGAAGGCCCACTCATGGTAACTAGGATAGTACAAACTGATCTCAACTGGCCTAAAAACCATTAGTAACGTGAGACAGAAGAATAGTGGTAATATCAGTCAAGAAGACAGTGGAATATTGAAATATTAGTGAAGGGGACAGATTGACATTAGTCAAAGAAGACAATGGGTGTTTGCAAATTATGAATATACATGTACTTGTTTTAATAAAGTTATCTGATTGGTTGGAAATATTGCAGGAGGGAAGAACTGTTATGTTATGTGGGGAGGCTTATGGGATTGGTAAACCAATGTCGTGTATTCAGTACTGTATAAAAGATCTATGCAGACTGCCTCATTGCACTCCTCTCCAGACTTTCTGGGAGACTGACCCTGCATATGCTTGTAAAGAATAAAGGCCTACCTTTTTGCTTTAAGCCTGTGTCTTCAAATTACTTCAAGGACCCCCAGCAAAAGATCCCATAGAAGAAAAAAACTCTCCATCAGAAGCAAATGGAAGACTCACCAATGACAAAGATGACAGAAGATGAAAAAAGAATATCCAGTGTTTTACTTGGCATATACCAGCAGCAGAGAGGAGAGAGGTAGGTGGAGTGAGAAAATGGGCAGGCAGCTTGGAAGCTCCCTCCCTGCTACTACCCCGCCCTAATGAGGGGCCCTTTGGCACCAGTCCTGCTTACTGGATCACTTTTGTCCCAGTCACTATGACTCGAGAGCTAAGCTACTGTGAAGAGACCTATTGAAAAAAATGAACACAACTAACTTAGATCTATAAAGTTCTTTTTTTTTAGGACTCAGTGCTTTCTACTTTTCACATGTATCAGATAAAAAGCAAATCTCATCATTGCCTTTTGTTAGTGCCTAAATATTAGATACAGAATACAGGCATACCCCGCTTAACGTTGCTTCACTTAACGTTGCCTCGCTATAACGTACATGCTCCATACATCCCCATACCCTGCTTAACATTCGCGCGCTTCGCAATAACGTACATTTTATTGGCATGACGCCGCTGCCATCTAGTAGTGATTGTGTGCAGTACAAGTGAAAACAATTGCTTCACTTAAAGTAGATTTTCACTTAAAGTATACTTTCCAGTCCCATTGTGAACGTTAAAGCGGGGTATGCCTGTACATTAAAAAATTAAAAAAATGTGAATCATTAAGTGCAGTTACCTTTCCCCATCAGAACTATAAAGTGATATAAAAGGGGAGAAAAAGAAAAGAAGGGAGGAAATAAAATAAAAAGAGAGAAAATGCAAAACCAATATCAATTTCTTAAAACTTAAAAAATGAAATGCAAAAGAAAATGAAAAGCTAAAAAGTAAAAAAATAATAATGCTACAACATATCTCCAAATCTTAATTGCTTATCAAGCTTAAAGGGACTATCTTATAGAGACCATAAATTTCAATTGGTCAACTATGAGTCGAATTTCCTTGGATACAACCCACTGTCTCTCAGTCTAATCTACTTCACAGGGTTGTTGTGAAGATAAAATGGTAGAACCATCTACACCATTTTGAGCTCATTGGAGGAAAGGTGGGATATCAATGTAAGAATAAATAAATAATTTTAGGGGTATAATCCAGAAGAAGTAATAAACCTATTTCATGTCAGTGGAGGGGCTAGGGATTGCCAATTCTTTTCAAACAACTGAAATGCAGTAGGGATTGATCAGAGTAATGATAAAGGCTAGCTACCTGTTTCTGACTCAAGTGATTTAAACTCCAATCTTACAAAACAATGAGCATGTCTATTTGAATATACAGTATTTCATGATTCAGATAATTTCAATCAATTTGGGGAGCTTCTGTGAGTGATGTGCCCCTCTAGTTCAGTGTGGAGTTTTTGCTACCATGAAGTGTGCAATTCCACTTCATGGGCATAGATGGATAGGAGGGTTGCTGAGCCAGCATCCTGTCACCCAACCCCATCTCCACTGTCTGGTACATAAAAATATTGGGAATATCTCCTAAACCAAGGGTTGGGAACCTTTTTCAATTCAGGGGCCACAATTCCTTCTTGGTAGCCTTGTGGGGGGCTGCATGCCAGTGGTGAGCAGGGCCAGCAGCAAGCGTGGGCAGAGCAACAAATGAAAAATTTACCTTCGTACAGTCGGCTAGTTTCTACACACACTCATATACCCTTCTCTATTCTTCAGGCAAGGAAGAGGCAGGATCAGAGTTCAAGGACACATTCCAGTCAGGCAAAAGCATTCAAGCAATACAAATCAGGTCTGGTGAGGGGGGTGGCTTGGGAAGGGCTCAAGTGCCAGTTTGAGAGGCCTGGAAGGCCAAATTTGGTCCCCGGGCCTGATTTCCCCAACCCCTGTCCTAAACAGTAAGCACACCACCATAGAACTAATATATGCAGACAAGTACTGAACACATGCAATTCTACAGCGCTTTTCCTTAGGGAGGCAAATAGTTGAATGAATTTCAAACTGAGGCTGGTGAATAAAATCCTGACGGGACAGGACAGAACAGAACAACCAAGTGATACTTTCTCAGGAATGGAATACATAAACTAATGAGTCTTTTTCTTTCATTGATATGGGGTTCTTTCAAAAAAAGAAAGGCATATTTGAAGTTGCTAGTGACTATAGCTATTGTTTGGAGATGAGGTGGGGGTGGGGGAGGCTGGCTTTAAAAGCTTCAATTTTGCCTAGTGATGTTGCTATTTGTCAAAACAGTAAGAGATGTAATAATGCGATCCGCAGAGGTGCTTATGGGGTTTCCAGCACTCAAGAATTACAGCACCCAGAATAGAAACAGCAATAGCAATCTTGTTATTTCTTCACAGCCTGGAAGAGAAGTGTCTTGATTAATTTACAGTTGTCTACGTGTGTATAGAACTTACCGAGGGAAGCAATTGATGTACTAAGATTGTATTTTGTTCAGGACATGAACAGGTCAGTGATGGTTCCCTTCGGCACTCAGTTCTATAGCCTAGGGCAAGCTTAGTCAATGTGACGCCTGCCAGATATTGTTGAATTACAACTCCCATCCATTGGCCATGCTGGCTGGGCTGAAGAGAGTTGTAGTCTCATCAGCCTACTGGACAAAGGCCTGGTTTAGGCTTAGCTTGGGTCAGCCTTCAGATACTTGAACCAATGAATGTCTTTCTGTTGAATTGATTTTTAATAACAAGAGCAGCAGCAGCAACAACAACTGAACATAAAAGAGGTAACATGAATCTTCAAAAACTACAGATAATGACTGATGAAGATTACAGGGTAGCTCTTTAACAGGAAGAAAATCCTAAACCCTCTTTGGGCATTTGTTAGTTACATGATTCCAAGGGGATTGCAAGGCTGTGCTTGCTGGTCCTGGCTATGTGCTAGAATGAAAGGTCTGAAGAGTGGTGCTGCCCTGTATGCCTAGGCTCCTTGTGTGATTTAGAATCCAGCAAGGGTGGCTCTTGCTCTCCATCTTACAGAATTGGAATCCTGTGAATAATTAATATCCCAGTAGGGTTGTGATGGAGCTGAAGGGGTAAACTTTTCTTACTGGTGGATCCTCTTTTTGTATAAGGGCTCCCTGTCCAAATGAACTACAATAAACAGCCAACAGTTAGCAGGGACAGCACATGAGATTGCGCCATCAGGAGGGGGGGAGTGGCGACACTGCCACACACCCAACTCCTCTTCCTCTGTGCTGCCACTCACTCTTCTTCCTCCTCCTCCTCCTCCTCTCAGCACACGTTCCCATTGTTTCTGCTTTGCCACTGCATTAGTGGCAGCATTGCTGGCAGTTTCTCCCCCTCCCTCGCTTTGAGGAAGAGCCAAGAAGGCCCTTCCTGAAAGCAAGGCATTATGGGCAAGGGGCTGAGAGAGTGTCTACACTGCCACAATAGCTAGAAATGCTGTTTGAGCTTAGTAAAAAGTGTAATGTTACTTTAAAAGTTCTGACTAAGTTTTTAGTCAGCATTTCTAGCCGCTTTGGTATGCTGAGGTGGCAGTGCAGGTGCTCTCCTGGCCTCACCCAGGATGCCTCCGACTCTTCTTCAGAAGAAGGCAGGGAGGAGGTGGGAGGAGAAGTGAAGAGCCTCGTTAGGTGGGTGGGCAACTGATTGGAGGAGGTGGCAGAAGTAGGAGGGCTGGCCAGTGGGTGCACATAGTGAGGCAAGTGAGTGGGGGCCTGGGTGATGCCAAATTGCTGCTTCCCCCGTCTACTACTAGAGACTGTTGTCTCAGCATGCCTCATCGTCCTTAGAACACAAAGGATACCTTAATGCTCATCAAATCTGACATGTGGGAAAGATTCTAATCTTGAAGAAGCTCAGAGAAATGCCCTTTTAAAGGAACAATGCAGCAAAATGCCAATGTATAAAAGGAAGTCTAGCTGGGAAAAAGTAGGAGAGGGTGGAAATGGAAAGCACTAAATCACACACAAGAGACTTTAGTTAATTTTTTAAAAAATCAGTCTAATTTAGCTTGTTACATTTTACTTGCTTGAGCAGAATCTTGGTTTCAGAGATTGTGAAGAGTTCCTTGCAGAAAAATGGTCTGAGAGAGAGCATCTTTGGACTCCAGGTTAGATATTTCAGGATGACCAGTAAAAGCTAATCCATTTGCAAAGATGTACTGTTGTATGAATCAAATCAAATCAATTTCTGATGTGCTTTAGGTGACCAATTACAAATTTATTTAGGAGCTGGTCTCATCTTCTTAATGACTCTGCACTTACATATCAAAAGAGTAAACATGTCTTAGCTTTTATTTTAAAAGTGATTGACTGGAGTATGTGTACTGAATAACAAAACAGAGGAGTGGTCTGATTGCAGAGGCTCCAAGGGTCATAGTTGCTTTGTTCAAAATATAGAGTTCATCAGAGGTCTTTAGTATTAGGGTTCAGTCATCTTCCTGAAGTGGGCTGTTGGGTACTGCATGATGGCTCTCAAGAAAGACTGGAATTTTGTAATCGGAAGCTCCCAAATACCCAGTTCTTTGGGTGCACACTGTTCACAAACTGTAATATAAACATGCTTTTAAAAGCTTGCTGGAAATAAATTCCAGTAATTTCAATAACAATTCCGTTCCTTTCTTTTGCTGGGTTGGCATATAGAGAAGAGAACCCAGTGTAGTTTGTTATTTATTTATTACATTCATACCCCACCTTTTTTTTCATGATAGAAATTCTTTTCATGATAGAAAACCAAGGCGGCTTACATATGGTTCCCAGGCAGTCTCCCATCCAGGCACTGACCAGACTTGACCCTGCTTAGTTTCAGCAGGGTGCTGGCATCATGTGCTTTCAGACCATAGCCTGGAACCTAGCTGTAGCTGACTAGTTTCCCTCAATATGCAGAACCCTTGAACCCTTGGGAAATTAACAATAAAATTGCTGCAGAAGCCACAACGAAGGTGAAACTGACCAGAACAAGTTGACACTGGGGAAATCACTTTTCAGCAAGGAAGATTAGCCTTAGAACTTGGTGTCACCTGCCTATATAAGGACTAAAAGTCAATCATTACTGGAAACTAGAAGAAAATATTCTTGGAATAGTTATAGTCTTGTGGTTGTATCTTACATACTAAAAATAGTTTTAGATTGCTTGTTTTTATTTCAAAACAAAATATTGTTCTTGAGATAGTATGATTCCAAATGTTGTACTGTCATGAAACTTATAGCTTCCATTAAAATGTTTTCATATAACACAATCTGAGGCTTCTCCATTAGATGAAAGTCCTGCTGAGTTCAATTAAACTTACTTCTTCTATGGAAGTATGAATAAGACTGCAGCTATATTCAAGTAAAATAGTATTTGCTTTATTTATTTATTAGATTTATATCCCACCTTTCCTCCAAATAGGAGCCCAGGGCAGCAACTCCTTGTGCAGTATGTACCCAATACATGGCAAGAATCATAAAGCTCCTTCATGGGATCACAATGAAGAAGCATGACTTAGAAGTTTGGCATGAGGAGAAGCCACGTATGGGGATGCCATTAGATGCAGATATCCTGAAAATAGCTGCTATTTGAGCATGATCAGTTGGTACACTTTCTAGAATTAGGCATTCTGGAGACAGAAAGGAAAGAACTTGAAATGAGAAGAAAGTTACCTTGCAGATTACTGAAGATAACTTAAATTGTATTTGTTACGCCATTTCAAGTCTGAAATGGGTTGATGAATATGATAGTAAAATACAGACTGCTTTTTATTTGTATCCATAGTCCCCACGCCTCCCCTGGCTTGTTCAAGGACCTCAGAGCAACATTTTGGCTTCAAAACAACAATTGGCAGAGGGATAAAAACATACCCAAGGCTAGACAACAAACATGACATGAATGGAAATTTGAATCTGTATTTCCTATAGCCAAAACCAATATTCTCTGGCCATCTCACTACACAGCCCATTACACTCTACCCAGATTAACTCCACAATTTTTTCAGCACTTTCTTAATTTGGCAAATTGATCTGAAGGTTGAAGATTCTATTACAGCTCAAGTCCTTCTGACTGGTTGAGGGGTGTGCAGCCTGCTCCAGTTGGGGGTCACACTAACTCTGAAAGAGTGGGTCAGTAGTGTAAGGGTCCTCCTGAACCCACTGCTATCATTAGAAGCACAGACCGCCTCTGTGATGGATAGTACCTTCAACAACCTCAAGCTGGTGGCCCAATGATGACTCTGTCTGGACAGAAATAACCTTACTGCAGTAATCTATGCTCTGGTAACCTCAAGAATGGATTTCTACTGTGCAATTTACATGGGGCTGCCTTAGAAGATGGTGTTGAAAACTGCAGGAGGTGTAGAATGCAGCTACCTGACTACTGGTAGGCTCAAAATGAGTTGATCATATGACACTGATTTTGGCCCAGCTGCATTGGCTGCTTGTATGTTTCCACGCCCAATTCAAAGTGCTGACTTTGACCTATAAAGCCCTATATGGCTCAGGGCCGTAATATCTTTCGGAGTGCCTCTTGTTCTGACTCTACCCAGACTCTTTGGTGTTCATCTGAAGCTATCCTCTTGGTGCCCCCACTGAGGAGATTCAGAGGCTGGCGATAACAGAGAGAGCATTTTCAGTTGTGGCTTTCCCCAGTGAAGTCCACCGGCTGCCATCATTAACATTTTTTTGGTGCCAGGCAAATATTTGTCTGTTCTTTCAGGCATTTGATAGATTATTGCAAATATTCTGCTGTTTATTGATGAAATGCTTTCTGTCTCTGAAGTTTTTGGTGTTTTGCTGGGTCTGTTTATAGATTATTATAATGGCTTTATTTTAATGTATCATTTCTGATTTTATGCTGTGCCTTTGGCTCTTAATATTTTGTAAGTTGCTTAGAGACCTTGTTGTAGTAAGTGACTAATAAGTCAAATAACTAAAATACTAATAATATAAATTCAACAAATGAACTTGCAAAAGCCATACTTTCTTAGCCTCGGTTCCCCATATCTAAAATGGGGATAGTATAGTTTTAATTACTATGTGGGGTGGCTGACAAAAAGAATGAAACACTAAAGGAAAGTAGTTTGCTTGATTAAATTTTATAAATGATTCATACAAATTAATGTAGAGTGTAATGGCTCCCAATTAGCTCCTAAAATATTTACTGTTGAAAATTAGCCGCAATTATATCTGCTTTGTAAGTATGTTTAACCAAAGAGTTGAGTGCCTGAATAGATGCAGTAGATTTTTAATAAGATAAATCTGCTGCAGAGCAATTTTTTAAAAAAAGACTTGCCAAAGTAAATGTCAGGCAGCTTTGGCTCTTGTTGCACTGGCAGACAACTTCTTTTACCATGTCTCTTGGAAATTGTCTATATCAGGTTACACAGTAGTTGTCCTCTAATAAATGCAAAGTTGCTCTAATAAATTAAGACCATCTCCTGACCAAGTAGCAAATTCTATGGCTCTCTTTTACCCATTCCTTTGTTCACATGTACAGAGGCAATAGAAATTATTAGCCCTTTTTTTTAGTTACCTGGCAATCATATTTGTTTTTAATATTTTAATTGTTGTAAACCACCCAGAAAGCTTCGGCTATGGGGCGGTATATAAATGCAATTAACAACAACAACAATTCCTTGGTAAATGCTGGCTTCCTTATCTAGTCATCTTTTTTTGGCCTGCCAGTTCTTGTACATTTTTAAGACTGCCACATAATGCTAGGATGATTAATTGCTTGTGAGATCAACCTTTCCTTTTATTATTAAGCACTCTGAACATATCAAATGATGCAGTGGTCATTTGCATAAGGGTGACTAAGGTTGCAAAACATTCTGTGACTAAGCAGCTGTCATGGCCCCGTCAGAGGACTCCTCAGATGAGGATGACTCGGGAGTAACAGCAGCAGACCCAGGAGCAGCAGACTCAGAAGGAGACATGGAGGAGCCTCCTGAGAATCCAGCTCCTTCTCCCCCTCAGCTGCAGAGCACCCCAGATACAGCAGAGGCCCTGCAGCCAGACACAGACAGTGCACAGGATACTCCCCCCTCACCTGCAGAACGTAGACAGCAGAAGGTCAGGCAGAAGAGGTCTCCTTAAGGCCCAAACGCTGAGGGCTCACACCTGCTGTCAACCCTGCTCTTGATAAGGCACACCTTGGCTGCAGCTTGTTGCTGACTGCAACGTCAGGTGTGGCTTGTGTGTTCCTAGTTTCCTGGCATCCTCTTTCGGACTGACCCCTTGGCACTTGATCCCGGACCTCTACTGACCTCACTTCTGGACTCCTGACTCGGCAAGTACGCTTCGGACAAGCCTGGCCCTTATCAGCTCCCCTCCTCCTAGACCTGGCAGATTTATGGCCAGACTGCCGGCTAAGGACTTTGCTTCCCTGCCAACCACCCAGGAATTTCCAGCCCCCCACCGGCACTGCTCACGCAGTGTAGAGCTGACAGTTTGCAGTCAGCCCAAAACAAAGCAGGCAAACGAGGGAGTGGGGGAAGTGCTGACCATGGAGCAACTCCAGCAGGAAAACTTGCTCCTGCGCTCACAAGTAGACCAGCTGTTGTTGGCCGTCCAAGGCTTGCAAACCCAGCTAGCAGCAGCCCCACCCCCTCTCCTTACAGGGAGAGCCAAGTGCCCTGTGACTCTCCCAGAGAAATTTACTGGGGCTTCCGACCAGCTCCCAGCCTTCTTGGTCCAGGCCCAGCTCTTCATGGAGTTACGACCAGAGGCCTTCCCAGATGATAAGACCCGGGTGGGATTCTTGATTAACCTGTGCACCGGGGCCGCAGCTAGATGGGCCATGCCCCTACTCCTCGAGCGGAGCCCCATGCTCAATGACTTAGCCGCCTTCACCAGAGAACTGAAGGCTATGTTTGAGGACCCAGTCCAATCAGCTACAGCCAACCGCCGCATACACCGGCTGCGGCAAGGCCGACACCCCTTGGGGGAATATGTAACAGACTTTCGTTTATTACAACAAAACCTGGGCTGGACCGAAGCAGCTCTCATGGACCAATTTCAGGAGGGGTTGTCGGATGAGCTTCTGGATGAGCTAGCTAGGGTGGAGCGCCCTGGAACCCTGCACGCCCTCATACGCCTGTGTCTCCAGATTGACGGGAGGCTGGAAAGCAGGTGTGCTGCCAACCGACCCCAGCCAGTCTACAGAGCATCAGCCCCAGTGGCTGGGCCCTCGGAGCCCATCGGCAAGGACCCTACACCCCCGGCAGAACCGATGCAGCTGGGAGGGGCTCGGCCACATCTCTCTGCGGCCGAAAAGCTGCTGATGCCAGCAACAGGGCCTCTGCCTGTATTGCAGGGCCCCAGGACATTTTGCAGCCCAGTGTTCCGCGAAACGACCCACAGCCCCTGCCTCGGGAAACGTCCATGCCCCGGCATTCACAGGCCCCTGAGCCAGGGCAACCTCGTGGTTCAAGGGGCCTGCCACCTCAGTTCCTCACTGCCCAAGCATCTGACCGTGTTGATCGCACTGACAGTCCCCGGAAGAGGGACCCAACAAGTACCCGCCATGCTGGACTCGGGATCCACCAGCAATTTTATGGACGTGTCCTTTGCCAAGCTCCACCGGGTTCATAGTCAACCCATTCGCCACCCCCTCCTGGTGGAGACTATTGATGGCCGGCTTCTCGCCTCGGGCCCTGCAGTACAGGAGACAGTGCCGCTCGACGTGGCCCTGGGGGAGCACCAGGAAAGCCTCCAGTTCTACCTGGCTGCCGCACCCCACTTCCCGGTCGTGCTGGGCCTGGCGTGGCTCCAGCGGCACGACCCCATCATCCAGTGGTCCATGGGCCGGCTGACCCTCAGAGCCCCCTATTGCCAAGCCCACTGCTGGAGGCCAAAGGAGCACATCCTGATGACCCGGGAGGCAAGCTCCGCGCTCGAGCCCTTACCGGAACAGTACCGGGAGTTCGTGGATGTGTTTGGGAAGCAAGAGGCAGACCAGTTGCCGCCCCATCATCCTTATGACTGTCCCATTGATCTGCTACCCGGAGCCAAGATTCCCGTGGGCTGGCTTTACTCCCTGTCAGAACCCGAACTGGCAGCCCTCAGAGAGTTCCTAGACAAGAACCTGCGCCGAGGGTTCATTCGCCCTTCCACGTCCCCTGCAGCCGCCCCTGTCCTCTTTGTCAAAAAGAAATGTGGGGAACTCCGGCTGTGCAATGACTACCGTGCCCTCAACCAGATTACAGTTCGGAATCGCTACCCTTTGCCCCTGATCCCAGAACTGTTAGAGTGGCTGCGGGGCGCTCGCATTTTCACCAGACTAGACCTGCGAGGGGCCTACAACCTGGTGCATATGCGGGAGGGCGATGAGTGGAAGACGGCCTTCCGCACCCGTTATGGGCACTTTGAGTACACTGTGATGCCGTTTGGCTTGTGCAACGCCCCTGCCGTCTTCCAGCACTTCATGAACGACATCTTCCGGGACCTCCTAGACCGCTTCCTGGTGATCTACTTGGATGACATCCTGATCTACTCGCGGAACCCCTTGGAACATAAGGAGCATGTTCGAGCAGTGCTGCAGCGCCTGCGGGAGCACTGCCTCTTCGCCAAGCTCGAAAAATGCGCCTTTGACCTCACGACCGTGGATTTCCTAGGCCATCGGATCTCGCCCTCGGGTATCCAGATGGACCCCGCCAAAATTGAGACCATCCTCCACTGGGCAGCTCCACGAAGCCCCAAAGATGTGCAGCGCTTCTTGGGCTTCGCCAACTATTACTGCCGGTTCATCTCCCACTTCTCCAAACTCACCACGCCCATTTCAGACCTGCTTCGAGGCAAAGAGAAGTTTGTTTGGACGGAGGCCGCTCAACAGGCCTTCCGGCGCCTCCAACATGCCTTTACATCTGAACCCATCCTCCAGCAACCCGATCCTACCCGACCTTACATAGTGGAGGCCGATGCATCTGATAAGGCAGTGGCAGCGGTCCTACTTCAGCCGGTGGGGAGCAAGCAGTCCCTGCTCCCCTGTGCGTTCCATTCCCGGAAACTCAACGCTTCGGAACAGAACTACACCATTTGGGAGAAGGAGTTACTGGCCATCAAAGTAGCTTTCGAGACCTGGCGTCATCTCCTGGAAGGGGCACGCCATCCGGTCCAGGTACGAACGGACCACCGAAACCAGGAGCACCTGCAAAGCGCCTGACAGCTGAACCAACGCCAGATCCGGTGGTCCCTGTTTTTCTCCCGGTTCCAGTTCACGGTCACCTACCTCCCTGGCCGCCGAAACACCCTAGCAGACGCGCTCTCTCACAAGCCGGAATACCGAGCCGAGCAGGTCGATCGCCCCCTTCGCCCAATCCTCCGCCCAGAGAACTTTGCCGCTACACACCAACCACAACCCCTCCTGGACCGGGTGCAGGAGCAGCAGCAAAAGGACCCTTATGCCCTGGCCCAGCAGCGAGAGCTCCAGTCCGGGACGGCTGCCCGGGACAGCCCCTTTTCCTTGCATCAGGGCCTCTTGTACCACCGGAACCGGTTGTACGTTCCCCCGGGAGCTCTGCGGGGAGAGGTGCTCCACCTCTGCCATGACAGCCAGCCTGCAGGGCATTTTGGAACGTATAAAACCCTCCACCTGGTCCTACGGGATTTCTGGTGGCCCCGGGTCCAAGTGGACGTCAAGGACTATGTAGCGGCCTGTGATACCTGCCAGCGAGCCAAGAGCCACCCCGGCAAGCCCCCGGGGCTCCTGCTCCCACTGCCTACCCCCCCCGGGCCCTGGTGCTTGGTCTCCCTGGATTTTATCATGGACTTACCAGCCTCCCGGGGAATGACCACCATCCTCGTAGTCGTAGACCTGTTCACCAAGATGGCCCATTTCCTCCCCTGTGCCGGACTACCCTCTGCCCCAGAAACTGTGCAACTGTTTTTGACCCAGGTTTTCTGGTTGCACGGCCTCCCCGACCACCTGATCTCTGACCGAGGAGCCCAGTTCACAGCCCGGTTCTGGCAGGCCCTGTTTCGGGCCCTGAACGTCCAGATCCACTTGTCCTCTGCCCACCACCCTCAATCAGATGGACAAACAGAACATACCAACGCCACCGTCGAACAATACCTGCGGTGTTACACCTGCTTCCAACAGGACAATTGGGTGGATCTGTTACCGCTGGCGGAGTTCGCGTATAATAACTCCGTGCATGCCTCCATGCGCCAGACCCCGTTCTTTGCCTCTTACGGCTACCACCCCTGATTCTTCCCCTCAGTGCGACCCCCGTCGCCGGTCCCCGCTGCGGATGTCATGCTGCAGGAGTTGCAGGCCCTGCAGGCTGTCCTGAAGGAGCAGCTGGAGCAGGCCAAGGATGCGTATAAGTGCTTTGCAGATCGCCACCGCCAACCAGGCCCGCCGCTGAAGGTAGGCGACCGGGTATGGCTCTCGACCAAATTCCTGCGTTCACAACGTCCGTCTCACAAGCTGGAGGCTCGGAACATAGGTCCTTTCCGGATCACCCAGCAGATTAACCCGGTGGCATTCCGGCTCCAACTCCCTACCTCCTTCCGCATTCACCCTGTCTTCCATAGATCACTGCTGACTCCCGCTCTCCCGCCTCACCCCTTGGGTAGTCAACCGCGGCCCCCGCCGCCGATACAAGTCGACGGGGAAGAGGAATTCGAAGTGGCGCAGATCCTGGACTCCTGCAGGCATTGTGGCCGCCTCCAGTACCTCATAGACTGGCAGGGGTATGGCCCTGAGGAACGCTCATGGGAAGATGCGGCGCAGGTGCATGCCCCTCGTCTGGTCCGGCGCTTCCACCAGCGCTACCCGGCTAAGCCGGGCCCCGGCGGAAGGCGGAGGGTTAGTCGTGGGGCGGGGGATAGTGTCATGGCCCCGTCAGAGGACTCCTCAGATGAGGATGACTCGGGAGTAACAGCAGCAGACCCAGGAGCAGCAGACTCAGAAGGAGACACGGAGGAGCCTCCTGAGAATCCAGCTCCTTCTCCCCCTCAGCTGCAGAGCACCCCAGATACAGCAGAGGCCCTGCAGCCAGACACAGACAGTGCACAGGATACTCCCCCCTCACCTGCAGAACGTAGACAGCAGAAGGTCAGGCAGAAGAGGGGCAGGCCTGTCTCCTTAAGGCCCAAACGCTGAGGGCTCACACCTGCTGTCAACCCTGCTCTTGATAAGGCACACCTTGGCTGCAGCTTGTTGCTGACTGCAACGTCAGGCGTGGCTTGTGTGTTCCTAGTTTCCTGGCACCCTCTTTTGGACTGACCCCTTGGCACTTGATCCCGGACCTCTACTGACCTCACTTCTGGACTCCTGACTCGGCAAGTACGCTTCGGACAAGCCTGGCCCTTATCAGCTCCCCTCCTCCTAGACCTGGCAGATTTATGGCCAGACTGCCGGCTAAGGACTTTGCTTCCCTGCCAACCACCCAGGAATTTCCAGCCCCCCACCGGCACTGCTCACGCAGTGTAGAGCTGACAGCAGCAGCAAATGTGTGGTCACTGGAGTAGAATAATACCTGATGCTTCCAACCATGTAGTCATTAAAGAGCCAAGAGGAACAAATGAGGCTTTGTACTGGTGATCTTACAAGGAACTGGAAAATGGAGGCAGCAGTGGCTGGTGACTCCATTTCAGTGGGGCAGTAGAATCTGCTCCAGGTTTTAGTCTGACTTTTCAAGGAGTTATCCAGTTCAACAGATTAAACTTCATTTATAAGTTTATATCAAACAGTGAGGACTGTAATTTCTGACAAAAATGCTTCCAGAAATATGAATGGTTAAAGTATTCTAAGCTCCACACCAGTTTTTAGCTTATTATACAGCCACAACACTGGCTATATACTATAGTCAGCACGGATTTTTTGCATTCTGCAATGTTAAATCAAAAATACTCCCCCATGCCATTCTGATGCTTCTCATAAGCTCATTTCAAAACAAAACCTTACAAAACTTACAGTCCTGAACTCAGAAACACTTGCTTAACAACCCTCTAAATTTTCATGGCGATACACAAAACAGTCAGAGAGAATTGAGAGTTCAAAGTGTAAAAAGAGAAAGAGAGAAACTCAAGCCCTTTTTGACTTTTTTCTGTCAGAGTTCTCATAATCTGTTGAAATTAATTAAAAATCAGCCATGTTCACAGAGTACCTGTAATCCTATTACTGACCTTGCCCCATACTCTGACCTTCATCCTCTGCAGTTTAAAAGTTTTAAAAAAATGCCTGGCTAATTTTTTAATTAATTTAAGACATTTAGCATTGAACTGAACGATGTTGGGCATGTTCAGTAAGAACCAACTGTCGGTGTTCTAAAAGCCAGACTCACAGCTGCTGGGCTGCCTAATCAGGGGAACACACCCACACCAGACTTTGATTTCACTTGAGACAGTCATGGCTTCCCGAAAAGAATCCTGCGAAGTGTAGTTTGTGAAGGGTGCTGAGAGGAGACTCCTATTCCACTGACAGAGCTCCAGTGGCCAGAGTGGTTTAACAGTCAGCCGCTCTGCCTGAAGCTTTGTTAGAGGAACAGGTCATCTCCTAGCAACTCTCAGCACCACTAACTACACCTCCCAGGATTCTTTGGGAGAAGCCATGACTATCTAAAAGGAAATAAAGGTCTGGTATGGATGTGGCCAGGGACAGCTTTGGTTTAAATTTGGGTGGGAGGTTACATGTGCCTGCTGTAGAATAAAAAGGTGGGGGAAACCCTGAAAAAGAAAGATAATGTTCTCAATGTCTTTCTTTTGGAAATGAAAGAGGTTTCCCCTCTGCCCAGTGCCCAACTATCCAATCTCCTCTCCTCCCCCTTCCTCCCTCTCCCTCCTCTTTCTGCCCCCTCCTCCCCTCCCTGCCCCTATCCCAGGTCAGTTTCACCTATCCTAAGCATCATTGTAAAGGAGTAAATCCCACTGAACTCAGAAAGCATGCAAATGATCAAACCTGCCCTGTCCTCCTCCTCCCACCTATACCCTCCCTCTTGCCCCTTCTCTGCCCTTTCTCTCCCCCTTCCTTCACCCCTCCCTTCCCCTCCCCCTCCCCTTTCAATCCCCTCCTTCCCCCTCCTCCCCCTCCCCCATGGTCAGTTTTACCTATCCTAGGACTACAACCTGGGAGACCAGGGTTCAAATCCCCACACAGCCATGAAGCTCACTGGGTGACCTTGGGCCAGTCACTGCCTCTCAGACTCAGAGGAAGGCAATGGTAAACCACCTCTGAATACTGCTTACCATGAAAACCCTATTCATGGGGTCACCATAAGTCGAAATCTACTTGAAGGCAGTCCATTTCATTTTCAAGCATGATAGCATGGGAGTAAATCCCATTAAATTCAATAAGCATGCGAATGATCAAACCTGCCCTCCCATCCTCCTCCCTCCCATCACCTCTCTTTTGCCCCTTCCCTCCCCCTTCCTTCATCCCTCCTCCTCTCCTTCTAATCCCCTCCTTCCCCCTCCCATACTTTCTGCTCCCCTCTGCCCCCTTCCCTCTATCCTCCCCTCCCCTCCCCCTCCCCCCATGGTCTGTTTTACCTATCCTAGCCATGATTGCACGGGAGCAGATCCCACTGAACTCAATAAGTATGCAAATGATCAGACCTGCCTTTTCCCTCCTTCCCCTCTCCTCTCCCTTCCTTCTTCCTCCCCTCCCCTCTTCCTTCTTCCTCCTCCCCTGCCCACTCCAGCCCTCCCTCCCTCCCTCTTCTTCTCCTCCACCCCTGGTCGTTTTACATATGCTAAGCATGATTGCATGGGAGTAAATCCCATTGAACTCAATAGCAAATGATCAGACCCACTTTTCCTTTCCTTCCCCCCTCCTCTCCTTTCCTCCTCCCCCCTTCCTTCTTCTTCCTCCCCTGCCCACTCCAGGCCTCCCTTCCCATAGTTAGTTTTACGTATCCTAAGCATGATTGCACGGGAGTAAATCCCACTGAACTCAATAAACATGCAAATGATCAAACCTGCCCACCTCCTCCCCCTCCTGCCTTCTCCCATCCCCCTTCTCCCATCCCCATCCCCTGTGGTCAGTTTCACCTATCCTAAGCATGACTGCACAGGAGTAAATCCCACTGAACCCAATAAGTATGCAAATGATCAATCCATTCTCCAGCAAACTTGCACAGGACCCCATTTCTTACCTCCTGGATTAAAAAGTAGAAAAATAATTCACTAATAGGCAAAAAACCCTTGCGGTTTAAGAACATACCTATAGCCAACAGATATTTCTATCAACCTTTAAAAACGTTCTTCCAAGCTACACAGGAAGTGGATTGGACTGTGAAAGACCAACCCAAATGGTGTTTGCATTTTGACAAATTTGTAGGGCAGTGCAATATCTCAGAGAGAAGGTCAGGTCTCCTGCTCCCCTGGTGCATTCACTATAGCTGCCCAATTTCCCTGCTTTTAAAAGTTTGATAGAAATATCTTGTTGACCCATAGGCATGACTGCCTTGAGTTTCCATCAAGACTAAAGCAAGGAAAAAGCAGAGCAGGGGTTAAGCTGCTTGCAGAGCCTTGCAGAGCCTTGGCACGGCTGTCAAGGCCAGCACCTGGTGCTGTCAAGGCAACCGAGAGAGAGATAGGCTGGACAGCTCTGCCAGCCAAGTGTGGGGGAAGCAGTTCCAGTGTGGAGTTATTGTGACCGTGAGGGAAAGTGAAAGTCTTGCAAGCTGTACTGTTTTTTTTGTTGCTGTCTTTAATGTCCATAGTAAAGGACTCTTAATCAAGTTCTCAACTTGTGTTTGGTTTTTGAACGTCTTGCTCTTCAATTGTAAAGTACTGGACACACAATATATCCGCACACACCAACAGGGTTATGGGCCCAGATCCAGCGCACTTTACAACAGAGTAAAGACTGTTCAGAACCAAGTCAGAGCTCCGGAAGGCAGCTTGATCGTGCCTGGAAGAGGTGAGCGGAGATGGCAGTTAATATGTCTGCAGGCATGCCGATGGAGCGGCTTACAGGGACTAATTATTCCAGCTGGAAGCTAAGGATGAGAGCGTTTCTGATTAAAGAAGACTTGTTTGAAGTTATTGACACCACCCCACCGGGAGTCCCTCAGGCGGCCTGGACGCGTAAGGATGAGAAGGCGCAGGCTTTTATTACTTTGGCACACTCTGACTCTCAATTGCTTTATGTCAGAGACGAAACCACAGTGAAAGGGATGTGGGATGTGCTACAAACTGTCCATGTTCAACAGACAGCGGGGAGCAAACTTTGTTTGGCAAGAAGGCTGTACCAGATGCGTCTTACTGAGGAAAGGACCATGACTGAGCATCTAACAGAGTTCAGACGTTTATTTGCTGAATTGGAAGACAGAGATTGAGCATAGCAATCTTCAGAAAGTATACATAGTTTTGGCTTCACTTGATGAAACCTGGAATAATCTCGTGATGTCCATGGAAGCTATGCCAGACGGAGGTCTGAACCTGGACTTTGTTGAGGAAAAACTGAACCAAGAATAGCAGAGAAGACAGGAGTCGAAAAGAATTGAGCCGAAGGAAGCGGTCAGAAGCAAGCAGTCAAACGTTCAGGAGCAGCAGAGGCTTAAATCGTGTTATTTTTGTGGAGCACGGGGGCATATACAAAGGAACTGTGCAGCCAGGCGGAAAAACAGAGACGGAGGCTGGAAGCAGTCAAGTGTGAACTTTATCAGTGCAGAGAAGCCTCCAACTATCAATACGAATTGGGTGTGTGACAGTGGAGCATCCCATTGTCTTCTAAAAGATCTAAGTTTGTTTCACACGTCGAGAGCAGTGCAAGACTCTGTTCTGTTAGCGGATGGATCCTGGAGAGATGTACTGGCACGAGGTACTGTGAAAATACATAAGCTGGGAATTCTCACTGACGTTCTGTATGTTCCTGAATTAGCCAGTAATATTCTATCTGTCAAGAAGCTAGTGGATATTGGCTATACTGTATGTTTTGACAAAGAGAAATGTATTATTCAGAAAGGGGGTGAGGTCTGCATGCAAGGGTGCCTTAGGGATTCACAGTTCATTATTCAGAGCAATCATGCAGGGTGTGCTGTGTTGAGTGCTGAAAGACAAACACATCACGGCTGTGTGCATGATTGGCACAGGAGATTGGGGCATGCAAACTATGAAACAATTAAGAAAACCCCTACGCATAGTGAAAACATGAAATTGACAGATTGTGGGCAACTAGTGGATTGTGATGCCTGTTGTAAAGCGAAGGCAACGGTTGCACCCATTAAGAAAGAAGCAGAATGCACCACAAACGCTCCCTACCAACTGATTCATGTTGATCTGTCAGGGCCAATACAGAGTTCATGAGGGGGTGCTAAATACTTTATGGTCGTGGTCGATGACTTTACGAGGTTCTGTCATGTTTATTTACTGAAGAGAAAAGATGAGGCAGAACAGAAGCTGCGTCTGTTTATCGAGAGGATTGAAACACAGCATGGCATTACTGTGGGACGTATCCGATCAGACCAGGGGGGGGGGAATTCATGGGCAAAGCATTGTATGAATTCCTGGAAAGCAAGGGAATAGAGCAAAACTTCACAGCCCCATTTTCTCCGTTTTCTAACGGGGTGGCAGAGACGAGAAATAGGGCACTTCAGGAATCTATGAGAGCCATGTTGGGGGATTCCAATCTAGCAGGCTCATTCTGGGGAAAGTGTATTTTGTATGCGACGTACATACACAACAGGGTGTTACACAGTACCATTGGGATGTCACCCTATGAAAAACTCACAGGGAAAAAGCCGAGGGTGCAGCACATTAAGCGGTTCGGGGCTAGGTGCTGGGTACACATTCCAAAGGGGAAAAGGCATGGGAAACTTGCTCCCAGAGCACAGGAAGCGTTTGTGCTAGGTTTCCAACATGCATATTACAGGGTTTGGGTTCCTAAGACACAGCAAGTTGTGCTGAGCAGAAGCATAAAAATATCAGACAAGCCTTGGGACCAAAACCAGACAGTTATGCTAAATGGGTCAAACAATGCACCAACACAAGGGGTGAAAGCAGAAGAAACACAAATTCCATTGAAGGATACTTTGAATGAATTGATATGGGGCAAGCGTAAAACAAAGAAAAGAAAAGCTGATGATCTGACTCAACCTGAGCAAGCAATGCCAGGTACAAGTGCTGATAATGGTGGGATGGTTGGAGCCGAAGCTCCAGTTCCCTTGAGGCGCTCTGAGAGGGCTAACATTGGGAAGCCGCCTGACAGATTTACAGTGGGTGTAGTCAGCGGCCCGGGTGTACACAAAGAAATAGAAGTGGATGCAGAAACGTTATACCTGACTTGTGTACAACCAAAGTTCAGTGAATAAAGTTTAAAGGAATCAATGTACTTTGTAAACTGAAGCTTGTAATGTATGTAAAAAAATGTACTGTGGAATGTAACTGGAATATGAATGTTACTGGGAACTGAAATGTAACTGTTATAGTTAGAATATATTGCTAGAGCATATGTAGTCTTGGTGGAAAGGTGGGGGCTGTTGACCCATAGGCATGACTGCCTTGTGTTTCCATCAAGACTAAAGCAAGGAAAAAGCAGAGCAGGGGTTAAGCTGCTTGCAGAGCCTTGCAGAGCCTTGGCACGGCTGTCAAGGCCAGCACCTGGTGCTGTCAAGGCAACCGAGAGAGAGATAGGCTGGACAGCTCTGCCAGCCAAGTGTGGGGGAAGCAGTTCCAGTGCGGAGTTATTGTGACTGTGAGGGAAAGTGAAAGTCTTGCAAGCTGTACTGTTTTTTTGTTGCTGTCTTTAATGTCCATAGTAAAGGACTCTTAATCAAGTTCTCAACTTGTGTTTGGTTTTTGAACGTCTTGCTCTTCAATTGTAAAGTACTGGACACGCAATATATCCGCACACCCCAACATATCTGAGGTACGTTCTTAAACTGCAAGGTTTTTTTGCTTATTAGTGAATTAGTTATAGTGTAAACTATTTTGTTTTACACCTTTTTGTATCCTCTTGTTCACTGTATCCTTAACACCCTTTTTTCGTATGAAACAAAAAACATGCCAGTCATTTAGTTCCTGGTGTTCATACTAAATGTTCTGTTAATTTAACTTTTGCATAGGTCATTATGTGAGTTAACACACTCTCTGCATGGAGGAGGAGTGAGGGGGAAGGTCTTTGCTTTCCCCTTCCCCTGGCCTGGCCCTCACATCTTCTCCACCATTGGGGGGGGGAGGATTGGATGGCACTCCTGAAAATGTCCCTCTTAGAAATGTGGCTGCCTCATCTAACAAGGAAGGCTGGCCACAGGACTGCCTTATTCACCCCTCACCTGAGGTCATGTTCCTCATCACTGGTGTAATTTTTCCATAATTTCCTATAAGGCTTGTATCATTTTACATGTGTGGATGCCATAGTCGCTAACTGTATTATGCACAAATACTTTAGGTGGGCTGCATTGTCATTCTATAGCATAATGAGATGTTTCATAGCAGCAGTACCATGCCCATTTCGTATCCTCTGCACCCCCCTCTCTGCATGTTACCTGCAGTGCTTTATTATAGCTGATGGTAATCAGCATGGGAGGGTCAAGGAGCATGGAGAGGCAAAGAAAAAAGGGGGAATGTTAATATGCATCAGAATTACTTTGGGAAAGTCAATCCTCATGCTTTGCTGAGTCTTGAATTTTAAGTAAAATAGAATTGTCACTGCAAAGGAATTCAAATTAATTATGAAGTTCAAAGTCAAGGGCTGTTCAAACTAATCAGATTATGATGTAACTATCTTTGGACAGGGCCCAGAGGCTGAAACATTATTGCAAAGCAGTGGTGTGGGGAATGACTTCTAACAGATGACAGTGCAATGAATTACTTCTGGTAGAATATACTATTGTAACAATTGACAACAAAAACACATTACAAATCACTCTCTGGCCCGAATCTGCTTTCAGGTGGTCGCTGGGATCACAGTAACAATAACTGTTAAATGTTGACTAAGCAGAAGTTTCTTTCCAATATTCATGTCATGCTGAAGAGGCAACCCTTTTAAAAGTTTAAATTATTACCCACTAGGCCCCAATAAGTTGAAAAGGGTTGAAAAACTCTTGCTATTCTTTAAAATGACATCTTGTAAGTGTCATTAAATACATCATTCCACGATAATTTTCTAGAACAGCCTGCCTACATGATTTCCTTCTCTGTCATAGACTGCTGGGGAAAAAATGTATCTATTTTTACATTTCAAAATGTAAGTTCCAATCTGTTTGGTTTTATTAAATTAAATGCACTGAGACACATAGCCAGGTTTACAAAGAGAGCTCTAATTTCTTCCACCACCCCCCCCCCAAAGCTGCAAGAAGCAAATTATAACTCTTGGGATAGGTCTATATATCCTACTTTTCTTGTGATTTGTGCTTGTGCAGTCTGAATCTTATCAGGTGTTCTGTCCCTATTAGTGCTGTATTTTTGGATATTTTATGGCTAAGATAACAATTTTGGCTCTGTTAACAGTCATTTAATAATACATAAATACTAAAATACTAAAATTCTTGGAGTGGCAGTGCTACATTTTAAGGACAGATTATCTCCAGGCCTGTAAAGAACATATTTTGTTGTTCGAATTTTTGTGCACTGTATGTGTATTCTGATGTGTATTTTGTATTTGTGTTTATTTTATTTTTTTGTGAGCCACCTTGAGGGCCTTTGGCCAAAAGGCGGCATAGAAATAGAATAAATAAATAAATAAATAATAAATAAATCTGCCTCCACGTGAACTCAGAGGCATAGGGCCATGTCCCCATCCCCACTGACTCTGCCCAGAGAATTCCGTGCTGTTGGGGTTCCCATGAAGAATTCTGAATGTACCCAGTGGAACATGTGAAGAATCCCTTAGACTTCCTGCTCAATGCTTGAAAGTCAGGAGGGGAGCTGGCAGGGCTGGTGTACACAAATGACTGGATGGGGCTGTAGGATACCTCCCCCCCATTTGTATAGGTTAGGGTTAAACTTGCATCTTGCAATGACCCATATCCTGGTCATCGTGTTGCTGCTTTCCTTTCATCTTCAGAGGTTATACTTTTGCTTTGTTGATAAATAATGCTGAATAAGTACTTTTTCACCTATTCACTCATCTACACCATTCATACCTCTATCTTGTTTTCTTTTTCACATATTTGTACAACCCCAGCTCTCAATGCCATAAAGGTGATTGTCCCCCCCCCTTTTTTTTGGTTTGCATACAGTATACTCAGCACCATTTAGAACATGGGTTCTCAACAAGGGGGGAATTCCCCTCCCGGGGGGGAATTTTAGGGTTCCAGGGGGGGAATTGGGACTACTATTCAGCAAAGTGTGATGTCCTGTAGATTATGTACAATCTGTAAAATTGTAGTTTGTTTTTAGTTTAATCTGCGACATTCAATAAAGTTTATTGAATGTCACAGATTAAAATCGATTCTTGAACATGCAACATTATTTTCATTTGCAAAATTAAATTATTATTTAAAGACCAGAAAGTGCTCCAAGAAATTCTGTTATAATATAAACTAAGAAAGTTTTCTCTCACGAGAAACACCACCATCACTCGCGAAACGTCAACATGCTATGGGAGACTATCTTGGGAAGGGGGGAATTATATTCTGAACAATGGTGAAAGGGGGGAATGGAGCAAAAAAGTTTAGAACCACTGATTTAGAAACTATATTAATGCACTAGGACATTACCGAGACCTGGGTGGGTGAGGAGGGAGGAGTTGCTCTTTCCCAGCTTTGCCCACCTGGGTATTCGGTGCAGCACTGTGGTAGATCTGAGGGCCGGGGAGGCGGGGTTGCTGTGGTCTATCGGAGTTTTTTCTCTCTCACCAAGCACCCTGTCCAGTCGGCGACTGGTTTGGAGTGTCTTCATCTTGTGTTGGGCCATGGAGACAGATTGGGAATACTGTTGGTGTACCGCCCACCTTGCTGCCCAACGGCTTCCCTAGCTGAGCTGACGGAGATAGTCTCGGAGGTATTGTTGAGGTCCCCCAGACTGGTGGTACTGGGAGATATCAACATTCATGCCGAGGCTGTCTTGTTCGGGGCGGCTCAGGACTTCATGGCCTCCATGACAACCATGGGGCTGTCTCAAGTTATTACTGGCCCTACGCATGTATCAGGACATACTCTTGATTTGATCTTCGCCACTGGTCATGGAGATGGTGATCTGAGGGTGGGGTATTTTTCATCTACCCCATTGTCATGGACAGATCACCACTCGCTGAGCTTTAGACTCACGACAGCCCTTTCCCTCTGCAGAGGTGGGGGACCTATTAAGTTGGTCCGCTCCCGGAGGCTTATGGATCCTGTTGCTTTCCAGAGTGCTCTGGGAGTTTTTCTGGCCAATAGTACTGGCGCTCCTGTCGAGGCCATGGTCGACCTGTGGAATATGGAGATGACCCGGGCCATTGACATGATTGCCCCCGTGCGCCCCCTTCGGTGCAGAACTCAAACAGCACCGTGGTATACCCCAGAGCTGAGAGTGATGAAGCAAGAGAGAAGGAGGCTAGAGTGCAGGTGGAGGCAAACTCCTGATGGATGCAGTCATTCTTTGGTGAGTGCCTCCACTAAGGCGTATGTAAAAGCGGTTAGGGCGGCAAAAAAGTCTTACTTTGCTGCCACCATTAGATCATCTCTTTGCCGCCCAGCGGAGCTTTTTAGGGTGGTATGAGGGCTCTTACATTCTCCCCCTCATGACACTAAAGAAACATCAGAAGCCCGCTGCAACGAATTTGCGGAACACTTCCAAGACAGGATTGCTTGCATCCGTCGGGACTTAGACTCTGATGTTATTACAGATGATTCCATTGGAGTGTCCAGAGCGCGGTCTTGTCCTCCATTGTTGGATGAATTTCAGTTGGTGCAGCTTGAGGAAGTGGACAAGGTGCTTGGAATGGTGCGGGCGACCACGTCCGCCCTGGATCCTTGCCCATCTTGGCTGGTGAAGGCCAGCAGGGCTGTAACCACCGGCTGGGCCAAAGAGGTGATAAATGCCTCCTTGAGAGAGGGAGTAGTCCCTGGTAGTCTCAAGGAGGCAGTAGTGAGACCTCTTTTGAAGAAACCTTCTTTGGACCCAGATGTTTTGAATGCTACAGGCCGGTGGCGAATGTCCCTTTTTTGGGCAAGGTCTTGGAACGGGTGGTTGCCGGCCAGCTCCAGGTGCTTTTGGATGAAACTGATTATCTGGATCCGTTTCAATCCGGTTTTAGGCCCGGTTTTGGCACCGAAACAGCCTTGGTCGCCCTGTATGATGACCTTTGTCGGGAGAGGGACAGGGGGAGTGTGACCCTGTTGATTCTCCTTGATCTCTCAGCGGCGTTTGATACCATCGACCATGGTATCCTTCTGGGGAGGCTCACGGAGTTGGGAGTTGGGGGCACTGCTTGGCAGTGGCTCCGCTCCTACTTAGCGGATCGTCGCCAGAAGGTAGTGCTTGGGGAACATTGCTCGACACCCTGGACTCTCCATTGTGGAGTCCCTCAGGGGTCGGTCTTGTCCCCCATGCTTTTTAACATCTACATGCAGCCTCTGGGTGCGGTCATCAGGAGTTTTGGAGTGCGTTGCCATCAGTACGCTGATGACACGCAACTCTACTTCTCCTTTTCACCTTCTTCAGGTGAGGCTGTTGATGTGCTGAACCGTTGCCTGACCGCGATAGTGGACTGGATGAGAGCTAATAAACTGAAACTCAATCCAGACAAGACTGAGACACTGTTGGTGAGCTCTTTACCTGCCCAGATGGTGGATGTTCAGCCTGTTCTAGATGGGGTTACACTCCCCTTGAAGGAACAGGTTCGTAGTTTGGGGGTCCTTTTTGACCCTTCCTTGTCGCTTGAGGCTCAAGTGGCCTCGGTGGCGCGGAATGCATTTTACCATCTTCGCTTAGTAGCCCAACTACGCCCCTATCTGGACAGTGACGATCTCGCCTCTGTTGTTCATGCTCTGGTAACTTCTAGATTGGACTACTGTAATGCGCTCTACGTAGGGATGCCCTTGAAGACCGTTCGGAAACTTCAGCTAGTGCAAAACGCGGCAGCCAGGTTGTTGACGGGGACCCATTGGTCCGCGCATATAACACCTGTCCTGGCCCGCTTGCACTGGCTACCTATTTGTTTCCAAGCCAGATTCAAGGTGCTGGTTTTGACCTATAAAGCCTTACACGGTGTGGGACCGCAATATCTGATGGAACGCCTCTCCCACTATGAACCTACCCGTTCACTAAGGCCCTCCTCCGGGTACCAACCCATCAGGATGCCCGGAGGATTGTTATTAGATCCAGGGCCTTTTCTGTGGTGGCCCCCGAACTATGGAACAGCTTACCTGAGGAGATACGCCTGGCGCCTACGGTACTTTCTTTTAGGCGCCAGGTTAAGACCTGGTTATACTCCCAGGCATTTTAACGTTCATGTTTTATATTCATTGTTTTTTACTCTACCTTGTTGTGACCTTGTATGTTTTATTGTAACTTTGTATTTTAACTCTGCTGTTCACCGCCCAGAGAGCTATTCACTATGGGCAGTCTATAAATAAAATAAAATAAATAAATAAATAAGGGCCAGTGCGCAGATGTGAGACAGCCACTTATTTTCTGCAGGTGATATTTCCCATGAGTGGGATCACATGGAGAACCTCAGTGGAAAAAGTTCGTCATTCTGGAAACGCCACGTTAGCTCTATGGAATGCCATGAGGAAGTACCAGCGCAGGGTTGGCCTTCTTAGGGTTAAATGTACAGCTCTGGCATTTCTGGAAGAGAGAAAGGAAGGAAAAGCACAAACTGACCTTATAACGTAAGAATCTGTGGGACAAACTACCATTATGTGACTTGTATGTCTTAAATGATAGGAGTGGGCTGCTAGGTTGTGAAATGTTTTAAAATGCTGTTTTAAATTATTGTATTTTGTTGGAATGGTATATTGTAGTTTTGTTTTATCTTGTCTGTGTTAGCCACTTGGAGAGTGTTGTTACCCTAAAACAGCCTTTCCCAACCAGTGTGCCTCCAGATGTTGTTGGACCACAATTCCCATCTCTCCTGACCATTGGCAATGCTGGCTGAGGCTGATGGGAGTTGTGGTCCAACAACATCTGGAGGCACAGTGGTTGGGAAAGGCTGCCCTTAAATATAGCTTGAAAATATCTTAAATAATTATATACAGGAACAGTGTGTTAAATTTCTAAAGCCTTCCCCCCCCCAATCAGGTCTGGAACAGCAATGCACAGCAAATAGGAATTTCTCTCCGGCTGCAGCCCTGATTGCCTCCTCCCAGCTGCTTGCTAAGAGCTCCAGGGAGGAAGCTTCTGCTGGTGTCAATGGGAGATCCACCTCAAGATTAATAGCAACTTTGGGGTGTGTGTGATTTTCTTTAGGATTGCAGCATGAAAGAAAAGATCAGTCTCCACACTCCACATTCCCACGCTTAATCCCACCCCTTGCAACTTCCAATTATTCTTTCAACACTAAGCACATTAATTGCATTCACACAAAAGATGTTTCATGTAGAGTGGCCTATATCCATGCTGCTGGCAAAATCACAAATTCATGCCACTATCTTGAGGATCCCCAACTCAGTGCTCATGGGCACCATGGTGCCCCACTAAGGGCTGTCTTGATGACCTTTGACCTTTTTTAATGGCAGAGTAGGGCAGAACAGTTGCAGGAGCTGGAAGGGCCCACCTCCTCGCATTCTGGCTAGCTATGAAATTTTTTTGGGGGGGAGGAGAAGTGGCAGGGGTGGCTTCCCCACTCGTCTAGTGGTCTAGCCTGTTTGCCTGCTTGTTGCCCACTGGCCACGTGGAGCAGGCAGCAGGCATTTGCTTCACTGCATGAAGAGGTTCTGTGTGTGGGTGTGACTGAGATCAACTTAGGGAGAGATGTCTGTGGAGGGGGGGAGGGATGTATGAATATGTGGATTGTGAGAGGGAAAGATATATGTGATGTGTATCTGAGAGGGGGAAGGAGGTATGTATGTATATGTGGTCTGTGAGAGAAGAAGAGATGTATGTGGTGTGTGCATGAAAGAAGGGGGTTATGTATCAATGGGTGTGTATGAGTGAGAGTGAGAGTTATAGCCACCTTGGGTTGTATGCAAGGATTGTGGATTGAGGGCCTACTCCAAGTAGACCCAATGAAATTAATGAACCTGTTATTCATGTCTATTAATTTCAGTCCGTCTACTCTGAGTATATATATATATTTCTGGTACTGGGAAATGCTCCCTGTGGTTATTAGCCAGCAACAGTATCAGGATTGTGGCAATACTGGTGATTTTCACAATCTGGACGAGGACCAGATGCAGCTGACTACACACAGTAAGCATGAGGGGAAGAGGAGGAGAGAGAGGGAGGTATAAATATGTGGCTTGTATGTGTGTGGATGGTCTGTGTGAGAGAGGAAAAGATACATTTGGGCAGAGAGAGGGAATGATGAATACATGAAGTGTTTGTGTGAGTGAGAGAGAGATGCATGTGTATTTGTGGTCTATATGTGTGCGGTGTGTGTGTATGTGTGAGAGAGTGAGTGTGGTATGGCCATTTTGTATATTTTTCTTGGTACTGGGAAATGCTCCCTGTGGTTATTATACAACAATAGCATTAGTGTGTATGTGCATGCATGAGAGAGGAATCAATATTGTGTGATCTCCACAATCAGGACCAGCAGGATATAGCTGACTTCACACAGTAAGCATCAGGCTGTCTGGGTGGGGTGCGGGCTTAGTAATTATTGTATTCTCTCTAATTTTGTGTTATGGCATGCCCCCATGGCAGCCATATTGTGTTATGCCAAGTCTCCATAGCAGCTATTTTGTGACTGGCACTTACACATCTTTCTCAAAATTTGAAATGTGCCCACTGCTCCAAAAACATTGACAACGCCTGCATGATCTACTTTAAATGCCCCAGCCATCACCATCGCGGTGAATGTCAAGAAAAAGTTTTTACTGGTGTCATTGAAAGATTGTGATTGTTCTACGTTACAAAAAGACAGGACTATTTACTTCCTAGCAATAACAAGCATGCTATGCAGATAATAGCTCACTTTGCCTTAGCTCTGGTTAAAATGCAGCAGAATTTTATGCAAAGCCATGCTCTTGACTGCCACTTGGATTAAC
Source organism: Rhineura floridana (assembly GCF_030035675.1). Classification (NCBI taxonomy): domain Eukaryota; kingdom Metazoa; phylum Chordata; class Lepidosauria; order Squamata; family Rhineuridae; genus Rhineura; species Rhineura floridana. The sequence continues at coordinate 221,567,152 of NC_084480.1, forward strand.
CTTCAGTATATTTTGCTATAATGGGACTAAGCTTTGTGCTGCTTATTAGTTACTGTGGTCTTCTTTTAATTTCATGCCATTTTTGTTGAAGGGTCTTGGTTAGAACAAATAAATTTTAATGGTATGTTCATGAAAATGTCTCTTTAAGGTTCCAAGGTCTGCTACTGTTGTTTCTGAAGCTGGACCATTCCCTTTGAATTCAGAAGAGAGAGTCTTCATTACTTCATGACCTCATCCTATACTTATAGAAATCTTGTCTTTGTGCAAAACAGTACAATGATTTCAGCAAAGAGAGAGAGAGAGAGAGAGAGCCTGCCAAGACATCAAAAGCACTGAAGGCTGTGGAAGTATGAGAAACAGCGTAAGTACACGAGGGAAGATTGCAGGGTAAATTAACTCTTTGTCTCCTGCTTGCCAAACCTGCTTATAAACTGCAGCAAACCACTACAACATGATTCTACTTTTCTTGAAACAAAGAAGTACAACTACATTAACTGCAGACAGAATATTCTGTTTCTTGTCGCCAAGGGGTATGTGGCAGTCTTCTTAGGGTCTCCTCACATGTTGCAACCTGTGGGGCCTGGTAAGAGAGAGAAGGTAGTTTCTTGTTTCCACAAGCTGTAATACAGAAAATGGCCCTTAGTCTATTTATTTCATTTCATTTATGTCCCATCTTTCCTCCAAGGAACTCAAAGAGGCTTACGTGGGTTCCCCTCCACATTTTATCCACATGACAACCCTGTGACTTAGGTTAGGGTAAGGGATAGTGACTGGCCTATAATAATTTCATAAGCCTTATAGCTGAATGTGGCTTTAAACCTACAGTGCCTTTATTTTATTTATTTATTTATTTAATTTAATTTATATACCGCCCTAAGCCAAAAAGGCTCTCTGGGCGGTGTACATAAAAGATAAAACAAGCAAAATATATAAATACAGTAAATATAACAGAATCAAAAGTCAAAACAACAAACAACAACCAAGCAACATCAAAATATAACAATAATATGATACTGTTTAAAATACATGATAAAAACAATTATTAAGATACATTTTAAAATGCCTGGGAGTATAAAAAGGTTTTCACATGGCGCCGAAAAGATAGCAGCGTCGGCGCCAGGCATACCTCATTGGGGAGACTATTCCACAATTCGGGGGCCACCACCGAGAAGGCCCTAGTTCTGGTCACCACCCTGCGAGCTTCTCGATGGGATGGCACTCGGAGGAGGGCCTTAGATGTCGAGCGCAGTGTACGGGTAGGTTTGTATTGGGAGAGGCGTTCCACCAGGTATTGCGGTCCCATGCCGTGTAGGGCTTTATATGTCAAAACCAGCACTTTGAATTTAGCCCGGAAACAAATAGGAAGCCAGTGCAGATGGGCCAGAACGGGTGTTATATGAGCGGACCTTCTGGTCCGCGTCAGTAGTCTGGCCGCTGCATTCTGGACTAGCTGTAGTTTCCGAACTATCTTCAAGGGCAGCCCAACGTAGAGCGCATTGCAGTAGTCCAACCTAGAAGTTACCAGAGTGTGAACAACTGAGGCGAGGTCATCACTGTCCAGATAGGGACGTAGCTGGGCTACCAGTCGAAGATGGTAAAAAGCGTTCCATGCCACCGAGGCCACCTGGGCCTCGAGAGACAAGGAAGGATCGAAAAGGACTCCCAAGCTACGAACCTGTTCCTTCAAGGGGAGTGTAACCCCATCAAGAACAGGATGAACATCCTCCATCTGGGCAGTGAAGGCACTCACCAACAGCGTCTCGGTCTTGTCTGGATTGAGCTTCAGTTTGTTAGCCCCCATCCAGTCCATTATCGCGGTCAGGCAATGGTTTAGCACGTTAACAGCCTCACCTGAAGAGGATGAAAAAGAGAAATAGAGTTGTGTGTCATCAGCATACTGATGACAACGCACCCCAAAACTCCTGATGACCGCACCCAGCGGCTGCATGTAGATGTTGAAAAGCATGGGGGACAGTACCGATCCCTTGCAAAAGTAAGCAGACCCCTGACCAATGCTCTCATATTACTGAATACAAATGGTACACTATAATTTCGTTCTGTATGATATTTTATTTTGAAACACTGAAACTCAAAATCAATTATTGTAAGGTGGCATTGGTTTTATGTTGGGAAATGTTTGCAAGAAACATAAAAAACTGAAACGTGGCTTGCATAGGTATTTAACCCCTGTGCTGTGGAAGCTCCCAGTTCACACAGATGAAATTGCCCTGTGGAGGACACAATTACCTTTTCATTGGCCTCCACCTGTGAACCATTAAAGTTGCTGTCACATTGTCAGGATAAAACCCCTACTGTTGAAGGATCATTGGTCAGGCACTGTATGTCTCCCCAAGCCTTTCAAACACGCGATCCACTATACCTGCTGGCTCACCAACAACTTATTTTCCTTGCTTACCAATTCCTAAGGTTCATTCTTTTTGTTCCAGATGCATCATTTAAGCCTTGAAGAACTGACTTCCCTCTCCTTCCCTTGTTTGTCTTGTTTTTTAGTTTGTAAACCAGATGGCAAGGCCTATCTCTTTTCTTTTATTGTTGTGAACCACTTGGGGAGACAGTATAATCTGAAAAGCTGGACAAAAAGTAAATAAATAACAAAATTACAATGCTATGGGCTGCATACACACTAACCAATTTGTAGCACAAATGTGTACTTTTTTTCAGTCTAGAATAGCCCATTCTCATCCTCATTGTGCTGCTTTCAATCTAGATTAATTCTAGATCCTCCAGTCATCAAGGGTGGGTGTGATTACTTGATATGCATTTTAAAACCCTCCCCTTGATTAGGTCATTCACACCTTTTCCTCCCTGCACATGCCCCAGGTGAATGAATAGGAAGTGGTGATTGTGATCATGGTATAAGCCCACCCACAACATCATTGGGCAGGTATGGATCCATCCACCATTGCTGTGACCACCTACATCTGTTTCCAAATGGACACACAATGCAGAATCAATCTGCAATGAGCTTTCTTTTTTTTCTTTTTTTATGAAACCTGTTTCTCAAGAAGTACTTTTTAGGGACAAAAATATGCAGTAGATCTAGACTGTGTGTGGACTATGTAGGAGAAAAAAGCACTCAGTGTCCATTGGTTGTACAATAAAATGAGTGTATGCAGCCTAAGAAAGGATGATATGAACTTCTTCTGGTTGACAAAATGAGCTACCAATTTCTCTGCAGTTTGGCTCACCAAATACTAGAAGATAGGGCAGCACAGGCGCTTTTTACATTTAGCTCTGTTCCATAGAGTAAATATTTTCATCCAACTCCATCTTTGCAGGCTGCAGTTTCTGAAAGCTCACCACAGGAGATGTGTCTCGTTCTCCCTCGAGTTGTAAATTCAAGCCTTTGGTTCAAGCTTTCCATCGTTTGTTTGCTTTTGCTTGGTAGTTCTTTGCTACAACCATAATTGCAAATATAGGAAAAAGAAATGGCTGTGCTTGACTTTCTGCAGAATTCACTCTTTTTGGCTTGGTAAATTAGTTGGAGTTTTATTTTTTAATATAAATATTAATATAATATTAAAATATTAAAAGTGTCAGTATAGCTGAAGTCTACATAGCACATAATACACTTGTGGGTCTAATGAGGAGATATACGTTGCAGAGTTCAAGAAGCAGAAAATAAAACTTAGTAAGAAAAGAATATGTCTCGCATGGCCAGGGGGATGGAGGACAGATAGGGTTGCCAGGTCTCCCTTTTTTGCCTGGAGACTCTGGATTTTTGGGGTCCTCTCTGGGTGAGTCACCCCAATCTCCGGACTCTCAACTTTAAGTTTTAAAGTGGTCTGGTTCAAGAGATATACACCAAAATGTCAGCTACCACCCCTGCAACTTCTCTTAAATGAACTAAAAGCTTGCTGCTCTAACTCTGCACCTTCAGCCAGTAAGTGAAGTCAGAGCTGTGAGTGACAAGCGATTTATTGACCTCCAGGCAATAGCTAGAACCCACTGCAAGCCCAGGAAACTATTGTCTTTTCCTACTTATCTGAAAATCTCATAAATTGAGTAAGTTTAAATCTTTCAGCAGCAGTAAAAGTCCCTTTCTCTCTGTATGCAAAAGGTGTAGAACAAAAACACCACAGCAGGATTTTGGTAGGCAATTGTTTACTGTAAACAATTTCAGTTATGGTTATAATAGAAGTGTACATGCAGGGACTTTTTAAATTACTTGAGAAAATATACATTTTATATTTCAAATAATTTTGAACAGAAATGTAAAGGAAGTGTACATGCAGTTTATGATATAATTATAATGTGTTATACTTTTCTAATTATAAGGAGTCAAACAAGTTTAAATTTTGTCTAATTCATAACCTGTTCTGAAAACCTTCCTAATGTGAAGCTTTAATCCAATACTCGCTTTTCTGGGAGTAAAGCTGCAATGCTACTCCCACATACTGGGAGTAAACCTCATTGAATTCAGTAGGATTTACCTTTGAGTAGACATAGTTAGGATTGTGCTGTAAAATCAATGGGATTTTTCAGTGAACATAGCAAAGGATTGTTTTGTAAATCTTTCTCTCTCCCCCCAATTCTATTTTTAATACCCTCCCCTTGATTAGGTAATTTTTTAGGAAACTAATAGTGATTTTTTTTTGTTATGCAATGATCAACTGGTTTTAACAATAAACTGTTACATGGGGTGTATATATTTTTACATCTCCATTTTGTGTGTATATGGAGTCTTTCCAACAACCCTGTAGGGTAAAGTTGTCGATTGGAAACGAAGGCAGGTTACAACAAGAAATAAATCCCTTTAAAATCCAATAGCCATAAAACAAGTATAAAACAGTTGTGAAACAGCTTAAAGTGGCATGGTTCTGAATTTTGGATTGGGTGAGTGAAGTTCCTTATCACTTCGATCTTGCAGTCCTGTGCATGCTTCCCTGTTTGAGTAAGCCCTATTGCATACACTGGGACTTGTTTCTGAGTAAACATTTTTGACACTCATGCTTATATAAATATTTATTCATACTAAGTCCTGATAAGCATCTGATTTCAAACTGTGGTTGTACACCATTATTTCCTCTCCATTCTAAGTGTGCTCTTCTCCTTGGGGTGGTCATGGTCCCCCCTCTGTTTTCACCCTGAGGAGCAGATGAAGCTGAGAGATGGGGAGTAGCCCATGGTCACCCAGTAAACTTTGTAGTTGATTTCCATTAAAAAAAATTAATTAAAACGATTTACATGCAGGCAGTGTTTATGAAGTAGATCCACACAATGCATTTAAAGCACATCCAACTTTCATTTAAAGTGCATGACTGCTCCCAAAGAATCATGAGAAATGTACTTTCCCCCTCACAGTTATAGTTCCCACCACCCTTAACAAACTACAGTTCCCATGATGGGTGGGATTCCTGTTATTCAAATGTTGAATGTGCTTTAAATGAATGGTATGGATCTGCCCTAGGTGTGCTGTGCATTCATTAGTAAATTAAAAAGAACAATTTTAAAAGATTTTTTAAACAGGAGGACTCAGTGGTAGGGCACATGCTTTGCATGCAAAGGTCCAAAATCCAATCTCTCGAAAAGACTATTAGCTGGAATCCTGGAGAGCCAATGCTAGTCCATGTCATCACTACTGAGCTAGATGGTACCAAATGGCCTAAATCAGTATAAGGTACATTCCATTGTGCCTAAAAGAGGAAAGAGACCCAAGGGCCACAGTGACTCAGAAATTTATTTATGCATTTTATTTACAACATTGATATACTGCTTTATTGTAAAAAAACTCAAAGCAGTTTACAGAAGGAATTAAAACAATAAAATAAAACAAAAACAGTTAAAGACAGGTATTTAAAAACATTGAAAATAATAAAATCAGCAATAAGATTAAAAAAAAAGTTTCTACATGCCTGGGTAGGCTTGCCTAAACAAAGATGTTTTTAGCAGGTGCCAAAAAGAGTACAATGAGGGTGTCTGCCTAATATCAATAGGCAGGAAGTTCCAAAGCATAGGTACAGCCACACTAAAGGACCAATTTCTAATAAAAGCAGACGTAGTACTATGTGGAACTAGGGTTGCCAGGTTTATGGTCTGTATCTTCTCCTGTATCTTTAGGAGAAGAGAGAGTCAGCCAAGTGCAGGTGTTCTTGCAACACTATAATGGGAATAACCACAAGGTGGAATTCTCCCTTCCCCCTGCACAACTTTTAAAGACACAGAAGACCTCTTGGTTGCCAGGCCCAGCCTCCAAGAGGTCTCCTATATCTTTAAAAGTTGTGCAGGGGGAAGGGAGAATTCCACCTTGTGGTTTTTCCCATTATAGTGTTGCAAGAATGCCTGCACTTGGCTGACTTTCTCTTCTCCTAAAGATATAGGATCAGTCTCAGGCCATGAACCTGGCAACCCTACGTGGAACCCGTAATATGGAAAGTACACCTTGAATTTGGCCTGGTGGCAAATTGGCAACCAGTGCAGATTTCAGGGCAGAGGTATGATGTGCTGACAGGGTCTCACTCATGTCAGCAATCATGCTGCAGCATTCTGCACTAACTGCAGCCCCCGGGTCAGCTTGTGCTGCATGGGAATTTCTGTGTTCTTGGTTGACTGGCTGCCAGGATTTTTTTAGTTTTGGTTAGGAGTCCTAACTGGTTGTGGGATGCTGAGTTTTCTGCCTTACTCATAGGAATCTTGTTGTGGATGGTATGGTATTGCATTTAGAAAATCATCGCTTGCTTTTCTTTTTCTATTTGCATTTCATTTACCTCTGACCTTACTCCCTTACATCCATAAAAGCAACAACAGTGGTTCCATGTGCTCAGCTCAACCCTCTTAAACCTACTGATGATGCACCTTATTGGTTGCATTATGTCTTGTTTCTTGCCCCATAGTGGTAACAGACAATTCTGGGAACACATACTGGGAAATTTAGCTTCAATTGCTGTTTTCCCCAAGCTACTGCCTGTTTTCTCTCTGTCAATTATTATTCACTGGAATTGGGTTGCCTGTCAAAGTGAGTTTACAGCAGCCCACAGGGTAGGCAGGAAAGAACAGAGAATCTTCTTAAGTCTTACTCATTTCTCAAACCTCTCTCTGCAGTGAAGGGTCAAGTCTGTAAAGAAGTTTGGAGCAGCCACGTTAAAAGGCAGGCAGGGCATTCCAGGTAGGGGGTTGCCAACCCTGCTTTGATATGGATATCTTTGCAGAGGATCCCTAGTTAAGCCTTACCAACATCACAATCCTAACCATATTTACTCAGAAGTAAGTCCTGGTGAGTTCTATAGGGCTTAGTTCCTTAGTCAGTGTGTTTAGAATTGCAGCCTTCAGGGACATCCATCTTTACTGTTGAGTACTCCCATCTAACATCTTCACAACACTAGGCTCCCTTCTTCCTACAATGGCCTTCTGGTGACTGGCCTGGCATGAGGACACTTAAACTCTTCTTGCCAGAAGCAAGTAGGCTAGATTAAATGTTCCCTACTGAGGCTCCCTAAGCAGGTGAGAATGAATTATTTATTTATTTATTACATTTCTACCCCGTCTTTCTTTTTTTCATGATTGAAACCCAAGGCGGCTTACATATGGTTCCCAGGCATTGTCCCATCCAGGCACTGACCACAACTGACCCTGCTTAGCTTCAGCAGGGTGCCGGCCTTCAGACCATAGCCTGGAATTATTCTGTCACTGCAGCTGGACCTGAGAATGTCCTCGTTTAGCTTAGATTTCTATCTTAATTTCCAGTCATTTTTTGTTTGTTTGAGTAGTATGCTGCAAGCAACTGTGGTTGATGATTATGATATCACTAGGGGCTGCCCCTGAAATCTCAGGGTTTGGGATGCTTCTGACATGGCAACCCTAAGGACAGAAGATGGCAGACAGTGCCATTGGTGGCTCCTCGACTGGAGGTCTTGTAAGTCTGATACACTGATGAAGACACCCTCTGCCTAATCAACTCAGTGCTGATCTGCACCTGGAAGATAAGATGAGAGAGGCAATCAAGATGAAGGTGCAGTAGACATTTTGTCTCCCTCAGTGTCTGTCAGTAAGATTTTCATTTGTGGGCCTGTATTCCCCTTTCCTGTGGATATTTATTGGCTGTCAGTTAATGGGTCTGGGATTTTTTTTAAAAAAAGTAGATCTCTCTCTCTCTCTCTCTCTCTCTCACTCACTCGCTCACTCGCTCACTCGCTCACTCGCTCACTCGCTCACTCACGCACGCACTCACTCACCCTGGTTTTAAAAAAGAAAAAGGAAGAAAGGGTTTTACTAGGAGTGGGAGGGGGGTGTCTAGTCAGTGTTGTGTCAATTTCATGCTGAGGTGCTCTCTGGGGTTCAGCCTTGAAGCCCAAACAGTCATGGGGATTACAAATTGTTTTTTCAAGGCAAGGGGGGAAATTTACTCTGGAAAAAAGGGACCTTGGAGAGATGGGGGTCAGATGACTCCACTTCTTTTCAACTGCCAAACCTCTGGAAGTGGTTGGGGGCAGGAGGTAGTTGAAATATTGCACATGTGAAGAATTTTTACACATGTCCAGTAACTGAGCAACCAGAGGGAGTATACATGTAAAATTAGAGGGTGGCGCCAAAAGGAAACAGCAATACTAAACCTTTTGAGAGGAACACAGACTAGCGTGAATGGAAAACAGCGGACTGGAAGGTGGGAAGTGTGAACCTTGCAAATCTATCCCAATAGCAAAAGCTGAGACTTCAATACAAAGTTTAGCTCCCATAGGCAGAGCTTGGAAAAGTTACTTTTTTGAACTACAACTCCCATCAGCCCCAGCCAGCATGGCGCTGGCTGGGGCTGATGGGAGTTGTAGTTCAAAAAAGTAACTTTTCCAAGCTTTGGAATCAGCCCAAAGTTGTGGCTTGTTTCAGTTCAATCATACATGTGGCTCTTATCCTCTCTGTCCTCTCTTCCCCTTCCTCCTTACTGCAGGCAAAATTAGATGAGGGAGAGGTTAGCAAAGGAAAAAAACATGAAGGTGTAATCATTGGTAAATAAATGTTTATGGGAAATGGCACTGGATCTGTTTCCTCAGAAAGATGCTGAAAGTGACTTAACTTTGCTACTCAGGAAACAATAATATTAGCAGACTTGTAACAACAACAGGTATTGTAGGCACAATCTTTTCTTTACTAGATCTGGAATTAATTGTAATTTTCTTAACTAGCATTCATGGGGCAAAATGTCAAGGAAGACAACAATATATTGGCATTTCTTCTTTCCATCCAGCCTGACATCATCATCATCATCATCATCATCATCATTATTATTATTATTATTAACAACAACAACAACAACAACAACAATGGATCTCCCCTCCGCCTGCCTCAAGACTCTATACCCTAGCTTTAGCCCACAGATTTGCTTTTGGGGCAGACAGTGACTGCAGTTTTATACGCGTTTACCTAAGCCCCATTCTAAGTAGACATACATTGGTTTGTAAGACTGTACACCAAAACATAAGCCCCACTGAACTCGATTGTGCTTACTTCTGAACAAGTATACTGGATTGCATTGCAAATAACGCACTGGAAAGTTTAAGAAAAACATTCTTACTGTCAAATCTGTTTTTTTCAGAGGTCACCTTTGTTCTTTTAGAGCAAGTGTAGTGTAGTGATTAGAGTGTTCAGCTGGGACTTGAGAGACCAGAGTTCAAATCCCTGCTCAGACTTGAAGCTACTGGATGACCTTGGGCCAGTCACTGTCTCTCAGCCTATCTTACCTCACAGGGTTGTTGTGAGGATAAAATCGGGAGCGGGAGAACCATGTTTGTACACCACCTTGAGCTCCTTGGAGAAAGGGAGAAAACAAATGTTGTAATAATAACATTAATATAATTTTATGATGCCACATCCCTTTCTTCAACACACATTTGTATACTCTATTGGCACTCGTCAGTAGATTCCAGAGCTTGGAAAAGTTACTTTTTTGAACTACAGCTCCCATCAGCCCAATCCAGTGGCCATGCTGGCTGGGGCTGATGGGAGTTGTAGTTCAAAAAAGTAACTTTTCCAAGCTCTGGTAGATTCAGTGCAAGGATGGGAACCTTCCCCCCATGTTGTTGAAATCAAATTTCCAGCATCCCAAACCCTTGGCCATGCTGCCTGGGGCTGATGGGAGTTGGAGTCTAGTAAAATCTGTAGGGCTACAGGTTCCCTACCCCTGATTTAGGGGAAACCTGACTTGATCCTTGAGCAATTTAATAGCTGCACTGTATATAAGCTGTAAATCTTCTGAGAAGGGCAGACATTTTTGCAGTGACAATTAGGTCTTTCCCTCTTGTGTCATAGCGCTGTGCTTTGCCTACCCTTTTCTTTCTTCTATGTCTCCTGTGCATATTTGTGGGTTTGCAGCAGGTGAGAGGAGAAGCAAAGTGGTAAGGTAGGCTGTGGGCAGTGCCCAACGACAATAGGCTTTTCATTCACCCCAATCCAATCATAAAGCTTTTAAAAACAACATAGCTTCATTATTCTATTCTGGCAATCTTTCTGGTAATTGTAGGCTACATATATTTTCAAGACATTGAAGAGTGGAGTTGCTATGATTAAATGGTTCTGGCACAATATTATATCTGGCACTCTATAGAACAACATAGAGGAAACCATTAGGCCAGGGATGAGGAGCCTGTGGTCCTCCAGATGTTGTTGGACTCTCAACTTCTATCAGCCCCAGATGCCATGGCCAATGGTTAGGGATGATGGGAGCTGAAGTCCAACATCATTTGAAGAGCCACAGGTTCCCCATCCCTGCCATAGCATTGCTTATACCAAACAGAAACATCCTCAAAGAGCAAAGTTCAGAAAAGGGTAACCAATTGATCAAGGAGTTGGAGCTACTCCCCTATGGTGAAAGGTTACAACTAGGGTTCCCAGGTCAGAAGCATCCCAAACCCTGAGATTTTTAGGGCCATGCCTGAGCGATGTCACAGAGGCAAATTAAGTCAGCATAATCCTAACCATGTCTACTCAAAAGTAAGTCCTATTGAATTCAATAGGATTTACTCCAGCAATGTGGGATTAGCATTGCAGCTTTACTCCCAGAAAAGCGAGTATTGGATTAAAGCTTCAACAGCCCAGGAAAATGTAAACTTGTTTGACTCCTCTACACAAGAGAGAAAAAGACTGACAGTATATACTTACTCATTTATGAGATTTTCAGATAAGCAGGAAAAAACAACAGTTTTCTGGCCTTTCAGTAGGGTGTAGCTACTGCCTTATCAATCACAACTTTGCTTAATGGCTACAAACCTGAAAGGGCCAGGCAGCCAGCTACCAACTCATTTAACAGAAGTTGCGGGGGAGGGGTGTTGGTTGCTGACATTTTGGTGTGTATCTCGTGAACCAGAGGACCTAGAAACTTATTTTTTTTTAAATGAAAGCGGAGAGTCCGGAGATTAAGGTGACTCACCTGGAGACCTGGAGAGGACCCCAAAAATCCAGAGTCTCCAAGCAAAAACGAGAGATCTGGCTACTTTAATTACAACATTTGGGTCTTTTTAGTTTAGAGAAAAGGTGGGGGGGGCATGATAGAAGTGTATAAAATGACACGATGTGGAGAAGTGGACAGTTGCCCCCCTTTTCTCATATTACTGGATCTCGGGGACATCCAATCGAGTTGAATTCTAGAAGATTCAGGACAGACAAAAGGAAGTACTATGGAATTCACTTGCATAAGATGTAGTGGTGGCCACCGACTTGAGTGGCTTTAAAAAGAAGATTAAACAAATTCATGGAGGCTTAGGCAATCAATCGCCACTAGCTGTGATGGCTATGCTGTACCTCTACTATTAGAGGCAGTATTGCTGGGAATTGCAGGTAGGGAGAGTGCAGGTTCTGCTTGCAAGCTTCATATGGCCATCTGGTTGGCCACTGTAAGAACAGAATGCTCAACTAGATGGCTCTTCGGTCTGATCCAGCAGGCTCTTCTTATGTGTACTTAAGCAACTACAGTTTAAGTATTCATAAGTCACAGTGTGGTACAAATGTGAATACAAATTACAGGAGCCACTTTGAAAGAAAAGAACCTGCATAATGCTGGCATTTGCTTTGCTAACCCTTTATCACATGCCCCTGTAGAGGCATTGTTTATAGAGTTTTTTTTCAAAAAAATAGGAAGGATAAATAACTGCAGACAATCTAGCTTTCAGCCTGAAAGAACACTTCAGCCACAAAAAGGTGAATAAAAATGTGCCTTTGCTGAGATAGCTAGTTTATGTTGTAAACACAGATTTTTTTGGCAGCTACAGTTCTGGCTCCAGTCTACATAATCAAACCCACCACTGTTTTCTAGGGCAGCAACTCAAGTCACAGCCAAGGAGGATGTTAGTCGAACGACCATATATTGTTGACCCAGCAGAATGTTTCTGAATAAAGGGATGGCACAGTAGGGTTTCCTTGTGATCAGACACAGCATGCATCCAAATGCAAGGGCAGGAAAGGGATACAAGCAAGCTGAAGTATTTTCTACTACTTTGCTGTTTCAGGCCAAGCATAAAGCAAACCGTGCAGTGCCTTGCAGTGGTGAATTTAGGAGAGAGCCATGTTAAATTATTAAACATTTGTTGACACAAGCATATAGACGTCCAAATTGCAGCCACTCAATTAACACACTAGGTTTGGCATATATAGATGCTTGAGTGACACATTTACTGCTTGGGCCCCGGTAGGAAGTTTTATGAGCAATCTGAGTTCAAAGTATTTAATACCAATATATGACTACTACTGATAATAATAAAGATTGCCTGATCTCTTGCTGCCACCTCACAGCAGATTGCTTTCCAAAGTAATGGAGCACGATAATAAAGACAGTATGCAGGAGTATTCAGGGTTTGGATTGAAGAGTCCAATGAGATGCAGCTGGGTGGAGACAAAAGTGCTAAAAATCCAGGCAATAGGCTTTTCTTTACATAACAGAGAAGCCTATAGTATAACTTGTATATCTTTATCACCTATACTTTTGGGAGCCCTCCTCCTTAGACATAGGCATCTTTAAGAGGTAGTTCTTGCTTCTGCTCATGGTTAATCAAAGTTGATTGTCATTGTGACACACGTGGGATGCATCTTTCTTCTTTTCTAGAAGTTAATACCCTAGTCTGAGCTCACTGGAGGAAAGTAGTATATGAACATAAGAACTACCTAGCTGGATCAGACCAAAGGTCTGTGGAGTCTAGCATTTTGTTCCCACAGCCAAGCTCTATCTAGCCTAGCATTTTGTTCCCACAGCAGCCAGCCAAATGATTACGGGAAGCATATAAGCAAGACATGAGCCCAATAGCTCTCTCCTCTTGTCCTACCCCCCCCGCCCAGCAGTGGCATCATGACTAGTAGCCCAATGACAGCTCTGCCATCCATGACTTTAATTAAGTGCTTTCTTTTGTCTGTCCTGAATCTTCCAGCATTTAGCTTCATTGGGTGATCTCAAGTTCTAGTATTATGAGACACAGAACTCCCTAAGACCTCCATACCAAGCATAATTGTATGCACCTTTAACATGTTCCCCTTACTTGCCTTTTTTCTTAAAAAAACTCCAAAAAGATGCACAAAAAGATGGATGCTTATGCAGAAAAATAAGCTAACAATGAAAGGCTTCCTCTTTTAGTAAACAATTTATTTTCTTTTTAAAGATTCCTTTAAGAGTAAAATTGACAGCATCAGTTAAGGAGGAAGGTCACTGCTGCTGCTCCACAGAAAGAAGCATCTGCATACAGGCTCATTGCTCAAGTTAGTTCTTCAATGACAGTAGGTCAAACCGGTCAGACTAATGGGGAAGAATTTGAATGGGAAAGAGAGGGAAGTCTTTATTTGGATCAAAGTCTCTTCCACCTCTGTCTTCTTAAAAAGAAACACACATTCAGGTGCAGGAACATAGATTGAGCAAACACTCTCCACCGAAAAAAAAGAAAACAGGAGGAATAGTTCTAACATTAGGAGGGGTGGTTCTGAGAGATTGCACTAGCATTATAAACAACAAAAACAGGAAAAAAAACATTAAAAGGCCATGGATACAATGGGGGAGGGAAGGACAGCCCTCGTTATTGATGCCATAGGCACTGTCCAACCTGGTAAGGCACATGAGTGCACACTCACACAGGCGTCTCATGGCAATGAAGGAGCTAGCTAGAGTAAACTCATTAAACCAGACATCTAATCTTGACTTGAACGTTAGGAAAACCACAATGGAGGGTTCATATGGAAGGAAGATACCTGTACAGCCCACAATGGAAGGATTATGGATGCACCCTCACCTCAGAAAATTGTCTGTCCACTCTGGCTTTCTTCAGGATTTCCTTTTCCTGGTACCACAGTAGATATGCTTAATACCAACAATTTCTGTTTTAGTAAAACAATATTGGCTAATAACGAACAATACTTTCCTAAATTGCTCAGATTAATACTTCTGTCTTTAAAACAAACTCTGTAACCATGACAGAACTGAGAGAGTGAATTCAATGGTAAAATATTTCCTTGGCAGTTCATAGTTTAATGAATGTTAGCCAAATGCATAGCCATCCAAAATGGAGACAGTGGGTTGCATCCAATGGTGTCGGTCCACTGATCGCAGGAGCTTTGATTCAGCAAAGGCTTCTGTCAGTGGAATGGGAAGTCAGTGTTCATCAATTCCCCCTTCTTTGGCAGCCCCTGTTCTCCCCAGATTATACAGCCACAAGAGTGGCTGTATACTATCTATACCAAGTATGGATTTTTTGCATTTCGCAATGTTAAATTGAAAATACCCCCATGCCATTCTGATGCTTCCCATAAGCTCATTTCAAAACAAAACCTTACAAAATTTATAGTCCTGAACTCAGAAACACTTGCTTAACAACCCTCTAAGATTTCATGGCGATACACAAAGCAGTCAGAGAGAATCGAGAGTTCAAATTGTAAAACAAGAGAAAAAAAATCAAAAGCCCTATTCTTATTCTCCTGACAGAGCTCCAGTGGCCAGAGTGCTTTAACAGTCAGCCCCTCTTCTGAGGATTGTAGCTCTGTGATGGGAATAGGGCGTCTCCTAGCAACTCTCAGCACCCTTCACAAACTACACTTCCCAGGATTCTTTGAGAGGCCATGACTGTCCAAAGTGAAATAAAGGTCTCATGTGGATGTGGCCAGGGACAGCTTTAGTTTAAATTTGGGAGGGAGATTACATGTGCCTGCTGTAGTATAAAAAGGTGGGAGAAACCCTGTAAACAATGATACTGTTCACAATGTTTTCCTTTTAGAAAGGAAATGGGCTTTCCCTCTGCCCAGTGCCCACCCACCCAATCTCCTCCCCTCACCATTCCTCCCTACCCCTCCCCTTCCTCTCCTTTTCTCCCCCTCCCCCAGGTCAGTTTCACCTTTCCTAATGATAATTGTACAGGAATAAATCCCATTCAACTGAAAAAGCATGTAAATGATCAAACCTGCCCTCCCCTCCTCCTCCTCCCTCCTATCCCCTTCCTTCACTCCTCCCTCCCTCCCCATCGCCTTCCAATCCCCTCCCACTCCTTCTGCTCCATGGTCAGTTTTACCTATTCTAAGCATGATTACATGGGAGTAAATCCCACTGAACTGAATGAGCATGCAAATGATCAGACCCGCCGTTCCCCCGTCCACTCCTCCCCCCTCTCTCCTTCCTCCTCCACTCCCTTCTTCCTCCTCCCCTGTCCACTTCAGCCCTCTTTACCTGTTCTCCTCCTCCCCCCTGGTCAGTTTCACCTATCCTAAGCATGATTGCATGGGAGTAAATCCCACTGAACTCAGTAAGCATGCAAATGATCAAACCTGCCCTCCTCCTCCTCTCCCCCTCCCACCTGCTTCCATCCCCCTCCTCCCTTCTGTCCTTTCTCCTCCTCTCCTAGCCCTGCCCTTCCTCATCCTCCCCTCCCCATCCCCTGGTGGTCAGTTTCACCTATCCTAAGTATGATTGCAGGGGAGGAAATCCCATTGAACTCAATAAGCATGCAAATTATCGATCCATTCTCAGCAAACCTGCACAGGATCCCATTTCTTACCTCCCAGATTAAAATGCAGAGAAATTCACCAATAGGCAAAAACCCTTGCTGTTTAAGAACGTACCCTATAGCCAACAGATATCTCTATCAAATTTTAAAAAGCAGGGAAATTGGTCAGCTATAGTGAATGCACCAGGGCAGCAGGAGACCTGACCTCCTCTCCCAGATATTGCACTGCCCTACAAATTTGTCAAAATGCAAACAAAATTTGGGTTGGTCTTTCACAGTCCAATCCACTTCCTGTGTAACTTGGAAGAATTTGGTAACATGTGCCTCTGAGCATACAGTGAGTTGCAGCAACACCTGCAATCAGCCTAAATAACAGAATCAAGACGTGTTGTGGTGATCTTATTTTAGCAGGGAGGAATTAACAATATTAAGACAGTTGATATAGTTCAGATAGTCCCTTTAAATATGTTTGGTTTACTTTGCAATTTTAGTGAAGTTTCCTATAGTAAATCATTTTCTTTTGCTTCTGTTTCTGTGAAAATGGAAATTTTTCTTACTGTGAATTTCTATTTGTAGATAGGGCTGGAGGACATTCCTGGTTAGGGATGACTCCTCTTACTGTACGTCACAGGCAGGATCTCGAAACCTCTTAGTCTCCTCTCCAGGGGGAGGAGTCGTCCCACCCTCCAGACCGAGCTGACAGAGCAAGAACAACTCTTCAACCCCATTACGCCAACCATGCAGATGTTCTTTGAGCAGAAGCCTGTACAAGGTAACAACTAGAAAAAGGTAATAGCCAGAGACAGACCAGACAACTGGAGAAAAACGTCACATAGTAATAGAGACGCACATTACTAAACATTGTGTGAAAATGTAAGGCGCTGGCAGAAGTCCTAAGCCCCCAACCCCTCACTCCAGAGAGCCGTAGCAGAGGAAGGAGAGGTAGGTGGAATGTCCTCCAGCCCTATCTACAAATAGAAATTCACGGTAAGGATAGTTTCCATTTTTGCTAGATAGGGCTGGAGGACATTCCTGGTTAGGGATCTAACACCGCAGTATATTAATACACAGGATGGGCTTCCTCTGTCTAATGAGGCAACACCTTCTGGAGCACCTTCCTACCACATGCAGCATCAGCTGAGGAAAATGAGTCTATTTTGTAGTGCCTGATGGTGTGGGGAGGCCAAGGTGGCCACCCTGCAGATATCCACAATCAGGAAACCCCCCTTACATGCCACTGAAGCAGCCGTCCCCAGAATTGAGTGTGCTGTAGTACCCAGCAGGGGTTCCTTACCCAATGCCTCATACACCTGTGCTATAGCAGCCCTTAGCCAGCAAGAAATAGACAAGGTGGTCACCTTACACCGTCTCGATTTCCCAGAGAAAGACACAAAGAGAGTCTCTGACTGCCTAAGCTCTAGTGTGCTATCTAGATAGAAGCGAAGTGCCCTCTTCACATCTAATGAATGCCATCTACGTTCCTGAGCGCAGGAGGGAGTGGGACAAAAAGAAGGCAGGACCACTTCCTGGGACCTGTGGAAAACCGAGTTGACCTTAGGTAGTAAGGACAGGTCTGGATGTAGGACCACCTTGTCCTGATGGAATACACACAATTGGGGGTCTGAAGACAAGGCCCCCAACTCAGAAGCCCTGTACACTGAGGTAATAGATACCAGAAAGACTGTTTTAAGTCAGCAAGTTCAGGGGACAGGTAGCCATTGGTTCGAATGGTGGACCTGTTAACACCATCAGGACCCCAGTTAGGTTCCAGATTGGAAACCTATGAACTGTCTGTGGGGAAACAGACAACCCCCTTTAGAAACAGCTTGATTTAAGGGTTGGACGAGAGCAAAGCCCCCCTCACTGAATAGAATGCTACTAAGGGCGGCTGCTTGACACCTGATGGTAGCTGCGCTCAGCCCCTTATCCAGACCTGACTGAAGAAACCCCAAGAGGGCCTTGACATCTCTGGACAATGTTTCAGCCACATTCTTGGAACAGCAAGACAAGAAGATCTTCCATGTGGAGGAGCAGACTCTGTTTGTGGATTGCCTACAGGAAGCCAGCAGAGTATCTAACACTAGCCCCATGAATCCCATGTCTCTCAACCAGAGCCGCTCAGCCTCCAGGCTGTCAGCCGGGATAGTTCTGGTTGAGGATGTCAAGATGGACCCTGTAGCAGAAGATCTGGTTGAGTTGGCAGCTGCCATGGAGTCGTCACTGACAGATTCAACAGGTCCGGAAACCAAGGGCATCTTGGCCAATATGGGGCTATGAGAATCAGTTCTGCCCTCAAGGTCCGAACTTGTGAATTGTGTGCTGTATCAACCCGAATGGAGGAAAGGCATATAGAAGGCCTTGCAGCCGCTGCACCTTGAGAGCGTTTGTACCCTGGGCCTGGAGACATGGTGATCGAGTGAAGAACCTGCCCAGCTGCACATTTTCATGGGTGGCAAAGAGATCCACTATTGGTTCTCCCCACCACCGCACTAACTGGTGAAAAACTGCGGGTTCAGCTGCTACTCCGCCTCCTTGATCTCTGTCCTGCTGAGCCAGTTGGCTACAAAGTTGTTTGTGCCCACCAAGTGTTTGGCCTTCAAGGAAGCCAGCTATCACTTCGCCCATTTGAACAGACGTTCCACTTCAAGCATTAAACCCCTTGATTGTGTGCCTCCTTGTTTGTTGACATAAGCCTTTGCAGATGAGTTGTCGATGCTTATCAGATGCTTTCCTTTGATCTCTGATGTAAAAGCCCTCAGACCTAGCCTGATGGCCCACGTTTATACTGAGCTGCAATTCCACCACTGACCAAGTGCCCTGTGCAACATGGTAATCCATGTGAGCCCCCCATCCATATAGACTCGCATCTGATGTCATGATTATATGTTGCAGATCTTCCAGGCTGACCCCTTGGGTCAACTGCTGGGGGTTCAACCACCACCTGAGCTCTGCCCTCACTGTTGGAGGAATTATTATCAAGCGTCTTCGCTGGAGTAGAATTGCATCCTGGTGGGGTAGAAGAAGCTGTTGTAGTATCCTTGAGTGGAATTCAGCCCATGGAACCACGTCGTATGACAACACCATGAGCCCTTGGAGATGAGCTAGAAGCATCAGGTCCATCTCGGGAGATGATGATGCTTCTAGAAGCAGTAGGTTTAGTTTCAACACCTTTTCTTCCATAAGACTCATCCTGAAGAGCTGCATGTCCAGCTGCACCCCCAAGTGTGTAATCGCTTGGGATGGGATAAACATGCTCTTCTCTATGTTTACTATAAAGCCCAGCCCCTGAAGCCAGGGCAAAGTGAGGTTTGTGTCTATCTGGGACTGGCTCTCTGATGGTGCCCTCACCAATATGTTGTCCAAGTAGGGATGTACACAGATCCCTATTGTCCGGAGATAGGCCACCAGGGCCACCAGCACTTTGGGGAAGACCCTCAGTACTGAGGAGAGGCTGAAAGGCAACTGGAAATGTCTGTTGTTTGAAAATGGGAGGAAACACGTGTTGCCTGCGAATTGAAATGTGTAGATAAGCCTCGGAGAGGTCCACAGAGGTAAACCAACCCCCCTTTCTTAGAGCCGCTGTTATGGATTGAAGAGTTTTCATTTTGAAATGCCTTTTGGACACCCACCTGTTGAGCCATTTTAGATCTAAGGTGGCCCAGGTATCGCCATTCTTTCTGGCTACAAAGAAAAAAATTGAATAGACCCCTGACTTCCTCTCCGAGGGCACCACTGGCTCGATTGCCTGAAGGCTCAGCAGGTGCTGAATGGCATCCAGTTTTCGGGACCAGAGTTATCAAGAACAGATTGTGTGGAACTTGGACAAACTCTATTGGACAGCCTTGCTCCCACCCTGTGAGAGACCCCTGGAGGACACCAGTCAGGAGGAGGGAGCCTTTTGGGCACTCTTCTGTGCTCCTCGAGAAGAAAGACAAGCCTCCTGACCTTGTTGAGAAGATGAGACCACCACCTCTGTCCTGTCTGCCCCAGCAAAACCTGCTGGAAGATTGGCCTCTAAATCTGGAGAACTGCCTTGAAGAATGAAAAAACTAATTCTGCCTGTTCTTCCATTCATCTTTTTTAGCCATTGGTAGAGCTTTCTTCTTGTCTCTATTCTCTACCAGGTGAGCCTCCAATGATTCACCAAACAACTTAGAGCCGGAAAAGGGCTGTGAGGCGGGTCTGTGATCCTACATCCACTGCCCTTTGCCTGAGCTAAATGTTGCATCATGCTGTGGTGATGCCACCATGGACCGTGCTGCAAATTGTAAAGCATCCATGGACGCATCAGCAGATAGTGCTGAGGCATACGCCATTTTCTTTAAACCATCCTTCACGAACTTGGGAACATCGTCCCTTGCACCCATCTCTTCTGCCCACATGAACAGTGTCCTGGAAAAAACTGAGGAAGTGGCCATGGCCCTGAAGCCCATAGTGTCTGCCTCAAAACACTTGCGAAGAGCCTCTTCGACCTGCTTATCACAGGGATCCTTGGGCCCACCTCCCATTCAGGGGAAATCACCGCCAAGCAAGTGAGGGCCGTAACTAGTGGGTCCACTGTGGGAAAATGCAACCGTGCCATGATCCTTTTGGCAAACACATAATGCTTCTTTGCCCACTTAGCAGGCAGCTTTGATTTACCTGGTAACACCCATTCCGCGTCCCACATATCATCAAAAGCCTGAGGAAAAGGAACAATAAGCAGCTTCATATCAGCTGATGGGAAAGCCTTTTTAGTCTCTGCCAAAGCTGACTGGGGGGTCATCACCTCCCCCCTCAGACTCTGACAACTGCAGCACTCTGCGTGCCTTCAGAAGGGGTTGAAAAATCTCTGGGATGAAGAGCCTAGGTTGCACCTGGGTCGCCTCTAGTTCCTCTCCTGACAACTTCCCCTCTTCCCTGTCAGGTTCAGGAGAATCATCCGAATCAGACAATGCCCCCTGTTGGCCAGTGACCTGCTTGGGTGGCTGCCCTTGTACCTGCAACCCCTGGGCCATTGTGGGTGTGGGGTATGTGTGTCTGAGTGGTCCTGTTGACTCACAATGCCCTCTACTAGTCCACTGTGCCCAGTAAGATCCTTGTCTCCTGTAGGTGCTGCCTGAACCCCCCCCCCACTGTACGATGTGATGGGGGTGGAGGTGTGCCAGACTGGTTGGTGACAGGGGGCGTGCTGCCCTGGCTGGTAGCTAGGGTAGAAAGAGAGTGGGATCTGATATAGCTATGGCACAGTTGTGAACTGCTATATCTCCCCTCTCTGCTTGAGCTGCTAGAGTGAGATCCGAGCCTCCGCTTTCCCTTATGGGAGCGCCTGCTTGAGTGCCTGCCCCACTTACGTTTAAGGACATGGTGAATGGAGCCAGTGATTTCAGAGGAGATAAACTCCTTGACCCAAGACATGAACTTGGGAAACTGGGAATGGGGGGGAACTTCCATACCTTCATCAGCAATACTGACCCCCCCTGCTGCCCCGTGGGGCTGGAAAGAGCGCACGCTGATAACTTGTTGAGCCTTGCGCTGGTGGCTCATGAGAATCCATCACGTCTCCCGTGTGACAGAAGTCTTAGCATAAAATGGCAGCCATGGCTGTTCTGCGCTTAGGAAAAAAGTGAGGGAAACCGCCGTTCAACCCCCTGCTGTTGTGCACGATCTGATTTCAGGCTAGACACCCCCAGGCAGCACACCTCACAAGTTCCTCTTCTCAGAAGGGGGGGGAACCAGAGACTGCGTTCCTGCTCGGTACAAGTGTTGCAAAAACGCAGCGCCATGGAACAAGAATTCAGTCTCCTTTCAAAAGTGGCTGCCGCAGTTGCTGAGGCGCTGTGGCTAGCCATGCTCCATCAATGTCAAAAATGCCTAACATGGCGTGAAAAAACCCAGCTGGGCTCAATGATCCTCCGAAGCTCCGGACCCACGGTGTGAAGGGGGGGGCGAGAAGAAGACAAACAGTATAGGATGGAGATGGAAGAGAGAAATAGCTAACAAATTAAGGAGAGAATTAATGAAAGCAGAAAGAACAGAAAAACAGCAAAAACAGAGATAAAAGGAAGTTCTGAACAGAGAGAAGACCCAACCACAGGCCGCAGGCAGGGCGGTCTGGAGGGCAGGACGACTCCTTCCCCTGGAGAGGAGACTAAGAAGTTTCGAGACCCTGACTGTCACGTCCAGTAGGAGGCATCATCCCTAACCAGCAATGTCCTCCAGCCCTATCTAGCAAACAGTTGAAGCACACCAACACTTTGCAAAATTTACGCTAAAACAACCTCCAAAAACAATTGTGGAATAATGGCACTGACTATTCTGCAGAATAGTCTCCAGAGGACATGAGGAGTGTCTCAGTTTGCATAAGATAAAACAATGGGAGGTGAAATATATTCTAGCAAATGTCTAGGTGTGCTCTGTTTTTAATTGACCATGCTCACCTTTCTTTAAGTGGAATGGTTTAAGCATAGCAGGCTGAACACATGCATCTTGGGCAGGCCAAGTTTGTTTTTTCCAACAACTAGATTCATTGCTTAAGTAGCAACATATTGTATTCAGTCTGATTTTACATCAAATTGCAGTTTCAGATTCAACTGTTGATACATCCAAAATAGAAATAGAGCATAACCTCCAGTTTGAAACACAAAAGGCTGTCTTCACCATCATATGACACTGACCAATACAAAGGCTTTGAAATTAATGAAAATAAATTTGACACAGATTTCTAGGATAAATGAGAGAAATACAATTTTCTAGGTTAGATTCTCTGTAGAAACAGTAGTAACACAGGAAAGAAGCAAAGTAAGAACACTAAACAACATACAAAAATGTACTGTACTTCTCCATCTTTGGAGATGGCAGTTACTGCCACCATGCACCGTATGCTGAGAGGTACGAAACCAAATTCTTCAGTATCTCAGAGAGGTCAGGTCTCCTGCTCCCCTGGTGCATTCATTATAGCTGTCCATTTCCCCTGCTTTTTAAAGTATGATAGAAATATCTGTTGGCTATAGGTACATTCTAAAACCACAAGGTTTTTTTTTGCCTATTAGTGAATCTGTTCTAGAGGGTTGGGGAACCTTTTGGAACAATACGGTGGTGTGGTGAGGGCTATAGACAAGATAATGATTTGGCAAAATTATCTTCCAAGATATCATGTGTTCTCCATTAGCCCAAATTCCTTCTGCCCTTGAATTTTATTTTCCAAGGTGTTTCATGGGACTCTCTTCTGAAGTAACTTCTAATGCTTACTGTTCTTGGGAAAATAAGTTAACAGAACTTTGCAAAACTTAAGAGTCCTGCTGGATCAGGTCAAAGGCCAATCTAATCCAGCATCCTGTTCTTAGTGGACAACCAGATGCCTCCGGGAAGCCCACAAGCAGGACCAGAGTGCAACAGCACTCTCCCCACTTGCGATTGTCAGCAACTGGAGAGAGCGGAGCCCTTGGTTCAAGGCGTTACAAGCAGCCGAGACCCCGAGGAGCTCCGTGGTGGCAACTGAGGGAAAGGCACAACAGCCCTACCTCAGCAAAAGGTGGGCAACCACCCCGCCCGACGCTGCTGCCGTCAAGTACATCCCCTCAAGCACTGGCTTATCAAAATCGAAAGCAAGGAAGCCTGCAAGGGAGGCAGTGGCATCCCCATCACCTGGAGTCCTTTGGCAAGCGCCAGGCCCGGCCAGAAGAAGCTCAATAAGTGCGTGGAGCAAGCGGAAGGCATCGTCATCTCCAGCACCAAGAAGGAGAAATGGATGCAGGAAGGCAAAATGGATGCAGGAAGGCCGCAGCGAGGAAAGGCCTCCGGCGGCTTCTCACTTTCCCTCCCCCCCATTGGACTCCACCTTTGGGACCCTCGCAAGGCGAACTGGCAGCTCCAGAGCCAGAACCGCCATCCCGCTGCCACCGTAAGTGGGAGCCCTGGCTTCCGTGGGCTGAGAGTGCCGCGCCACTCCCAGAACTATGGGGATAGGACTATGACTGAGAGAGTGTGGCTAGTCTTGCAAAGTAGCCCAATGCCTGTAATACCTATTTTGCCAAAGTGGGGGGGAGGTAGTTTGTGTTAACTTTGAAACGTATTTGTTTGTTGTTTATTGTTTTATTTATGTATTATTGTTTTATTGATATATTATTGTTTTATTGGTGTGTTTTTATACGGGTGCTCTTTTATAAGCCGCCTTGAGGGCCTTTTGGCCGGAAGGCGGGGTAGAAATATTAAAATCAAAATCAAATCAACTGGTAAATATTACCTATAAAGGGGTATCTACCCTCCTGAAGGAATTGCCTAGATCTGAACTGATAGCAGAAACTGCATGTAGATGGTTGAGCAATATAAACACTGTCATTTCATTTGTATTCAACCAACAATGCATTCAAGCAGATAATAAATACAAGATTTCCCCACATTTTAAAAGAATTCTGCCCTACACATCAGTTAGGGACTAGACAAAAGTTGTATAACTAGCAGTAGGAACAGGTTCAGAAAAAGCAAAAATGCAGAATGAACTTTGTGTATAGATGGCAAACAGTATTTTTTTGCAAACAAACCCCCCCCCACCGATATCCCCTTCAGTACAAACTGTTAAGTATAATAATTCCATCAACGGGTGAGAGGAAACATTGTTGCTAGCACAAGTTGAAAAACAGCTAGATCGCTAGAGTCCTCTTTGACCACATATGGGCAGAGCACACCCCAGCTACATTTGGTAACTGAAACCATCAAGTCTTGGAAGTTATCAGAGCCTTCTGCAGTATAATAGTCTTACATCTCCCTCGTGCTTCCCTTCTCTGGGTTAGTAGGGAGTCACCAGTGCTTCATCCAGAACTTTTAGATCACTGTAGTCTGTAGCCTGATTAATGGGGCAAACATTTACTCTAGTCCATTTGCTATTCACCTAACAGTGGCTGTTGTAAGTACCACCCACATATTAATATTAATATAGAGATACTGTATCACAGTTCAAACCTTCCCTGCAGAAGAATGAAGTAATAATTGGGTGGTGTACTTGTAGGTGGAAAGTACTTACTTATTTGTAGCTCATTTGCAGTCTTTCATTAAATAGGCCAGGAGAATTATGGGGGCATCTTTGTGTAATCTTGCCATACGGGGAGGCAACCAAATATTAGTCTGCATGTGGCTTTCGCTTTGGACCCAATATTTTCCTGACCTTTGTTTGGAAAGAGGCACATGATTTCTATTTTATAATTAAAAAATAGAAAGTTAAGTTGTTGGTCACATCCATTGACAAGCATCTATTTTAAAAGTCAAACCAGTATGAAGCTATAATTGGTTGGAAACAGTGAGGCAACAAAGATCTCCCAGAAACTTGTCTGCATTTTTTTTCTTTTCTTTTTCAAAAGCAGAAATTCTTAACCCAACACAAAAAAGTGAGTTGCAAGTACAAAGACTTACTGTTTATGTCTGGAAGTTTATTGGAATCAAGGGAGGTCACCCGTCTGTATAAAGCAGGGGTAGGGAACCTCTGGTCTACAGACCAATCATGGCCCCCAAGAGGTCCAATTTGGCCCATTTCCCCAAACCACACCCACCAGCTGAAGGCATGCTCCCATCTGCCCATCAACAAATAGGTTGATTGGAGTGTGCCTTCAATCCCCTCTGCATTTCTCCTACAGATAACAGAGGTCTGAAGAAGAAGCACAGGGGGGCATTTGAAGATGTGCTCCCATCCACCCATCAGCTGATATCAGAGTATGCCTTCAACCCCCCTCCACGTTTGAAAGCCACCCAGTTCATTTTGAATTCCTAAAAATCGAGGCTTCAAAGGGAAACACCACCTGACATTACTTGTGTCAGATGATTGGCAGGTGGGCTGCCCCTCCCACCTGTCAACTTTGGCCTCTCAAGAGTGAGGGAGAAGATGATCTGGCCCTCCATCCAGAAAAGCATACCTCTCAACTGAAGAACAAATACAGATGACTGGGACAGTAATAAGTACATAGTAGGTGCATTTCCTTAATAAGTACTGGTTTTATGAACTGTTTGAGAGTCTGTCTTTGTACTTCCACTTCTCTTTGTCTCTATGGCTCATTTTGCTGTAGGCGAACAGCCTAATCAGTAATCTATAATGGAGATTTCTGCACCCTATGTACAGTAATAATAAACAACTATGGAGGTGTCCCAGTGGTTTTTAACCCACAATACAAGTACATAGAAAATAAGTTATAGAGCCTACATAAATCCAAGAGAGGCTTGATTATTGATCAGCACAGCTGCTTCTCTTCAGAAGCTACAGCAGTTAAATGTTCCGTCAGCACAGTTGAGCTATACTATTAGAGAACTAATTTTTTCTTCATACTGATAAAGCAATGTTATGATTCATATAGCATCATCCATGTACATGGTGCTTCAGACTGATTTCTACCCTGAAAAGCTTACAATTCAAAATTAGATGGGGAAAGGCAAGAAAATGCAGATATATATATTGAAGCTTCATCCCTGCTGGAGATAAGAGCTACGGGGCTAGCCCAGCCTTCACCAACCTGGTGCCCTACAAAAATTTTGGACTAGAAGTCTAATCAGCCCCAGTAAGCACAGGCTGGGCTAGGCAATACTGATCTGAATAATGCTCTGTTAGTCCCCCATGTCACATTGTGAATTGCTTTTGAAACAGAGAAGAAATTTCAAAAGTAGGCTGTGTCACAGCTTGGGAACCAGCTGCTCAGAAGTCAAAAATTCCACTAGACTACTGCAAATGAATGGCAAGTAAAAAATCTGGATCCCAACCACGTTATTCAATGGCAAAGCTACTGTTCACTCATCCACTGACTTACTCATATAAAAACAAAGCCACTCTCCCACCAAAATGTGGCTTAGCAGTATGACTGAACACAATAAAACATCATCTGTTCAAATGCATTCCTGTCATAAAACTGCTTTACAAGCATTCCCTGTCAATTAGATTAGCAAGCTCAACAGGAGAGATAAGAAAGTTATAAGAATGGAATGAGAGGATGTCCATCAAAGACATTTTGGTCTTATTTCAAAAGATGTTGCTAATTATTTTCATTAGAAGTATAATTTTAGAAAAGGTGCATCTCATTGTATGGAAGTAGCCCAAGTAGAAAGATTAGCATTGCAAATCATGAAAATGGGAACATCGCTTACAAAATGTTTTTTATTAAATGAAAAGAATCTGTATTGTAGATCAAATATGAAATAGAATGTACAAAAAACTTTACATCTGTTATTTGAAAGAAATAAAATGCTATCTGGAATTAGCTAGCAGCAATTCCTTCCAAACACAACACAAAATGAATGAATATGGTTTTTATGGCAGTACAATACACAGAGTAGGCTGTGCTAGAACTGCAATTACAGAGAAGTAAAGTTAAAAATCGAAATGGTCTCCCCTAAAAGATACAACTAATCCACAAAGTAACTTAAAAACATGGGAATCAACCATCATATATTCTCTTAGAAGCAAGTGGCAGGTAGGTCAAGTGCAGAGTTCACAAAGCTTGCATATAGCATTCTTAGGTCCTATACAAATATAAATTCTTTTTAAAAAATCTTTCTATTTGATAAGATCTCACTGTGAAAAAAACATATCCTGATCAGGATCTTTTATTTCATCCATGCAATATATTCCTCAGGACTTCTTTCTGAAGCTTGGTACCCAAAGCCATCATGGCAATATTTTTAAAATGTTCAGCTGCAAATTTTTGTACTACTCTCTGTTATATAAGAAGGTTCTGCAGAGCTCATAACATGTCTTGGCATCACACCAAGTCTTCCTTTAATACTTTTCCTTTTAAAAAGTATACATTCCTTGAGTAAAACACCTTAAAAACATCTTATTTCAGATTTTGTAAATAATGCATTATCAGCTCCTATGTTGCTTTGCAAAATATACACCATCTTCTCAAGGGGACAAGAAAACATCCACCACTGGAATTCTAAATGGCTATAAAATTCCCTTCCATATGGAGGTTACATAAAGTCATTCAGTTCAGCTTCCAGTGCTGCTGCCATTTCATCTGCCTCTGAGCTGCTGCCCTCCTCATCTTCATTGCTGGAGCCTTTACTGGATTCACTGGCACCATCATCTTCAACCAGCTTTCTCTTATGACCCCTACAAATTTGGACAGATAATATCATCAATTCTTCAAAAGGAAGAAAACAAGCAACAGAACTTCTCTGCCAAATATTCTAAAGCTTTTACATGCAGAAAAAAGGTCATGTCAAGGCACATTACATTTTCTAAGTGCTGTACTGGGATTGAAAGAGAAGACAATCCCCTCACAATATAAGGGATGTAATTTTAAAAAAGGAATGGAAAAAGGAAAAAAGCAAACAAATTCAGGTACTAAATCTTGAATTTACACAATCACAGCAGTGTCATCTATACATACAATTCAACAGCCTTAATCCACTGGCCAATGGCAGAGGTTAAAATGTGCTTTCCTTTAGTGCTGCAATCCTAAGGCAATTGAGTCAGTGAGAGAAAGTGCATTATAATTACACACACACACATATATACAAGCATTCCTTGAGTAAAAGCTTGATTTTCTCAGTGTTACTTTGCAGTGAGAAACACCCCCCCCATCCAAGCACCTGCTGGTAAAGCCAGCTTTCAGTGAGGGATGTAATGAAAGGCATCTCTTGCAGTATGACAATGCATTTAAAAGTTCTAAAACTCAAAAGAAAACAAACATTTCCCATCCCCATATTATGTTTAATTCTACTTTCAACAGACTATGATTAATTCTTTTAGGCAGCTACAACTTTCTACGAATTTTGTAGCAAAACATTTGTCAGATCATGCCCTATATTGGATAATTACTATGCAGATTTACAGGGAATTGACATTGTTTTCTTCTTCTGGTATATTTTGAATTACACTACTTGCAATTATCCCCAGAAGCAAGCCCAAGTAACAGCAAAAACAAAATCCTATCATAAGAGACAACACTGTGATAGTGCCCCCCTTTTCTTTGCAGGATCTCCTAACCATGGTGCTCTAATAAATATATCTTACATGGATTTTTCGCATTTCACAATGTTAAACTGAAAATACCCCCATGCCATTCTGATGCTCCCCATAAGCTCATTTCAAACCAAAACCTTACAAAACTTATAGTCCTGAACTCGGAAACACTTGCTTAACAACCCTCTACATTTTCATGGTGATACACAAAACAGTCAGAGAGAATCGAGAGTTCAAAGCATAAAACAAGAGAAAAAAATCCAGACCTCTGTTGGACTTTTTTCTGTCAGTGGTCTCATAATGTGTTGAAATTAATTAAAAATCAGCTATGTTCACGTAGTACCTGTACTCCTGTTACTGACATTGCCTCATACTCTGACCTCCATCTTCTGCAGTTTAAAAGTTAAAAAATGCATGGCTGATTTTTAATTAATTTAAGAAATTTAACATTGATGTCTATTATAACGTTGGGCATGCTCAATAAGAACCGTCTGTGTTCTAAAAGCCAGACTCACAGCTGTTTGGCTTGGCTAATCAGGTGGCCACACCCACACCAGACATTTATTTCACTTTAGACAGTCATGGCTTCCTCCAAAGAATCCTGGGAAGTGTAGTTTGTGAAGGGTGCTGAGAGTTGTTAAGAGATTCCTATTCCCCTGACAGAGCTCCAGTGGCCAGAATGGTTTAACAGTCAGTCCCTCTTCTGGAGATTGTAGCTTTGTGAGGGGAATAGGGCATCTCCTACCAACTCTCAGCACTCTTAACAAACTACACTTCCCAGGATTCTTTGGGGGAACCAAAGTGAAATAAAAGTCTGGTGTGGATGTGACCAGGGACAACTTTGGTTTAAATTTGGGTGGGAATTACAGTGCCTGCTGTAGAATAAAAAGATGGGGGAAACCCTGAACAACAATGAAACAGTTCACAATGTTTTCCTTTTGGAAAGGAAAGGGGCTTTCCCTCTGCCCAGTGCCACCCAACCAATCTCCTCTCCACCTTCCTCCCTACCCCTACCCTTTCTCCCCTTCTTTCCCCCTCTCAGGTCAGTTTCACCTATCCTAAGCATGATTGTACAGGAGTAAATCTCACTGAACTAAAAAAGCATGCAAATGATCAAACCTGCCCTCCCCTCCTCCTATCCCCTCCCCTTCTTCCCTCCCCCTCTGCTTCCAATCCCCTCCCTCTCCCTCCTTTCCTCTCCTGTCCCCTCCCCCATGGTCAGTTTCACCTATTCTAAGCATGATTGCAGGAGAGTAAATGCCATTGAACTCAATAAGGATGCAAATGATCAGATCTGCCTTCCCCCTCCCCATCTCCCTCTCCTTCCCTCTCCCTTCCTCCTTTCTCTTTTCCTCCTCCTCCCCTGCCCACTTCAGCCCTCCCTCTTCTCTTCCGCCCCAAGGTCAGTTTCACCTATCCTAAGCATGACTGCAAGGGAGCAAATCCCACTGAACTCAATAAGCATGCAAATGATCAATCTATTCTCAGCAAACTTGAATAGCATCCCATTTCTTACCTCCCAGATTAAAAAGCATTAAAAAATCCACTAATAGGCAAAAAAACTTGCAGTTTATGAACGTACCTCAGATATTTCTATCAAACTTTAAAAAGCAGGGAAATTGGGCAGCTATAGTGAATGCACCAGGGAGCAGGAGACCTGACCTCCTCTCTGAGAGATTGTACTGCCCTACAAATTTGTAAAATTGCAAACACAATCTGGGTTGGTCTTCCACAGTCCAATCCACTTCCTGTGTAGCTTGGAAAAATTTGGTAACGTGCCTCTGAGCATATGGCGAGTAGTGGCAACACCTGCAATCAGCCCAAATAACAGAAACAAGACATATTGGTTCCAGGCTATGGTCTGAAGGGACATGAGGCCACCACCTTGCTGAATCTAAGCAGGTCTGGACAGTGTCTGGATGAGAGACTGCCTGGGAACCACATGTATGCTGCCTTGGGTTCTATGGTGAAAGAAAGGTGGGGTATAAATTTAACAAACAAACAAACAAATGTGCTGATCTTGTTTTAACAGGGAGGAAGCAACAATATTAAGACAGTTGATATAGTTCAGATAGTCACTTTAAATATGTTTGATTTACTTTGCAATTTTAGTGATGTTTCCTATAGTAAATCATTTTCTTTTGTTTCTGTTTTCTGTGCATATGTGAAGTACATCAACATTTTGCAAAATTTATACTAAAAAAAACTATATTCTGCAGAAGAGTCTCCAATGGATGTGAGGAGTGTCTCAGTTTGCACAAGATAAAACAGTGGGAGGTAAAATATATTCTAGCAAATTTCTAGGTGTGCTCTATGTTTTTAATTGACCATGCCCACATTTCTTTAAGTGGAATGGTTTAAGCATAGCAGGCTGAAAACATACATCTTGGGCAGGCCAAGTTTGTTTTTTCTAACTAGAGTAATTGCTTAAATAGCAACATATTGTAATCACTCTGATTTTACATCAAACTGCAGTTTCAGATGCAACTTTTAATGCATCCAAAACAGAAATAGAACATAACCTCCAGTTTGAAACACAAAAGTCTGTCTTCACCATCATATGACATTGACCAATACAAAGGCTTTGAGATTAAAAATAAATGTGACACAGATTTCTAGGATGAATAATGAGAGAAGTATAATTTTCTAGGTTAGATTCTGCGTAGAAACAGTAGTCACATAGGAAAGAAGCAAAGTAAGAACAACACCAACAAACATACAAAAATGTATTTCTCCATCTTTGGAGATGGCAGGGTTTGCCACTCCTCACCATATGCTCAGAGGCACATGTTACCAAATTCTTCCAAGCTACACAGGAAATGGATTGGACTGTGAAAGACCAACCCAAATGGTGTTTGCATTTTGACCAATTTGTAGGGCAGTGCAGTATCTCAGATAGGAGGTCAGGTCTCCTGCTCCCCTGGTGCATTCACTATAGCTAATAGGTAAAAGGGGGGGGGGGACCCCAGGATGACAAGAAAGCTTGAATGAAATGTAAATTCACAAATTTTTATTCCAATTTCAAAGATGAAATTGATCTGCAAAAAAGCCCAATGTGTTTCGGCTAATGTTGTATAGCCTTCATCAGGGGATGACTGTCTATATTTTTTCTTTCCGCAGGATTGTTGAGAATCAGCAGCACATTCGTCAGGGCAATTCTCAACAATCCTGTGGAAAGAATCTGATCCATTACAGCTTTGATTTAAGAAAAAATATAGACAGTCATCCCCTGATGAAGGCTATACAGCATTAGCCGAAACACGTTCGGCTTTTTCGCAGATCAATATTATCTTTGAAATTGGAATAAAAATTTGTGGATTTACATATATATTTTCACTCAAGCTTTCTTGTCATCCTGGGTGCCCCCCCCTTTTTACCTATTTGCCTTACTGGATGACATCCACCTTTTCCTCCATCTGCATTCACTATAGATGCCAAATTCCCTGTTTTTTAAAGTTTGATAGAAATATCTGTTGGCTATAGGTACATTCTTAAACTGCAAGATTTTTTTTTGCCTATCAGTGAATATTTTTCTAAGGCTGTCATCATGCTGCAGTTCACAACGTGATAACAGCTTTTTAAATGCTGCCAGGCTATTACAGCAATGTTGGAGGGTGGTGGCAGCGGGCCAGTCCAGTCGAGCTACAGAAGAACAGTCAGCTCAGGACAGGACAGGGCAGCTCTTCAGCAACTGTCCTCTGCACTGCCATCATCCAACTTCACTGACAAAGCTGTTTCAGGTTCAGTGGCGGAGGAGGAGGTAAAGTGAGGCAGCAAGACAGCAGCATGGTTGTTGAGGATTGTCATGAGCATTCCTGTGCTGTTTGCCATTGCCAAATGCATCCCTCCTCTTTGCAAGAAAGGTCTAATGGGGCAGGGAAGTTTGGTAACCTGTAAAGGAGTGGTGGAAGCCTGGCCAGGTCTAAGGGAAGGGAGGGTTTGGCAAGGCCTGGGGGCATTTGGGAGTTTAACATGGGGGTGTGTGTGGTAGGTGAGGTAACTGTTCGTTTGCACCTCTAGCATCGGGGGGGGGAGAAGAGAAGTAGGTGGATTATCATTAAGAGGCTTTTGGCAAGTTCAAAGGAGAGAGGTGATAGTTTGAGCTCTACGTTAATGTAAGGACCCTGTAGTACATTACTTCACCGTCCCTACAGTGTTAAAATACAGGTCCTATTGAAAGCTAATTTAATTAGATAATGGATTCTTAAATAATACCCTGAAACCCAAAAGCTCCCTAGAGAAGCATCAATATTTCCATTTTAGATGACCACAATAACTAGAATTGGGATTTGCAAAATCTTTCAGTCTTCCCCCCCTTCCCTACATAGAAGTTTAATTCCATTTGTGTCTATCACGTTGGTATGGAAAACCAGTCTTACCAACTTTACTACTAGAGTGTGAACTGTTCTTGTTGGAACTGTAATCGCTGCTAATTAATGAGTCACATAGATGCCAAGTTACAAGTAGCACTACATAATGTTCTGAAATGTAATCCAGAAAGTCTCTACTGTATTGTCTTGCCAACAAGACAAAACAAAACATGGAAGGCTTGTGCAAGAACTATTCATTGCCATCAAGCTGATATCTGAGATTAAAAACTCACAATGATATTTGTTCCCATGCGTAGCATTTTACAAAGGGTAAAGGTCATTTCACGCTTTTTAGAGCAGACAAATTTGCCACTTATTCCCCTTGTGTCTCTTCAGAACACTGTAATGCAGGCTTCCCCAACTTGATGCCCTCTAGAGGTTTGGACTACAACTCCTATCGGCACAGCCAATGATGCAGGTTGGGCAAGGCTGTTGTAAAGTTTGAAGGGGAAATGGAGGCATGTACTGGGGACACACATTTGGCTGTAGAATCTCCAGTGCATATTTAAGACAGTCTCGCCGCCAAACATTATAGGAGTTCATTGGGGGACTGAGTGGGTAAGAATAAAACTTGTCTGTTGCATACATGTAAATTGGCCCCAATACCTTCATTGTCTTATAGTGGTTGACAAATACTGAGAAAAGATCTGTGTTGCACTGTGAGTTGTGCCCTACAGTATCGGACACGGTATGCTGTTACTGGAGATTACAAGTCAGAGAAGGCTATTGTGCTCGTATCCTACTCATGGACTTCCCATAAGCATCTGGTGAGCTACTATGAGAACAGAATGCTGAACTAGATGGGTCTGATTTAGATTTGGTCTGATCCAGCAGACCTTCCCTTTGAGTCCCTGATGCTTAGCACTAGGAATACTACTGGAAGGCCTACTTCCCCTGTTTGAAAAATAGAGGGCAATTATGAGTTGAGATGAACTGAAATTGGCTTTTAATTAGTTTGGCTCAGCCATCCCCTTCACCTTCCTTGTCACTAGTTGCTCTCCCTCCCCAATCCAAAGCATAATCTACAAAGGGAAGGGGAGGGAAGAAGCACAAGGGAACAGCATGGGGTACTTTCACTTCCCACTGTTGTCCTGGTTCTGGCACGCTCAGAACCTTTTCATCACTTCTGGGAACTGTAGTTTAATTCATCCTGGCTCAATCCATCATATTTTTCTTTCTGCCCCTCAGGAAATAATATGATTTTTTCTCCTGACTGAGGAAGCAAAAGGAAGAGAACTGGAAGATCTGGCCAATAGACTTCCACCCATTCTTTTATTTTTCTCATCTCCTGGCACAGCACACAAAGTACAGCTCCCCTTCAGAGCTCTATGTACACTGAGAAGTCCTATATCCTCTCTTAACAGATGGAATTAGCGAGAAGGTGAGAGCTAGGCATCTCCCTTACATGCCAACCTAACATCATTTTCCTTTGTGTCAAGGATGCTAAAAGCTGGTGATGACAATCAATGAAGGGAAGTTGGATGGTGTGCAACTTCTGATAAAATTACATGCTAATTATAGTTAAACACTTTCCTGGGAAATCCAAGGGAAAATAACATCTACTGATGTAACACAAAGATTGTTTGCAATTACTTAGAGGGAAATCATGTTAGAGCAGCTCTGGGAAGATGCTACAAAAGCTCAGATATATGAATATTCCTGGTGTGTATCCCTTTAAATTAGTTTATTACAAAAGATGCAGGAATTACTGCCACAATCACACATTTAAAATACCCAGTGTGAGGAATGCAATTAACACCTGAACTGAGATTCTTTAATATTTTGCTCATAAACATTTTCACCATCAATTCTCCCTTAACAACATTTCTCTTTCTTCTGAGTCCCTACAACAAGCAAGCAACATTCTGATGAAATGATAATCAACATTTATTTATAAATTTTATGAATGGAAGTAAGGAAAATGTGGAAGTAAGGAGGAAATGTGGGATATAAATGTAATAAAATAAAGTAATTTATATAACATCTGGCTTTGTAGAGAAATGCTACATAAATATGTCTGTTTATGTTAGTGTTTTGAAGGGAAACAAAATTCTGTGACCTCTATGATTGTCAAAGTTCAAGGCCTTGTACTGTTACTATGCTGTAAGCCTGTTTAAGCAGCAGCTGCTTGGTGACAGATTCTGAGGCAGGAGAGAGAGATGATTGGCTGGAAAATCTATTAGGCAGTAGCTGGGTCAGGTAAATTCATTTTGACTGATCTGGGTGACAGCAGACTCTGATTAGCTGGAAGTTCTAGCTGGTTGGGAGCTAACCATCAGCGAGGAAGTCAGTTGAGATTTGATAGTTGAGGAAAGTAGTGTGACAAAAAAGACCAGAGAGAAAAGCCAAGGCTTGAATATCAATACCCTGTGTCATTCATATTTATGTGGTGAAGATCAGGAGGTTGGTGACTATGTTAGTGTGAAAAGCTGCCCTTAGCAGAGGAAGGTAACAGAAGGAGGTTTTTAAAGTTGGCTAAACTTTCCAAGCCACCAGAAATACAAGCAGAGGAGCTTTGGTGTTCAGAGGCAGATTGTTCCCAGTAGCTGGATTGGGTTGTGGGTTTATTTGGCTGAGGTGGAAGTTCATAGAATTTGGTCTGAGGTAAAAGCCACTTAGTGGCTGGTGTCAGCAGCACCAGTGTCTCTTGAGTCTTCAGAAGCAGTCATCAACAATCTTAATTAAAAGTTCATCCTGTCTCTAGTGTTGGTGTCCATCTCATGCCTAAGCCTACTGTACCAGTTATTAGGAGGTTATGAAAACATACTGAAGAAATTGGTGGCAGTGAAAAATTAAAACAGCACAAATACCTAAACTTGTGTTTATACAAGTGAGGCTGAGGGAACTGGGATTCCCTAACAGGCTTACGGCTGAAGAGCTTCCATGTATGTGCATGATTTTCCATGTGTGCCAAAATTCATTTATATGAATTGGGATGAATCCAGCCTTGGCTCTTGCTAACGGGAACATCTCTAATTTTCTATGTATAATTCACTGGCGGTGTGTGTGTGTTACATAAACCTTTATAAAAATCCTTCCTTGTGTACAAAGGTTCACTTCAGTCAATCCCTATAGTACAATTCAATACATATTACAGTGAAAGCAACTTGTGTAACAGCAGTTTGTGCAGAAGCTTTAAGTATTTACTTTGTGCCAAAGAGCCATTAAATATTACACCAGTCAGGATTAATGCACTTCAGTTATTACAAACAGCCGAATGGTACTTTTAGAGTTCATTAGGGAAACAATATTAGATCCATTTGATTTGTTGAACCATTTTTGTGTACTACAGATTACCAATGCTCATTTTAAAATAAAGTCTTTTTTTTAAATGCAGGTATAAAAACTTTCCACATTAAACGTTACTATAAACACTATATTGTCACTGCAAGTGGAAGCAATACAATACACAGAATCCTAAACAGATTAGCCTGCCTCAAGCAGATTACAAAAAGCTACAAAAAAACCAGGAGAGCAAAGTACATCTTGCAAAGGGTCATAAAAAGGGTGATTGGAATTCAATAATCTGCTTACTTAGCTTTCCTAAAAAAAGTGGATGTCCATTTCAGATGAACTTTTTTCAAATCTATGCAACCCCACAACTCATTAAAAAAAATACTTCCACAAAGCAAACAATACAGGGGATCTGGGCTGGTGGTTCAAGTGTGTTATGTCACACAATTAAAAAAAGCACCACACACCAATCCTACCCTTACACAGAGGAAGCAATTAAATCTTGAGGTCGTATTATCATTACAAATTTTCCTTGCAGAGCTGGCCCTCTCATTGCAAGGACAACTTTTAGGGAGAAATGAGAACAGCCTCCCCTATTTCCTTGGGATTGCCTATTATCTCTAGACAATTTGATTCCCTAGTTTTAAGCACAAACAAAAGGCCCAAGTTTCTGTTTGCATGCAATAACAGCAACAACACATGATGATACGGCTTAAAATATAATTAAAAATAATAATCTTGATTATGTCAAACAGTGGGTGTTGAATCTCCCCCCCCCATTAAAACCTGAAATGTTGCTCCTGGCCAAAGGACACTCATATTTAGTGGAAATTCACAAAAACTAGTAGGAAAAGCATTCTATTATGACTGTCACCCTTCCTTGCTCTGAAGTCTCTTGCCAGTGTTGCCTTTTTGTGTCTGTTCTGGTTAATGAAGAAATTACTGTTTGGAGTTTTATTCAGTGTCTTTTTGCTACATCAGTTTGCTCAAGACAAAGGACATAAGGAATGTCTGACCTTCACACATGCTAAGATTGTTTCAAAGCCAAATCACACTGAAGCTATCAACATTTAAGATCAAGCTATGATAAAAGACTTTTATAAGTTCACTTTAAACCCATTGGAGCTTTTCTTACATAACTGAACCAACTTTGACAGCACTGAGTCTCAGGACATTAAGATGATATAATTACTTAAACCAGAAGTAAGCAATCAGCAGTGCAAAGATGAAAGTCTGAGTGCACCAGAACTATTCATTAAGCATTGTTTGAAATATTTCATGGCACTTTTTTCCATTGTAATGGTTTCTTATAGTTATAAATGTATAAAATGAAATACATATTTGAGAAACTGGTTTTTGAAGCAACAAAGCACTTAAAGTTCAAATCATACTAACTGCACTTCTCATTCAAAACAGGAAATGAACTCACTAACTCTATTTAGCATTTATATAGTGGTATGATGATTAATAATAATAATAATAATAATAACAACAACAATAACAACAACAACAATTTATTTATTACCCCCTTTCACCCTAAGGTCCCAGGGCAGGTTGCAAAAATTGAAATAGAACATTAAAAACTGTTCAAAAATATTATAACAGCAAAAGTAGGGTGGGTCCTAAAAATATACATTTCAGGTATCAAAGGTGTGTTCAGCATTCGCCAAAACTGTATAGTAAAGGTGCCAGATGCACCTCTGTGGGGAGCAAATTCAACAATTTAGGGGGTACCACAGAGAATGCCCTCTCCTGGGCAGAGTTCCTGAGGGTGGTAGATTTATCAAGAGGGCCCCTTCTGCTGATCTTAACACTCAAAACGGTTCTGCAGGGATAGAGGCCATCTTTCAGATATTATGGATCTAAGTTGTGTAGGGCTTTAAATACTAACTCGAGCATCTTGAATTGGGCCCAGATATGAACTGATGACCAATGCAGCTGTTTTAAAATGGGTTATATGAGATCTAAATGGAACCCTAGTCAGTAATCTGGCTGCTACATTTTGGAACAATTGACATTTCCAAGTCATCTTCAAGGGCATTCCCATGTAGAGTGCAATGCAATAGTCCAGACACTGTACAGAAGTAATTGCTGCCCAGAGGGCTAATAATATTAATTAGACAGAAAACAGTAAAAAGGGGGATACATGGTCATAAATTTATAACTAGAAGTAGAGATGGGATTGGGGGAGTCATGTGGAAATGCAGGAGGTAATACAAGTAAAGCACACTTCAGAAAAGACTTGAGGAACTTGGATGAAAGTATGATCTCTGATAGTGACAGAAGTATGAGTGACCAGAAATATTATAACCCTAATTTTCACTGCTCTACTTCAGATAGCAAGACACCTAGGAATATATGAGGGGTTGACAATTATAAGATCTGGGATGGGTCAGGAGATAAATAGAAAAGGACGTGATAGAAAAGTAGTCATCAGCAGGTAGCAGCAAAAGACAAGAGACTGAATAAACAACTCTGAGGGCCAGTGCAGAGGAAGAAATATAGGGGAAGAAGGAGCAGGGCTTGTAGCACATATGAGAATAAGGAAATATGACATAGCGGATTAACTGATGTGTAGAGAGAGAAATAAACTTGCAAGACAAAGATATCTGCTCAACTGATATTGCATATGTCAATGCATATGGACATTGTGGTTTTCAGTGTATTTTGATATTGGTTGCACAATTTATATTACACTAAGAGTTGAAATTTGGGGGGTGGAACTGGGTGACCCTGGGCTAGTCACTGCCTCTCAGCCTGAGGGAGGCAACGGTAAACCCCCTCTGAATACCACTTACCATGAAAACCCTATTCATAGGGTCGCCATAAGTCGGGATCGACTTGAAAGCAGTACATCATCATCATGCACAATTTATATTACACTAAGAGTTGAAATTCAGGGGGGTGGAACTTTTTTCAGGTCAAGAGCAACCTTCCAGGGGCCACAGGACAGTAATGTGCAGGGCAACAGATGCAACTCTTACATTTATACAGTAGGTTACACTCCAGCCATGAAAAAGCCAGAGATTTCTATATCCCCCCACCCCCGGCAACACCTCTTCTATCCAGGCAAGTTCATGAACACATCCTTATTTAATGAATTTTTATCTTGTTCCAGCCCCATAAATGTATCCTGTAAAACAACAGCATAATTCAAATTTAGTTCTCTAGTGAGAATTGGGGTTCATACGTACCTATCTGGTTTGATAAAATGTAGTTTATTGGCCAAGGAACAAGCCAAATGTCTGTGTGATCCCTCTTCAGTCCTCCCCTGATGTTCCTAACTATCTTAGTTTCTTCAGCCACAGTTTCCCATGTCATCAAAACCCGGAAACTGTTGTGCAAGGACTCTCTCCAGGATATGAAACCAGGGTCAACTGGCCTCAGAAATCTTGAACTGGAGAACACAGACTTGTAAACTGGGTTTTTTTAAATGGAATTTATTATTTCAAGATTAGTCTGACTTAATTTTCACTAATGATTGGAAAGTTGAAGTGTGAATGATTAAACTCTTAACACTGAAGAAGCAAACTGAGCTACTTAATAGATCCCTTAACAATAACTGCATCAGACTGTATTTTCCTAGTTTGGCAACTATAAATTGCAGTCACTGATGGCAATTGCAAGAAGTATGCAACTAATTGTTTTGTAACATTCAGAAGAAGAAAGCCATGGTACAACCATAATTAGCCATAACAGCAGGATTGATGCATCTTCATTCTATAGAAATTTTGGATAAGGAAACTGGGGACATGTAACAATATATTTATTGTTGGGTATTATTTGAATTGTTGTATAATTTGAATTGTTGAAAAGTCACAGGCATTCTATAATGTTCTATGACTTTGATGTAAAGAGGGTATCTGTGATTGCACCAAATAATTGAATTCTGTGTTCAGTGTAGCTTTCTGCTCCTAAATTCTTTAGTATGCACCTGGGTAGGGTAGGCCCTCAGTGGTATCTGGGGAATAATAAAGCAGTTGTGGCTAGCTAGCAGGTACAGAGAACACTTTTCCAGCCGTATTATTTGTCTCATAAGAAAAAGGAACACATATTGGTTGGTGTTACAGTGAATTTACAGAATTCAACTTCTAAAGCCAGGATATTTTTATTTACAATTTTCAATATATTGCTTATTTTACTTGTGCTTATTCTTTCTCTTTTCTTTTTGGGTATGGGATAAACCAGTGATAGGAAAAGACCCACCTAAAGAAACCATTTATATGCTGGCAAAGGAATTGATCATGTTCTTCCTGGTTTGTGTACTGTACAAAATCACACCAAGTCAAAATAAATGTATCTGTTTTACTTTGACCTCTAGAGACTGAGTTTTTGTGTTAGTTTATCTAACAATGCTTCATTTCAGACCATGTTATACCACTCTGTTAGCTCCAGATAGGTCCTTCCAAAAGTGTGCTACTGTGATACATGCTGTATGTAGTAAATGTGTAACCAATGCTTTATTTTGCAGATCTGAATCATCACCTATTAACACATTTAAGATAGCCAATTCTGGAGTAGCATAAATTTGTTGATATGTTATTTTGTTTATTTCCTGGAATATGCTGGTCTAAAATATTTGTACTCTGGGACATTCCCATCACAGATGTACCCATCATATTACAACCCCTCCAAAAATTCAGTGATGAATTTGAGTTAATTAATGATAATTTTTGTGTGGCCAAGTCAGAGCTTGGAAGTAACTCGTTATTTTTAACGAGTTACTTGTAATTAGTTACAATTTTAAATAACGAGTGGGTAATTCCATTACATTTGGCAGGTAACGGAACGACTAGTAATTTCCCTACTTTTCAGCTGCAACTTTAACGTTTCCACGTTAGGTTGGACGTTACTTGGGGGCGGGAACAAGGGGAAGTCAGCTCCTGGCTGTGATTGGTTAACACAAGACATGTGCCTCACACTGATTGGACCTCTGCGCAGACTCTCTCTTCCCTCGTGATCTGTGTTAGGAGGCACGAGGGAAGAGGTGAATAGGCAGGGCCTGCTAGCATCTGAGAGGAAAAAATGGACGCCGGAGGAAAAAGCCAGGGCAAGGACAACGGAGAAGGCAGCAGCAGAACGGTGAAGAGCTGTGGAGGTGAGTGACGATTGTGTGTGTGTGTGTGTGTGTGTGTGTGTGTGTGTGTGTGTGTGTGTGTGTGTGTGTGTGCCCCCCGCGGCCCCTTCCGCCCCCCCACAGCCCGTTCTGCCCCCCCACTGCTCTTCTTGCCTAGGTATGCATGGGAACAAGGGGGAGAGTTCAAAAAGGGGGGGAAGGAAGAGAAGTAGGCCCTACTTCTCTTCCTTCCCCCCCTTTTTGAACTCTCCCCCTTGTTCCTATGCATACCTGTGTGCTGTATTTATCCAGACAGAGCACTCCTGCCTTTTAAAATGCCGGCTAGCTTTTTATTGTATATTTATTTGAGCTCCATCTTTCTTTTTATTTGTATTTTTGTCCTGTTTAACCACAAGACTGAATTGTATGTGGGACAAAAACTGTCTCAGTAATAATAAAAATAAAAAATCATTAGGCATATAATAAATGGCTTAAGGCTGATTTTTTTGTTCTTGGCAGAGATGAGGTGAGAAGTAGGGTCCTTGCAGCTCCTCCTCTCAGTCCCCCAGCTCTCAAACTCATGTTCTGTGAGAAAGAGAGAGATTCCCAGTCCCAGAGAGAGATAGACTGTTGACAATCTCTGCTAATATCTATACAAATGTACATAACATGCATCACCTGAACTCACATGATCTAGAGTTACCTTAGATCTTGCAAGATTTGCAAATGAGAAGCAATAGGGGTTTATATTAGTTCTGATTGTCTATTGGGCTATCATAGGTTATATGTTTTTTTCATTTTCTATGGCAAAAACTCCAACTTCAGTGGAATTTATGTGATGTGTTCTAATCATTTGAATTTGGCTAATGAATGCTTTATTCTTTCATCAGAACTTTAGCAGTAGTACTAAAATATTAATAAAAAAGAAAAGGGAAAGAAAAAATACTTTACATACATCATTCAGCTGTATTGCTAATTATACATATAGATATAAAAGATAAACGGCATTTTGTCAAAAGTATTTTTGCCTACATTTTATACCTCATCCTTGGTTTTCCAAGCTTGGCATGGAATGCTTCTCATACAGAATTCATTTGAAATGCTGCATATTTATTATCATAATCATCATATTCAAAATAAAAAATATATGTACCGCCTTCAAGTTGATTCCAACTTATGGTGACCCTATGAATAGGGTTTTCATGAGGCTGAGAGGCAGTGACTGGCCCAAGGTCACCCAGTGAGCTTCATGGCTATGTGGGGATTTGAACCCTAGTCTCATTTTGTTCTCACAACAACCCTGTGAGATAGTAGGTTAGACTGGCCCAGGCAGGGTTATTCAGTGAGCAAAAATGATGCAAATAGGATCTCTTTTAATTGTGCTATCGACCTGCTTACTTCCACTCTGACTGGGGCATCTTGCAGCATGGGGAAGAGATGGGGGCACATCACAGCTGAAGTTCACCCATATAGGAGCATTATCTCTTGTTTATTACAGAGACGCCTGTTGCAGGTTTTGCTGCTGAGAGCAGCAGTCAGTTAGTGCGGCCACTTGAGTCACAGTTTGTTGATCCTGAGGAGGCAAAACTAGAAAGTGAGGGTCAGAAAGGAGGCCCTGTGCATGAGGAGGGCATGAAGTAGTGCTAGTTGCCCACAGCCACATCTGCAGAACAGCAAGTACCATGGTTTGGCTTTGAGAAAGCTTGTACATTTGTGAGCCAGAGTGGGAAAAATGTTGTTGTACGATGCAATTACTGCCTTCCAAGGATCAAAAATCTGAGATCAGCTGTTTCCTCCTCATCCAATCTGAAGAAACATTTTGAGGTAAGTCTTTGTCATGCCGGTCCTCAAAGAGTGTCCACTGTCTATTTATGTTTAAATTGTAAAGTTCCTCTTCCATTTTTTCTTGGATTCATGCTTTGTTCTTCTTCCTTAGAGGGCACACCCTGAGAAGCTGAGAGCAATTGAAGAAGCAATAAAGGCAAGGAGACGTGGCCTTCCTAAACCAATGCATGACACCCCTCCTCCCAAAATGCTGAAGCAGCAGCAGACGACCCTTGAGAGGTGGGGATCTGGCAGGGAGCCTGTCACCCAGAGCAATCTCGACAGGAGAATCATTGATTTCATTGTAGAGGAGACATTACCACTTCAGACTGTGGACAAACCATCATTCATTAATCTGGTTCGCACTGGACTCCCCAAAGACCTCACCATCATATGTGCCAAGACTCAGAGACAGAACTGAGAAGAGAACATGCCACATGAGAGAAACTCTTGCAAACCGAATGAGTGCTGTGGCATATAAAGCAACCACTGCAGATTGTTGGACCAATGGCAAGAAGAGTTACTTTGGGGTAACAGCCCACTGGATCAACCCAACTACCCTGAAACGTGAGGTCGGGGCCTTGGCTTGTAAGCGTCTGAAGGGGCGCCATACATACGATGTCCTTTCAAAAGCACTGCATGATGTACATGTGCAGTACAGGATCCACAACAAAGTTATGTGCACTACTACAGACAATGGCTCCAACTTTGTGAAAGCGTTCAGAGTTTTCATGGCCAAAGAACCAGTGGAAGCTGCAGGCACCAGTGACGATGATGGTGATAACCAGGAGGAGGAGGAGCCTGAGGTGGAGTTTGTGCCTATCTGTGAGATCCTGGACACAGGACCTGAGGCAAAGGAAGAAGCTGCAGACTCAGGAGAGGATTTTGTTTTACCACCACACCAGAGATGTGCTAGCCACACCCTCAACCTTGTGGCAACACAAGACATAGAGGCCATGCTTTCTGACTCCTCCAAAAGTAGTCTTCTTGGTCCTTTCAAGAAAGTTTCGTTCCTTGATGGGAAAGTGCAGCAAGTTGTGGTCCAAGCAGAACCAGTCAGCACAGATTGCTGAGTATATCCGTGCGCAATGTGGTGTGTATCTGAAGGTATCGAATAAGACCAGGTGGAATTCCACCTTTGA
The DNA here is from genome assembly GCF_030035675.1 of Rhineura floridana. Lineage (NCBI taxonomy): Eukaryota > Metazoa > Chordata > Lepidosauria > Squamata > Rhineuridae > Rhineura > Rhineura floridana. The sequence continues at coordinate 221,611,614 of NC_084480.1, forward strand.
TGTGTTGAAGCAACTACATGAGCTCCTGTCAACTGTGCCACTAAAATGCATGCCATAATGGACCGCTGCTCCTTGTCCAGGATCACAGCTGCTGAGATTGAAGTGGTACAGGAATACACAGAGATTATGGAGCCACTAGCCCAGTCCCTAGATATCCTGCAACGGGAGAACGGCATGTTCATGGGGTATTTGCTACCAACGCTCTGCAATCTGGACCGCAAGTTAGAAGGACTGGAAAACAAACCTGAGAGGTATACATACTGTTTTCAGCTGCTGAGAGGTGTGCGCGAAGCCCTAAGAAAGCGGTTTGCAGCTATCTGGGAGGACAAGAGGCTTCTTCTGGCAGCCTGCCTACACCCTCGCTTCAAACTAGATCGGCTGGAATCGTGTCAGGCCACCACCCATACCAACAAGTAAGAACATTAGGGAAGCCCTTTGGGTGGATTACTCCAAGGGAAATGTTGTCTCAAGGGAGGCATCAGAGGGCTTAAGGTGGTAGGCAGGGGCTGGGCCTTTTCTTCCTGGGGCTCCTCATCACAACCTTGGGTTGCTGCAGGTAATCCTTAAGGGTCTGCTGTGCTGCCCCATGAGTGTGGTGACTTGGTCACCTTCCTACCTTCCATGTCATCATCCACAGGCTCAGGCTGGACCCTGAACCAGGGGACATGACAAGCATCAGGAAATGAAGAGCAGATGATGGTTTCCTAACATATATGTGTTAACATATCCTCTCTCTTTCTTAGATACACAATGGAAGCCTTGTTGAGAGCTGTTGAGGGTGTACTTAATGAGGACAGTGATCAGTCTTCAGATAAAGACCAGGAAGGAGATGACTTAGAAGATGACTTCTTTAACTTTCTGCCCCAGGGCAAGAAGTCAGCAGTGGACACTGCTGAGGAGGAACTGGTGAGGTACCTGAGGTCTCCCAGCAGGGAAGTGTCATCACTCCATGGCTTTCCACATGTGCTGCGGTGTTTTTTGCAGCACAACACAGGCATGCCTTCAAGCGCCGCAGTAGAACGCCTGTTCAGTACTGGTGGCAACGTAATGACTGTAAAAAGACATTCCTTGTCTGACATGCTCTTTGAGCTTCTTGTTCTTTTGAGACATAACAGAAACATATTATAAAAGCATTTCAAGTGTAAAATTTGATTTCAAGAGTTGGGGTATCTTCATTGCTTGGGGGGATGTGAGATTCTGTTATGCCATTATGTTAATCTTATGGATAAAATTTTTTATTCTACTACCCCCTGTGTGTGTGTGTTTATTTTTAATATTGTTTTAGGCTTCTTAGATGTGCAGCAGCCAAGGCCAGCACCTTGTAGGAGTTCTTTTAAAATAGTAACTGAAATGTAATTGTAGTGATTACTTTTGAGGAAAAGTAAAGTAAGTTACTTTCAGAGCAAGTGTAGTTGTAACGGTAATTACTACTTTTTTGGGCCAAGTAATTGTAACTGTAATGTATTACTTTTTTAAAGTAATCTTCCAAGCTCTGGGCCAAGTGCTACCAATACATGATTTTTAGGAAAAGTTCCTTATTTCAAACTGAAATTGACCCATATGGGGTTTTCCTTCAGGCCCCTCGATCTATTTCTCTCTGTAATTCATGTTCCCAATATGAGTTTATTTTAAATTATTTTTGAGTATTTAAGTTTGTTAATGTTGTATGATTTATATGATGTTTTGATCAATAATGTTCAATAATGGTATAAAATTAATAAAGACTGATAAAAGCATAAGAAAAAGGAACAAGCCAAAGAAAGATGAAAACATTTTAAATTTATCACTTGAGCACTATGCCTACTTTAAACTATATGATTCACTGTCAATTGACAGCACTGCAGTAAAGAACTTAGTAGAATTCAAAGGTTTAGATATTTGTACAGATATTGAAATGCTCTAAGATTAAATAAAAAAGAATTTAAGTCATTGTGCTCACATTAATGTCCTAGGGAAAAAAAACCAAGACACACTTTTCTTAACTGTCCAACTGCAACTAGAGGAGTTTAGGAATGTTTAAATAGAGTAATCACTGGGTATCTAACTACCTTTTACCTATATATATATATTTTAAAGAGCCTTCCAACTAAAAATGTGTTTATACAGGAAATAATTCTATTTTAACATAGATATTTTGTCTGTGTTAAGTTCTAGAAGTTCCAGAACAGGATTTAACCTCTTTTCTAAGAGTAAAACAGAACAGAAATATTGATTAAAAGACATTTCCAGAGTACTGTTGCATAAATGTACTTTTAGAATCTATTCATCACCCATTCATTATTTTAACATGAAAAATTACTCTGAAAATTAAGGAAATTTTATTTTTCATCTCAATTTATTGTGTATGCATTTTTCATGTAAAAAGAACGGTATTTCCATTATGAGTCCATGAATGTCATGAACAATAGCTTGTGCCTTATATACTACCTACTGTTTTTCCTGCACCCAGAATCTAATTACTCCAAAGAAAAAAGGAGCAACACATTGCTTCTATTGGGATTGGTGTTGTATATTTCACCATTTTATCAAGTCTTTCGGATCTTATATCCTAACATATCCCTTCCTGTGACCTTTACTTGTCCAGCTACCCATCACTTTCAGCTGTCCAAAGATCTCCTTCAGAGACTCCTCTGTTCAATTACTATGTCCTTTCTCCCTTGCTGCCTCTTTTCCCAGGAAATCCTTCCCAGAATGCCTCCATAAGGATACCAAGGTGAGAAAAGGAAGGGAGAACCCCAGGATGTCAAAAGGAAAAAACGTAGATGATGAAATTCCAAATGGATTTAATGAAAATCTTTAAAAGAAATGTGCCCAAATGGATTTAATGAAAATCTTTAAAAGAAATGTGTCCTAAAGGATTTAATGAAAATCTTTAAAAGAAATTAAATCCATTTGGAATTTCATCATCTACATTTTTTCCTTTTTACATCCTGGGGTTCCCCCCTCCTTTTCTCATCTCTGCCTCCTTGGATGCCATCCACTCCTGCCATCCATGAGGATACCACCTTCAAATTCTTACCAAAAAGCACAACTTTTTCATCAAGGATGAGGAACCTCTGGCGTACAGGCCAAACATAGCCTGCCAGCCTTCATCATTTGGTCCGCGAGGCCGTTTGGGGCAAACCACACCCACCCTACAGTCAGGTGTGGCAAATAAGTGCAGAGCTTGGTCAAAGGGGGGCTTGCAGTGGTAGCAAAGATACCTTGCACAGCATGACGGGAGCTCCTGAAGCTTTGTGCAAAGCAGGATTGCACTCCTGCACAGCAGCTGATACATGGGGATGTCAATGCTGCTTGCTCTGGGTGTGCAAGAGAGCTCCTTGCAGGGAATTCTCTTTTGTACCCAAATTCAATACAAAGCAGAACTGACCTCCTCACACAATGCCCAATGAAAAGGGAAGTTAATTCGGGTGTGCGAATGAACTCCTTGCAAGGAACTTTCTTGTGCCCCTAAACCTACTCAGTTTGGTTGCAACTGAATTCCTGAAGTTTTCATTGAACCAGCTGCTAAAATAAAGGAAAAAACCTTCCTTTTAGCAGTGCCTTTCTGCCTGAGAGGTGCTTTGAAGTCCCAGCTTCAGCATCAAATCGCCTGACATAATCTGTGACATCAGCTGATTGACAGGTGGGCGGCCCTACCCACCGGTGAAATTTGGCCCATGAGGCAGATCCTAATAAGGACTTGGTCCACGGAGCCAAAAAGGTTCCCAGGCCTGGTTTTACATGAAGCCTTTAGAACCTCTTAATCCCATTACACTCCCCTTGTTGTTCCACAGCAACTGGTATTCAGAGTTATGACACCTCTGATGTTGGAGGTTGTATACATCGATGACTAGTAACAATCAATAGTTTAACTATATGCTGCGTGAAGACCTACTCCCTCTTGTCTGTCCTGAGTCTTCTGCCATTCACTTTATCATCATTCTATTACAAGGGAGAAAAATATATCTATCCACTTTTCCCACACTAAGTATAATTTTATATATTCTATCACGTCCCCCTTTTTCTAAACCAAAAAGCCCCCAAAGTTATAAGCCTTTCTCACGTCATTTTAGTTGCTGTTTTCTGCTAGTTGCCTGAATTGCCTCTACATTGTGGGTACTCTGTAAAATCCACCACTTCATTACGATCATTTGAAGACCTAGAATCAGAGAGCTGCATCCCACAGGTCCTACTTGGAGTAGACCCACTGAAATGAATGAACCTAAGTTAGTAATGTTCATTTATTTCAACGGGTTTACTTTGAGTAGGACTAGCACCAGATACAGCCCAGAAAAGTATAGTTTGTGTCCGATATTTGAGTAACTTTGTTCTCTCAGTACTAAATTGACATTCTTTGTACCTATGAGAAGTATTAGTTATTCTTAAACGATTAAGGTGAAATACACTTGTGATGGCCTGGTAGCACAACAGCCATTTTGCTAATGGGAGCCCCGCTCCTAGTGTAGTGCAACAGTTGAATCCAATGGGCAGTGTGGATCAGTGGAAGAGTTGCATAGTGTTAACCTACCATGTTTTGCACCGTTAAGCTACTTCTGCTTGCACAATGCCACTAAATCTTCCGCTTCTTGCACTAATATTATGTTGGATCTTGCCCTAAGTATTCTGTATATTGCTTTGTGTTTACCTGCATCAGAATTTGTATTAGATTCTCATTCATGTTTATCATTTAATGTACACCAAGGGTGGAGAACCTGTGGCCCTCCAGATGTTGGTGGACTCCCATTAATCCCAGCCGTATGGGCAATGGTCAGGAACGATGGGAGTTGTAGTCCAGCAACATCTGGAGGGCCACAAGGTTCCCCATCTCTGATCTAGACGAACACCAATATATATGAACTATTACAATAAACATCCAAGATGAATTAGTGAAATCCTAGTGATAAATTCATGTCCTTGGTTGAGTGAACAAATATGGGCATGCCCAAGGGTTTCCATAGTAGGTGGGATGTTTTAATTTTTTCCTTTGAAGAGCAGACAACCATGCTGCATCACGTTAATCTTGATAGTTTAGGAGAGAAGTTGAAATCAATCAGCTTTTGCTGAAAATTTATTAAAGTGTTCAGTGAGGGGACCTAAAACTCACTGGATAACACTGGCTCAGTCACACAATTTCAGAGTTAAACAAAATATGAAATTAAACTTACAATTGAATTCTGCACTTGGATTTTCCTCCTTTAAAAACAAAACAAAAACCTAACAGTAGCTGCAGGGCCCCTGATCCTCATTGGGACTACCAACTGTGGGGTGGAGGATCAATCCTTTCTCTCATGCTATTTTTCCACAGGAAATCTTCCCCACCAAGCTCCTATTAGCAGGTTTGGGGGAGGAGACTATTCAGTGAGAAAACACGGGGCTGCCCCTACACCAAGGCCATGACCCATATCACAGTCTGCTTCACTGTTTGTTTAAAGAAAGGAGAATTTCAAGCATGAGACTCACACATTTAATATGTCTAGTTTGATCCTCAATCCTTGATCCTCAATCCTTGATCCTATCCTATCTGACACAGCCATGAGGGGGAAAAACAGGTGTGTAGAGGGAATCATGTACAGCGCCCTGAACGTCTTGGAGGAAAAGTGGGATAAAATAATCATTTTTAAAAATCCCAATGTAAATAACTTCCTGTCCATTGTTCAGACTGAAAAGTGGTCACCTGTCTATATAACTTACAGAATTAGCCTTCAGGATCAATATTTGATTCCTGCAATCTTTTTGGATAATTACTGCTATGGGAAACATATTTAAAGCCCTTTTTGTTCCCAAGTTATAAACAACAAGAGATAGTACTATTTAAAAATCTTATCAAACCTTTTGAGAAACAAAACTAAGTTGACTACATAGTATGACTGTAAAAATGTCTGGTGCAGTGTGGAATGTAGGACAATGACCTAAGAGTATTTTTCTTGTTGAAGAGGATGCTATAAAACATTTTGTTCAAACTGAGGTTCTGCAGCTTGATGCTCAGAAAACCTTAACAGCATTATTCATGAGCTTGCGTTCCATCAAGTTCTTGTAGATCTATGAAAACTGTCAAGTGATAGAAGAAAGAAGAATGTATAGACAATAAATGGTGACGTTAATAAATTGTTCTGGTGGAAGACATTTGTCTTCCTTAGAAGTGGCCTTCAGAGGCTATATATAGGTGACTACTTGGGATAAGCACATTGGTAGAGAAATGCAGGAGGAGCCCATCCATCTTCTCTTTTTCACCCATTTTTTTGACATTTCTGACAAAAGTAGAGTCACATGGCTTGAACTCTTACTGTAATCCTAACCATTTCTGATCAACAGTTCTTGAATCTATTATTGGACCACAGCTGAAACTGCATGCACACATATTATTGTGTGGGGAGGGGACAGCATGCATAGTTCTCATGAGGCAAGCTGATGTTTCACCTGATGTTACACTCTCCTTTTGCACACAAATTATGGAACAGATCTGAACTAGAGAGGATTGGGGAGGAACTACTCACATTAATTTGTAGACTTATGCTGAGCAGAATCCTAGATGTTTTCCATTTCCAAGCTAACTGACAAACTCCAAGTGCACATGGAGAATTTGCATGTTCCAGCATATCTTGTAAGATACTCCATACATCATGTATTGCCTATTTTATTATACTAGTACTTATAGTCTATTACAAAACTCAAGACTGTTTTAGGTTAATGAGCAAGAATTTAAGAATGTAATAGTAACCTCTCTTACAGAGCAAATACAGCAAAATGTAGTAAATAAACATATCTCACTTGTATATTCCACAGCAGTTGCAAATGAAAGAGATGCCTCCACTAGTGCAAGTTTATAACATCTAAAGCTGGGCAGAATATTGGAGGAAAACCTGCAGAATGTGCTAAAATGTCATCAGCCAACAATGCCTACAGCGGAATCAGAAGAGAACTGAGGGGAAATGAGGAAATCACACTAAGACTTGTGCTTAAAAAAACAACTCAGCATTTGTATAGTGGTTTCAAAGGGCTTCACACGCATTATCTAGTTGTAATCCTACACCCTGTAATATCCCCCATGTTGCAGAGGGGAGAAACTCAGGCTAGGGGAGAGTGGCTTGCCTGAGGCCTTCCAGTGAGTTCATGGCAGAAATTAGATTCAAATAGTGGACTTCATGATTTATAGTTTACCGGAACTGTTTTCCATGCAATGCTAAAATGGGGGTGGGGAACTGCCAACCCCCTCTCCCCCCTCCCCAACTGAAATAAGGCTTGAAATAGAAGGCTATTTTCATGCCTAATTGAGGCATGGCGACATTTGAAGAAGGAAGATTAACTCATCTACTGGCACCAATAGAAGGGTTTTTTCCCCAAGCCTAATTGTTACAGGGTAGGGTGATCTTCCTGGAGGATGCAACCGGAGAGGGAAAGATTAACCCTCCCTCACCATGTGCAATCTCCAAGAACACTACCCCTCCCAGCAGTTAGGCTTGAAAAAAGCTTAAATGCTTTTTGAAGCCTAACTACTGGGGAAAGAGGAAGATTGAATGTGTTTATACATGTGTGCGCATATGTGTGTTCTGTGTATGTACTTTGTGTATGTCCATATGCATGCATGCATGCAGTTGTGTGTGTGTGTGCACGCATGTGTGTGTAGTAGCCATGTCCATTGCTGGCATGTAGCCCCCAAAGGGTTGTCCAAGAGGGAATGCAGCTACTGGGCCAGAAAAGGTTTCCCACTCCAGTGCTAAATTATGGCACTATGTGGACAAACCTCTGTGATCCTGACTGAAGGATCAGGCTTGTGTGCTCTCCTCTCCTTTCTCCTCCTTACATGTACCACCTGGGAGGTGGTTTTCTGCTACGTTTACTTTCAGTTTCAAAGAATCTTGGCTTAGCGTTATGGGTGAACCAGGAATGTTGGTATACATAAAACAATGGTGAAACAAGCCAACTTCATAACTCATGGTTTGAAGTTGGCTTGTTTAAACATTTTTTTAAAAAGCCAGGATTCCATATATAATGCTTAGCTGAGATTCTTTGAAATTTAAAATAATCTAAGCAAAAGTCCTCCTCAGGGATGCACAGGGAGAGAGGAGAGAGCACAAGCAAAACACTTTGCTTAGGCTCACCAAGTCTTGACTATGTAGAGAGTGCTGAACCATGCAAATAGCTTGGAATAATGCTGATGAAAGCAAATCTAGGCAGGGTATCTGCAGTCAAATATTTATCTTTTAATATCTATTACTAAAAAGCTTAGGGCTAAATCTTTCTTAAAAATAAAGAAATTAATTGGTCTTTGTATCACTAACATTAGTGATGAGAATGAACATTCCTATAATGAGATTGGACATTCATAGACTATATAATTCATTTTCTCACATGGCAGATCACCAACAAATTTGTATGGGCAATTACTTTAACCTTCCTGGCCATTCCATCAAGAACTCCAAAGCTGATGTTCTCAAACAAAATGAAAAATAAAGATTCTACCAAAATAATTGCACTGGCTGCCCATTAGTTACCGAACCAAGTTCAAGGTTCCGGTTATGGTTTACAAAGCCCTATACACTTGGGACCAGGATACCTGAAAGATCGTCTTATACCTTATATACCGAGTTGATCACTGCGCTCTGCAGGTGAGGGCCTCCTGCAGATACCATCTTATCAGGAAGTCTGTTCCACACAACATAGGAAGTGGACCTTTAGTGCTGTGGCACCTATCCTTTGGAATTCCCTCCCCTTAAATATTAGACAGACACCATCTCTGTTATCTTTTTGGTGCCTCCTGAAGGCCTTTCTCTTAAGCCTTTTAAGTAGAGACCTTATCCCAGTCTGTGTTGGAATTGCTTTCTAAGATGTTTTAAGCTTTTTTTAAAAAAAGATGTTTGTTTTAATAAGTTTTTAAAGATGCTTGAATATATTTTTAAGTCTGTTTTAAAGATGTTTTAGAGTGTTTTTAGTGTTTTGCTTGCCGCCCTGGGCTCCTTCTGGGAGGAAGGGCGGGATATAAATTTAATAAATTACAACAGCTTATGCGCTTACTTCTGTTCAATCCATTTTGGTATCTGAAGAAGAGGACTGTAACCTATAAAAGCTCATAATATAAAGCGACTGGCACCTGTATGAGGAGAGCTACTTTCAGGCCCTTGATGTAATAACCCAGGAGGGCATTCTACAACTGATTTAAAAGTTGTCATTCTTCAATAAAAGGAATCTCCAGTGTGAGACAGCTGAAGTAGAACTAATCAGGAAGTTTGTTATCTATCCTATCTGGGCTTGAATAAAGACAATAATCTGGTTTGTATATATTAACCTATGATTTGTTAAGCCTATCTTTTTGACTGTCCAAATACTGCCCAGTAGCTTAACTAAGGTTTGTTAACTATTAACAAACCATGGTAATAAGCCATGGAGTGTTCCTGCCTTACAAATCTTGGCTTGATTTAACTATGGTTCAGCTGCCCTATCTAAATCACTTGCCAAACTGCAGAGTGAATGCTAAGGGCCACGAGAAAACTAAAGTGCTCTCAAGTCTAAGCTGTGTTCATTGGTGCTTTGTCCAAAGAAGACCTTGTTTCTAACTCTGCTTGCAACAGGCACTTTTCCCTGTCCCGAGGACATTTAAAAGTGATCACTGTTTACTCTGCCCAGCTAACATCTATTAAGGGATGAACAGGAAAGCAGCAATGTGCAGTGGAAAGGTGCAAAATTAAAGCTAGTCCTAAGTACTTTTATTCAAAAAGTTCCTTATAGGTAAATAAAGTGAGAACATTTGAGGAGAAAAGATTTAAGAATGCTGTAGTTAAAACATTTAAGGCTTTAAAAAGTTCACATTTCTGAAGGCAGCAACATGAAATTACAAGAGGACAAGGATAATCTCAATCAACACTTGAAGCCTGATTACTTAACAAAATAAAACAAACCTGCTTATTACAGTTTAAAGCCTGTTGGCTGCAGTTAAGAGTGTCCCCTCAAAACCAAAGGATGCATCGGTGATCATCAGTTGTGGCTCACAAATACTTTGAATCAGAGACACACCCTTCACAATTGATGATACCCAGGACACCCAGCATAAGAACATTAAGGCCTTGAAGAAAAAATTAAAGAAAATGACGATCTATAATAAATACTCGGGAGTAGATAATACCATTCTATAATTCTATAGAACTAACCTTCTAGACCACAGATGTGATTCCAGGCTACAGTGCAGGTAATGGTATCAGTGATCTCAATAAGCATCAAAGAGCTCGTCCAAGAACAGCTGCAAAGGCAACGTTCAGGCAAACCTCATCATCTGTACCAGTAACCACTGGCCAGATGAGACAAACTCCTTCCCCCATCCCTAGAGTAATTCAGGCCAGGAGCAGTTACCAACTATTTTTTTTAACATTTCATTATAAATATATACAAAATGGAATAATACAATCAAGGTAAACATGAGTACTCCACATTGCCCAGCACTGTCTAGCACTCTTGTTCCTTGGGTGGCACTCACAGCTCCCCTCTCCAAGCCTCCCACTCATAAGAAGCCACGTCTACAGAAGCAGTCTGTACTCCAGTCAGGATGTGTGCCCCCCAATCCTGGCTATTCCACAGCAGGGCAAATTAGACAGAAGCAGCTTGAAATCACACAGGGTACTAACAGGCCTACAACCAGAGGTCAGTCAAAACTCCTTCTGAGGAGACAAAGATATTACCATCAGAAGAGAACCTTCGTCCATCACCATGTGTCAAAGGGCCCCACCAGCTATAGAGGATATAGTATTGTTCTTGAATGAAAACTTCCTCTTTTCTGAATGTAAAGAGGAAGAGCAGGAGCAGGCGCAGGAGTAACATCAGCATCTTCTGGTAGACCTAGATTCTCAGTTCATCACAGATATAGTTCAAGAAGGTAATGCACTGGAAGTAGAAGATATGACCTACAACAAGTTGGCGCTTGAGATGCTAGTAGATGAAATCAATATAGGGATGACTTAGCAGAACTTGTCATCCATTAGATTTTTTATGAAAAAACCCACCTGCACCTTTACTGGCTTTGAACATGGAAGCATTCCTGATTTGGAGCGTACCATTTCTGGGGATTCCTCTCAAGGTAAACTTATTCCTCTGTTCCTAAACTCAACTCAACTTTGGGATAGTGACTGCCAGAGAACAACTTAAACCATTATATGGAACACGCTTAGTTCTAATTATTTCTTTATCCATCTTTCCTACAGGATCTTTAGGTGTTACAAATGAACAAGAGCAACCTGATAATTGTGCTGTCTGAGCAAGAGGCTGAGGAGGCAGCACCAATGACTAAAATGCAGATGACAGCTAGACTTAGGAAAAGACTGACAGTCTACAGCTCACCAAGAACTTAGTTAAGACCACTAAAGACACTAGGAATAGTGTTGTAGAGACTCTTTATGAGCTTGAAAACTGAAGTTCAACTGAAGTTTGCCAGAGATGCATGGCTGAGACAGCAGTCTTAAAGGGAGATTTGTGATCTGGAGCACACTTCAGACACAGTGCATGCTCATCCACTTCCCTACCATACCCAATAGATATAGCAGCCGGTGGGATACATGGTAAAGCAGTATATATCAGATCCTGATCATTGCTGTATCCACCTGCAACCCAACTCCAATTACAGCTGGATCCACGCAGTGTCATTAATCTGCCAGGGAATCCTGGAAGAGGAGCGAATGAGGGGAGGGGGAAATTCCCCAAAGGCATAGGAACAAGTAGCATATCTTTTGGGATTACTTTGTTAATATTACATGTTTGGAATTAAAAGCAACTAGTTGTTAAAGTTTAAGAGTTAAGAAGTCAAGTTATTGGTCATGTAAAATCTAAGCAAAATGTAGTTGGTGTCTCCTCACCCACCCCAACAATATTATACAACAAATTTGATTAAAATGTTCAATTTTTTAAAATGAATCTTTATTATATCTAGTTAAAGTAAAATTATTAATATTTCCTTTTTTGCAACTGCACTATTTTAAAATGTTAAATTCTTAAAATGCACTGGCATTACTAGGAGTTTTATTTTCAAAACCAAGTTTTATACTGGGGAAAAACACGTAAACTAATCTTTAGAATTTGCTCTACCGTTACTATGTAAAAATGTTAAGACCAATGACTTTTTAAACTGGGTTTTTTTCACCACTGGATTAGGGTAAGAAGGAACAGTTTGTTCTTACCGCAAACGGTATTTCTTCATGGATGACAAGAGGTCTCCACGTGGGTACTGCAGCTCCCTCTACAGCTCAGAGACAGGAAAACTCCTCAGTAAAAGTTTTTTGCTCCTCCCTTGTTGCTGAGGCTGTTTTCATTCTTGTAAAGCTCCTATAACAGCCTCAACTTATCAGAGTAACATAACACATAAAGAAACAAAACAGTAAACAAGTATAGAAAAGCCCATGTGGCTGAGCAGCCATGGCACTCAGTAGTACTGTCCCAAAAGCCATCCAAGGCCGTGGAGACCTCTTGTCATCCATGAAGAAATACCGTTTACGGTAAGAACAAACTGTTCCTTTACTCATGGATGACAGAGGTATCCACGTGGGACATACCAAAGCTACGACCTGGGGTGGGTCAAATGGAGGCAGGACCTGTTGCAGGACCCTGCAACCAAAGGAAGCTTCTGCTGATGTGTAGAGGTCAATTCTGTAATGGCGTGTAAAGGTAGAAGGAGACGACCATGTGGCCGTCTTACATATTTCTTCTATGAAGGCATTAGTGGAAAAGGCTGCCGAGGTAGCAGCTGACCTGGTGGAGTGAGCCGTAAGATTCAACGGAGTGGGCCGGTGTAAGGCTTCATATGCCATAGAGATGCAAGCTCTAATCCACCTTGCCAAAGTATTTCGTGACACCTTCTTGCCCAAGGTAGGGGGATGGAAAGATACAAATAAGGAATCACATTTATGAAAGGATTTAGTCCTAGCAATATAAACTTTTAGAGCACGTCTGACGTCGAAGGAGTGCCACGCCCTCTCTCTAGGGTGAAATGGATTAGGACAAAAGGAAGGTAAGATGAGTTTCTGCTGCCTATGGAAGGCAGAGTTGACTTTAGGAACAAAGGCTGGGTCAGTTCGTAGTACTACTTTGTCCTTGTGAAATGTACACAAATGTTTCTGTATGGAGAGGGCCTTTAGGTCGGACACCCTGCGTGCCGAGGTGATAGCCACCAGGAATATCGATTTAAATGAAAGGACTCTAAGAGGAACAGATCCAAGCTGCTCGAAAGGTGGTTTTTGGAGAGCGCTAAGGACAGTATGTAGGCTCCATGACAGAAATCTATGCATTACTGGAGGGCTTAAGGCAGTGGCTCCTCGAAGGAACCTTTTCACAAGAGGATGTGCAGCCAGAGACATATCAGTGTTGGGAAGCAGGATAGATGACAGAGCTGATGCTTGCCGTTTTAAAGTGTTTGGTTGCATGCCCATCTGTAGGCCCTCTTGCAAGAACTGTAGGACTTGTGTAACTGCCGCTGACTCAGGAGGGGCGTTGTGTTTAACGCACCAGGAGAAGGCCTTCCATGTCGACTGGTAGCTTCGAATAGTGGATGGGCGTCTTGCGGACAAGATGGTAGTCACTACTGCGGGTGAAATACCTAGTGCTAAAAGTCTAATGCGCTCAATCTCCATGCGGTTAACTTGAGCCACTGTGGGTTTGGATGTATTAGAGGACCTTGATGAAGTAAGTCTTGATGCACCGGAAGATGGAACGGGGGGCTTTGTGCCATTGGGACTATATCCGAGAACCAAGGACGCCTTGGCCAATAGGGGGCTATCAGGACCACTTGAGCTGCTTCTGCTCTGATTTTCTTCTGTACTCTGGACAACAGAGGAGTTGGTGGAAAGGCGTAAAGTAGGCCTGATGGCCAACTTATCACCAGTGCATCTTGCTTCTCTGCTCTGCGATTGTGAAAGTGGGAGAAGAATATATTTGTCTGGTGATTGTCGTCTGACGCAAATAGGTCTATGTGGAACTTGCCGCATTTCGCTTGGAGGGACTGGAATACTTCCGTGTTCAGGGCCCACTCGCCTGGAAAGAGCTGTTGTCTGCTCAACCAATCTGCCGCAGTGTTCAGGTGACCTTGAATATACTCTGCTGAAATTGATGATAGGTGTCTTTCTGCCCATAGCAGCATGAGGATGACTCGAGGTTCAGAGTATTTGAGCGAGTGCCTCCCTGTTTGAGCAGATGAGCGCGAGTCAATGTGTTGTCGGTGCATACAAGGACGTCTGGGAGTGTCAGTATGGGAGCAAAGTGACAAAGGGCCAGATGTGCTGCCCTTAGCTCCAACCAGTTGATGCTCTTGGTCACCTCTGTTGGTGTCCAGTGGCCTTGGATGTATTGACCTTGGCAATGCGCTTCCCAACCCTGGAGGCTTGCATCGGTGGTAATGACTGTTCGAGGGGGATCTTGCAGTGGAACTCCTTTCTTTAGGTTCTTTGTCTCCTTCCACCAGAAAAGCGAGCGCTTGACTATTGTTGGGAGGAGGACACGACGGTGGGAGCGCAATGCGATGTCGGATTGAAAGCGAAGGAGGAAAGTTTGGAGTGGACAGGAATGCAAACGCGCCCATGGAGTAATCCCTATTGCTGATGCCATCATCCCTAGTAGCCTGGCAAGCAACATCACATCTGCTGATTGAAGGTGCGACAGGATGGGTGCAAGAGTGGCAGTCTTTTGGATCCTCTCTGGCGACAGGGAAATGTACTGACGTGCCTTGTCTAGTGTCGCCCCCAGGTGAAGAAGCTGCTGTGAGGGGTTTAAATGACTCTTTGGGGAATTTACCAAGAAGCCATGACCCTTGAGGTAACTCAATGTGATCTGCACATGTTGTTGAGCATGAAGAAGAAGTGGAACAGATGAGGAGGTCGTCTAAATATGGGTAGATGTGTATCCCTTGTATGCGTAGACCCGCCACTAACGTCACCATGACCTTGGTGAACACTCGTGGAGCCGACCCTAGGCCAAATGGTAGAGCCTTGTATTGGAAATGGAGTCCGTTGTAGCAAAAGCGGAGTAACCGCCTGTGTGATGGGGATATAGGGATGTGGAGGTATGCTTCTTTTAAGTCTATCGATGCCAGAAAGTCTTGTAGAAGCAGAGCCTCTCGTATAGACATAAGGGTCTCCATCCTGAACCTTCTCTGGGTCACAAACTGATTTAGGAATTTGAGGTCGAGTACAGCACGCCAGGATCCATCTCTCTTCCCGACCAAGCAGAAGATTGAGTAAAGACCTGAGAAAAGCTCTCCTGAGGACACTTCCTCTATGGCGGAGATATCTAACAGGTGGTGAATCTCGTTCAGGATTGCCTGGTGTTTTTCCTTGGACTTGGCTATGGGGGAGGGAAGGAACCTGGCGGGCGGGTACTCCAGAAGTTCTATCCTGTATCCTTCTCTGACAATGCTTAACACCCACTTGTCTTGGGTAGTATCTTGCCATCTGGAAGCAAATTGAGTCAGACGGCCCCCCACCTCCTGTCCTGGTGGTAAGTCATAAATGTTGTTGGTTCTGGTGTCCTTGCCTTGCTTGGGTGGAGGAGGACCTGGTGGAAGGGGCCTGGGACCTCTGTAGAAATCTCTGCCTATTCCAGTAGGAACAGCCTGACCTGAAGTCACGGGCCCTAGTAGAGAATCTGGAGCCACGAAAGGACTGGAAAGGGTGAAAGGAGGACGTTTAAATATATGTTTATCCTCTCTCTTCTAGATCGGCATCACTTTCTTTTTGTCCCTGGTCTTGATCAGGACCTCATTCAAGGCGTCATCACCGAAAAGCGTGGTGCCTGAGAAAGGAACTGAGGCTAAGTTAGCACGTGAAGCTGCATCTACATCTCAGTGGTTAAGCCACAGATGTCTCCTAGCTACTGCTGCTGCTGCCATTGCTCTGTAAGAAAATTGGGAAGAGTCCATTGTAGCATCAACTGTGAATGCCAGTGATCTAGATACCTTTAGTAGAGTCTTTTTGAGTCTAGAAAGGTCTGTGTTAACATTATCAATCAGGTCCTCAACCCATAGCAGTGCTGCTCTGGCAAATACAGAAGCCTAAGTGGAAGCTTGTATTGAGAGCGCATTAGCTTCATGAGAACACTTTAAAGCCGAATCAGACTTATGTTAAATAGGATCTTTTCACTGCGCATTGCCGTCCCGTGGCAAGAGAGCGTGGGAAAGTAGAGCAGAAATGGGCCCATCCACGGCTGGAATGCGAAGTTGGTCCATGATGTTAGCATCTAGGACATAAAACTTATTGGCATAATTAATACATTTCCTGCACTCTAACCTCATAATATTTTTAAATGGGGTTGGCAGTGGCATGCACCTAGTGGAGGGTTTTGGCATGGGAAATACCAGTGCATTTTTAGACAGTGGTCCCTGTAGTTTTTGTGCCACATTTAAATCCAATGCTGCTACCACTTTGCGAAATAGAGGATCAAAATGAACATCTAGAAATGGCCTCGCAGACTCAGAGTCCTCCATGTCTGACCCCTTGCTCCATTCCCCTTCTTCAAGATCTGGGTCTCTGTTGTCATTGGACTGGGTGCCCTGCAGGGAAAGTCCCTGCTGCATGGCGTGGCCCCTGGCAATGGAACATGGGGAGGGGGAGAGTTCTCTATCATGGTCGTGATGAATATTTGAGGGCCTTTTAGGGAGCGGGGGGGCTCCGCGTCTTCACTTAGGGAGGGAGAAGGTCTTTAAAATGGCGGTCGCTGCGCTGCGTCTGGCTGAAATTGGCTCTGCTGTAGGCCCCGATAATAAGGAGATACGATCGGATGACTCACGGTCCCAGAGAGGCTTGCGGGGCGCAATGGAATCCATCTGTGAAGACGTCCTTTCTAGAGGGTCATCTCCACCAATAAGCAGCCCTTGCTGAGCATTGGTGGGAATCTGGAGTGGGCGGGAGCCAACTACAGCCGCAGCTGAGTATTGCCCTGTCTTCTTTGAATATTTTTTCTTCTTTGAAGAATAACTCGCTTTGTTCTCCATGTCTTGCAGGGAGCAGAGGACAGGGGAAGAGAGAAGGTAACAAATCAAGGCAGGAATTTGGCTAGGAGGTAAGTATTTCTTTTTTCTTTTAAATGGAACAATAAAATAAGGGGAGAGGAGAAAGGATTAAAAGTGAAACACAAAAGGGGGTGAAAGGGCACCACAAAGAGGAAATAAGCTAGTCTAGAATGGAAGACAGCCAACAGGATGTGATCGGAGCTGAGACAGGAAATAACCTGAGCCTCAGCAACGAGGAGCAAAAAACTTTCAGTGAGGAGTTTTCGTGTCTCTGAGCTGTAGAGGGAGCTGCAGTACCCACGTGGAGACCTCTGTCATCCATGAGGGAAAGGCTTTGCATTTTTAGTAAAGTTCTAAATAAAACCTCAGATAGCTGCAGCTGCTTACACTCCTTAACTTTCTGCTGTACTGGTATATAACCAGGGCTGTGGAGTCGGTACGCCAAACCTTCGAGTCCGACTCCAACTCTCACTCCTATTTTTCTACTGTCCGACTCCGACTCCTTCATAAATGGCAAATGTATATTAACTAGTAATAACAAATTTACTGTAAAATGGTAGCACAAGGCATTTCATCACCACCACATGAATCATCAGGCTAGATTGATAGAACATAAAATTATTTATTTGATTAAAATTTCTGAACAAGAAAACTCCTAAATTCCTATGAAAGTGAATGCAACGAACTATGCATTTAATAATTTTAAAAAAAAGTTTTTAACAGAAACATAGGATATACCTTAAAACTAAAGAATATATAAAATTATGACTAATAGAACATAATACATAAGCTGTCCTCTTACAAACTTTTTATAATTACATTACCAAATGCTTTCCTATAATTTCTTTAATAGACATATGTACTATATAATTAGGTCTAATAGACCACAACATTATTTATTTGAGCAAAGAATCTGAACAAAAAAATGCTGTCAGATGAAAACATACAAGACACTGTTACGCACTTAATATTTTAAATAAATCTATGAAGAATTTGTCCTCAGAAAAAGAACCGCCTCAATCAGATCCTCCTTCATGGATGTGCTCAAATCTGATCTAATTATTCTAAGAGCAGAGAACAACCTCTTAACACTAACTTGGGTCGGTGGCAAAGCAGTAACCACCAGGGCAACATCTCTGACAATTTCAGGAAATAAGGGAATGGCTTCTTGCACTGTTAGTTTTGATGAACGATCAAATTTTTCTACTTCTTTTAGCGCAAGTGAGAAATTTTGCTGAAGTTTACTCTGTTTGTTATGCATGGGTTTGGAGGAATCCTTTTCTATGCAGCGACACTTTGCACGTTCCTTGTGATCCAAATATTTTTCAAAATCAAATTCATCCTCATTTGATGAGGCTGAAGACATAGCAACACTAACTTCTTCCTCCTCCTGACATTTCTGTAACCCAGTCATCCTAACTGCTACCTCACACAGAGCATCTTTCCCTTTAGTCAGCTGTTCATCATCCAGCAGAATCCGGTGCATTGGGTGTACATAAACAGCTGCCCAAAGAATCTTGTTTCATAATAATAGTGCCTCACTTTGTTTCATTGAAGCAGCAATGCCATCTGCAATTAACCCTCCTCTCTGAGGCAGGCGAAACATCAGGTTCTTCCACTCCTTCAAGAAAATGCCTGGAGTTAAGTCCTCAGCTTGTAATTTTTTAGTCACTGTAAATGGGTGATGAAGCAACTCTTCCAATTCTGTCACCTGTGTCCACTGACCTTCGCTTAGCGTCACTTGAGGGTTGGCCACATCCACAAGAAAGGGTTTCAGGTCAAGCAAGCGCTGAATCATTAAGTAGGTACTGCCCCAGTGTGTGGCTTGATCTATAATTGCCCCCTTCCCAGCGCGTCTCTTCAAAATGGAATCAACTTTAGGTGTGCTGGCAGCAGTAACTAATTTCCTCACCTTGCCAATCAGAGCAGCAGCATGTTCTTCTTTCAGACTGTCTCTTATTGCCAGCTGCTGTGTGTGCACAACACAGCGCATGTGATGAATTCGGGACAGTTTTGAGGCAGCTTCAACAAGATCATCTAAAGGATCATCATTTTTTTGTTGTTCTGTAGCAACTTCAATTTGTTCCTCAGTTGCAGGAGCGTGCTCTTCAATTTCAAACATTCCTGTATCTCTGAAGTGTTCTTCTAGCTGTTGGTCACCTTCATTATCTGCATTCATTAGTTTAATTGTACTTAACATGTCTGAAGCATTGTCAGTTACAATACAAAGAACTTCCTCTTTTTTAAGTTCATAATCTTGCAGAACCTTTTCCACTAAGACCTGGAGAAACTCGCTGGTGTGATGAGCTTCTGTGTCTTTTACTGCCAGTATCTTGGTAACTATTTCATTCTTGTCACAAACAAATCGGACATTGATGGCAAAATATTTCACTCTGTGGCATGTGCAGGCATCCATTTTAAGAAATACAAAGCATCCCCAGAGAGTTTTTTTAAGTTCTTCCTTTTGGTTAAGGGCTTCTTCAATCACTATTTTTCTAATACTATCTCTTTCCAGAGAAATACCAAGTTTGTGGGCCATTTCTCCATTCAGACCTATAAAAGCCGGTCGTGAAAATAATGATAAAGGCACACCATCCTTTGCAACAAGTTCTATGATATGTTTTTTTAATGTATCTGCCATCATTGTTACAGTAACTTTGTCACGGACAAAATATCTTGTAACTGATGTCTGAGTAGTTTTCTGATCCTTTGCTTGACTGGAAGTGCTGGGCATTAGTTCCTGGCTTTTGCTGTTATCTTTCTCATTCACAACTTTGAATACTTCTGTATGAAAGCACTGTAAATGTCTTTTTAAACTGGAAGCTCTTGTAGGAGCATGTTTATCGCTTCCTTAATATGCGCTGATCTTGGCATCACACCATTTGTCTTCATCTGGGTCCTGTGTCAAACACTGATACACAAAATGTTTTCCATCTTGAGTTATGGTGAAATGCTCAACTACAGCTGACTTCATGGGAAGCTTCTTTGACATTGTGAATTTATATTTTAAAAAATTTGTCAATCAAAATTACAAATATTTTTCCTGTAAAATGAAAAAGTATAAAATATAGGTATAAAATGATACATTTACCCAAAGCCCATGAACGCCCAACAGCCTCAGCTCATTCCTCTGGCTATGCCTTTGCACACCAGTTACCCTGAAAAATAACCCCAAAACCCAAAGCCCCAAAATGGCTGCCTCACAGAAGGTCTGCCAAAATGGCCACAAGGCAAAGAAAGGCCCAGTTACACGGCCCCAAACTACCACCCATGCTCCAGCACTAACTGTAGGCCCCAAATGATTCCAGCCCTCCTCCAGGCCCTTAACAAGCCACCCAGGAGGCCTCAAATGAAGCAGGCCTGCCAGGCCTAGCAGAGACTCTCCCTGCCCGAACTCCAAACCTTGCAATGCCAGCCCTCCTCCAGGCCCTTAACAGGTCAGCCGGACTGCACAGGAGGCTGCTAAGTGAAGCAGGCCTGCCAGGCCTAGCAAAGACTCTCTTTGCCCCGACTCCAAACCTTGCAATGCCAGCCCTCCTCCAGGCCCTTAACAGGCCAGCCAGACTGCACAGGAGGCTGCTAAGTGAAGCAGGCCTGCCAGGCGTAGCAGAGACTCTCTCTGCCCAAACTCCAAACCTTGCAGGCCCCTTGCCTCAACTGCTCCAAGCCTCTCTCTCACGCTCCAATGCTGAGAAGCTGACCCACTAGGTCCTCTCTCTCCCACCTTGTGTGCCAGCGAAACAGATAACCAGCCAAGGCCCAAAGCACCTAACGTGGCCTAGCAACCTGTTCCGTCTAAGGCCTAAAGAACCTAACGTGGTCTAGCTACCTGCTCCGTCGTCACATCAGGCCAGAAAGAGGCTGAGGGGAGGTGGAGCAGGGCTTAAATAGCCACCCTGCGCCACCCCCTATGTGACAGGCATGCGTGGCCATGCCACACCCAAAAGGGGAGGGGCGTTGAAGCCATACCAGGTCTTCCCCAGCATGACAGCAAAGGCCCACCATTGCCAGAGCTCTTGGGTCTGACAATGGTGGCAACTGTTATAATATTGTAAGTTTTTTATTTTGAAGCTGGAGCTGGAGTTGGTACATTTCTACCGACTCCGACTCCACCCAAAATTGCTTCCGACTCCGACTCCACAGCCCTGTATATAACACTTGCCAGCCGCTTTGTTTCAAGGTTGCATTTTTCTTAAACCAAAACAGGGGTTGTGCTGTGTAGGACCTGTTCAAGTCCCATGAGCCATTTTCTTTAGAAATAGCAGCAGACATGCATGAGTGATTGGGATACCTACATGGTCATGTAGAGCCAAAAGTGCTTAATGTCCTCACACAGTGCAAAGAGGAAAACGGAACCAAAACTGATTAAATTTAAAGATGAAAATGTGTACTCTCTGACCATTATAATTAAGGGTGGTAAAGGATTTTGAATCATGTGTGTATAACTTACTGCAACTGCTTTTAGGGTGTGTGTGTGAGAGAGAGGGGGCTTAGGTGCCAAACAACATTGAGGAGGAACAAGTTGTGCATTTGTGCTCCTACTACTATACTCATAAAGCCTAAGACAGTGCTATGAAAAATGTATAACCTGCCATGTTTGAGTTGTGCTCTGTGCCATTTGCACCTAAGGAATATTTCTCATAAGAAAAACATAGGGATTCTTTATTTAAAAAACGCCACTTGTTGTTGAGTGTACATCACTCATGAGATAGGACCATTGCTATACAAATGCAAGGTGATCACTTCAACTGGAAGATGGAAGTAGCCCATCCCAAGCCTGCCCTGTCTCACGCCCAGAAGTCTACTACTTCTACTTCTTAATTAGATTTGTTAGTTGCTTATTACCTGAAGGTCTCCAAGTAACTTACAACATTGATAAAACACAAATAAATATATCATAACTATAAAGATAACCAATAAACCACAGCAACAACCACCTCCATAAAATCCATGTGAAGCTTTGGCAGCACACTATTAACAAACAGTATTATCTTAGTCTATCAAAAGCCTGGGAAAACAATCAGAGCCAAATCTGGCTCTGAAAAGATGTTAATGAAGACACCAGGCAGACAGCACTGGGGAGTGCATTCTACAGATGGGAGCCACAACTGAAAAGCCTCTCTCTTGTCACCACCTTCCAAGCCTCCCTCATGATCAGAGTGAGATGGAGATGGGGTGGAAAACAACTAAATGTTCATGAAAAAGTCATAGCTGGTTTGATTTTCCATGGAACAACTTATAGTTTAACTGTGGCTTGTTAAACAAACCATAGCTTAGCATTACATGTGAACCAGGTCGACAGTTTCCTGTTTCACTACAAGTGTTAAGGTAACTAATCTACTTGGACTGTACTATTGCTAATTACAATTGCTGTGAATGGTCACCATGCTTATTTTGCATACATTTAATTCAATTAAATCAGACTGTTGTTACATTTTATGACCATTTCATCCCACCATTTTAATCTATACCCATGTAATATAATATACCTGCCAACTGAGAGGCACACCCTCTTACATGTGATGAAGTGCATTCTCTTCCATGAAAACCTATGCCACCACTAGTCTTTAATGTGCCAAAAGACTTTGTTACTTTTGCTGCAACAGACTAAGACAGCTACCCTTATGGAAATGGGAGAGAGGTTTAAGTATAAGTTAAAATGGTGATCAGGTTCTTTTTACAAAGACTTTCAAAATATATTATTCTCTCTTTAGAAAGACAAGCAGTTGGGAGCAAAAAGGGATAAGGATTGGGATAATAAAGATCACGCTAATAGAGAATTTTTTTACAGTATTGTATTGGAACACATACAAAAAAAACAATTCTAAGATTAATCAATATTTTTAGTGTTTATGTAAACAGTCTGGTGTCATAGTCAACAAGCATGTACATTACATGTTCACTTACAATATTGTACTCTATATTCTCTGTCCCAAGAAAACTTGAATTACAAAGAGTGCATTTATTATTTGGACTATACCACTTCAAATAGCTATAGCTTTTCACAGATGTTCTAACATTTAACAAATCTATTTGACATGTAGAACTGGTTATATATGGAATAGCTCTTAAGAGACTACCCTTAAAAATGAAATGAAATGAAAAAAGTTAAGGATTCTATTTCTGAATTATGGTTTTAAAATATCCAGATGTTTTAGAAGGTACACTTGTCACCTTTATTTATGGATTTATTAGATTTCTGTAGGTAAAAAAGCATAACAAGCAACATCTTTGTGGCTCTGAAAGTATGAACAGAGCTGTTAACAAGGGCAAATGCTTTACAGTGCATGATCATTGCATGGTCAAAATATGTTTTTAAGTAATTTTGGGTGCCTATTTTAGAAGCTTTAGTGACATAATAATCCCCTGACAGCTGGTTCTAAAATTTAGAGATGTGAAAAAGCAGAGAACCACTTCCATACATTCTGGATACAATTTTAGCTAGCACTAAGGGTATCATAATACAGTCATTTATGTATCATCTGACCAAGCAAGCATTAATTTCTACAATGGATGCTAGTGATATCACACTGTAGGAAAACTGAAGAATCTACTTATATATAACTTTATATAGTAAAAGAGGTCATCATTTCACTTTGTGAATTTTGTTATCTCTTAGGGCATCATTTTTTTAAAATAACACGTCTTTAACCTTAAGCAGAAATCTATACCCAGTTCTGTATGCAGACTCCTGCAGACTTTAGCAAATATAGCATAATGAGTAAGGCTACAATCTTGTATATACTTACCTAGGAATAAGCCTTACTGAACAGACTTGCTTTTGAGGAAATATGAACAGGATTGTGCTGGTCTGAGTGTGAATGTTACTAGTCCAAACCTCATTTCAACTATAAACTTGCAGAGTGGCCTTAGGTACATCACTGTTTTTTCAACCTTGGCCCCCAAGGATACTGACCTACCCTTACAGGGTTGTTGTAATTACTGAGATAATGATCTCATTCATATGTAACAGTAAACAATGATTTAGCACTATATGAATAAGACTCAGGCTCATGTACTCCTTCCTGTTCCTGATGCAGCCATAAGAACATTGGAGGCTTTCATTTGTTTTAAACTAACCACAGTTTATCGATGGAGTATTCTGAACAACCATGGTTTACTTTGGCAGTAATAAGCTACAGCAAGCCTTGGTCTGTGTTCTTCCCTTCTCTTTCACCACAGCCTTGAGTAGCTTTTGCATGTTTTAGATAAACAACCATTCAACATTTAATGCAAACCTGATAAGCTGTAGTTAATGTTTACTTATAGCTTGTTGAAACAAGTCAGTTTCATAAGCCATGGTTATTTTATCCAAGCTCGAGGATCTGCAGTCTTTTCTATGCATATTGGCAGAACTGCTTTGGATATCTGTAACAGCATTTTTATACACACTTTAAAGAAGTAGTAGGGGAAAAAAATAAAATGCAGCGAACACTAGTAATATTCATTTTAACAAGAAAAAGAGCACATACCTGGGTACGCTGCCTGTCAAGCTTCTTTCACTTGAAGATGTTGATACAGGCCTCTCTTCTATTTTTATATTTAGAGCTTCTTTTGCATTACTCTGTGGTGCTGCCTTTCCATCTCCTGCCTTCTTTTTTTCACTGTCACTATCGTCACTGCCTTCTCCTAATATGTCATCAACCTGCCAAATGATCAAGAGTTCAGCAGAACAATTACATAATGACCACATACCAGTATCAATTACTTTCTGCTACTTCTTTTTAAATTCCAAGCATCACAGGGCAGCATAAGGCAATACATACATTAATGTACCAGTCAAATGAAAATACTAAAATGTTGAGCAGTTACATTATGAAAAAAGACTATTTGAATTTTAATTTAATGTATTGAATTGAATGAAAATTAAATTAAACTAAATGTTTTTTCCAATACTGGGTATGAAAAGTAAGCTACAGGAGAAGCTTCAGCATGCTCATATTCTTGTTAATATGTGGGTTTTCCATACATAATTACTGAAGAGGAAATGTATCCTTTTTTCTCATTTACTCCCAAATCATAGTAGTTTTAAGATTAATAGAAAACTCGTAAAATAAAAGTATGCAAGGGGTAGAATTGAAAGGATTTGGAACCAGCAAACACATGCACTTTGTCCCATCTCTTTGGTGAAGGAAGAAATGAGGCTGACAAACTTCTAAAGCCTCCTTTTCTTTCATGTTTTAGGAATGCTTAAATCAGAAAGACAGAAAAACTCCAAAGCACCATCTTTTCTGATTGACAGAGTAAACTACCACAATATGTAAGGGCTATTTGTCTAAACTGGTATCCCACTGAGGCTACTATAATAATTATATGTACTTTGAAGTAAACTCGTCTGAGTTCAGTGAGATTTATTACTTAGGACTGGACTGCCGGGACTAAAAACTTGTGTTTTACTTTGTGCTTACATTCTAGAACTTGATATGACTGCCATTTCATATTACTAATACAAGTAATAAAATAATCCATTTCAATTTGGTGGCAAAACTGAAACAGGGATATAATAACACATGTTTGGAGAGATACATTTATAATAATCTTCAATAAAAAAAGTAAGACACCACATTCCCACATGTGTAAGTACAGGCAATGGTGAAAACCACTATTTGCTGTTATGATTAAATCCAGGGCAGGTCATAATAAGGAAAAGACAAATTAAACAGAACCATTGAGATTGCAGAATGAAATCTCAAAAAGTTCTCAATTAGTCCTAAATGAAGAGCAGCTACAGTTATTCTTTTTTAAGGAATTTACATTTGAAGGACAGAGAGACAGTACTAGATTACTTTGCAAATACCAAAATGTCTAAGCAAGTGTTAAAAAGAGAATCTGTTTTTATAAATCACTTAAAGCATGTACTGCAATTAAAACTAAGAGGAAGCACTCCTACAATAAACAGTAAGAATCACTGTACTTTAAATACTTCTGACAGTTGATATCTCTGTACCTCCTCCCCTTTCATCACACTCATTAAATAATTAAAGAGATATAAAATTACAGAAATAAACAACCACCACTATTCTCAGCATTTATATAACCCTTCAGAGTATTCAAATTGTGTCACATATATTAAAAATGTTAACCCCCTTTTCTTACAGAAACTCAATGCAGCTTACAACAAATAACCTAGCAAAATATAAATAAGGCAAATAAGGATTCTAGGTGTAAAATAAATACTTTGAAACCTTTCATATTCTTCTGCTGGTATATCCTTACACACGCTGACTGACAAAACCTCTTAACTTTTAGTAGACTGCGTTTAAGTTGATTCCGACCTATGATAAACTCTAAAATAAGAAAGGTTTATTATATTTAATTATTTTCTGTCATTTCAGCTGACGCTCTATACAGAAGACTGTCATGTGTAAGAGGTGAAGCTTTGCTTCCAAATACTGATTTAAGAATATTCAGGATATTCACAACAGTATTTTCTTAATGAGCTACATTTTCTATAATTGAACCTAGCAAATGACTGTGTAAGGCTAGGATACATTTAATCAAAATCCAAATAATCACACTGGGACTTGTTAGATGTAATGTTCCTGGCTTGGCACAAGCCTTGGTTCCACACATTCCTCTCATGTCCTGGTCTCAGCACTGTAATTCTGGTACATTTAAATAACAGCCCCTTGTTATGTCTGAAGTAAAGAACTACAGCTTAATATTGGTTTACTAACCAGGATCTTGACCGCCAGTGTGGTGTAGTGGTTAAGGTGTTGGACTACAACCTGGGAGACCAGAGTTCGAATCCCCACACAGCCATGGATCTCACTGGGTGACCTTGAGCCAGTCATTGCCTCTCAGCCTCAGAGGAAGGCAATGGTAACCCCCCTCTGAACACCGCTTACCATGAAAACACTATTCATAGGGTCGCCATAAATTGGAATCGACTTGAAGGCAGTCCATTTCATTTTCAACCAGGATCTTAAACCAGGATTAAGCCAGGATTAAAATATTACTGGTCCTCTTAATTGGACGATTTTCACTGGATCTTAAAATCATAGTCCCGTTTTAGATATAATGAAGAACTGTGATTTCAAGAAACCAAGATCACCATGCCAAAATACTGAAGAGACACCATTCTGGGGCTTTGACTTTTTTTTTTTTTTTGCTTCTTAACTGTTATGGGTAACAGTTCATATTCCTGAATATCTACTGGAAAAGAAGAAATGTGAAAAGGTGGGATATTTTTCCTATGCGTACAATTTGTTTAGACACAAAAGTGTTTTCTGGAGTAGTATTAACTAACTTGTCCCATCAGTGCAAAGATTACTCCGATGTAATGGGACTTCCCCCCTCTCCCCCCTCACAAACCTTGCACCCTTCCACATCTGCTTGGGAGGGTTGGGGGAACCCCAAAACAGATTTGGGGGGGTAAGGGGAAGAAGAGGGGGAGAAATTGAGTTGCTCAAGCAAAAATCTTTGCACTGATGGAACCACATCTATGTTGTATACAACCCTGAACTTTCAGGTTCGCTTTACCAGCTTTGAATAAAAAATGAAGTATGAAAATTTAAATTCCATGCAAATATTTCATTTTATCCTACATATATTCAAGAACACCATTATGAGAATTGTGACAATTATCTGTAAAGTGTTCTTCCCACAATTCATACTGAGTGAAGGCTAACAACCATTTCAAAGTTAGAAAAAACCGGTTTTACAACAGAATGCCCCATGTTAATTTAGCAATTTGTGATATGACTTGTCAGACACACTATGGCTTCCTTTGATTCAGTAAAATATTTTCAACATTGTTTTCTTATTATTATCTTCTTCTCAACACCATGATGAAGAAAAAAGATTATCATAGCTGTATACCACCAACCGAGAAGGTGCAGTGGAAGATAATGCACGTTGTCTGAAGCTGTAAAGTGCTGCATTTTCTGCCTTAGTGTAAATGATACTCCAGAAGTATTTGTTATGAAGAGCCAGATTTAATACTAATGTCTGCATACCTGAGTTATGCCTTTATAAACTAGTTACAGGACATGTTGGTGCCCAATGTATTCTTTCAGCACTTGAAATGCAAGTATAGAAATAACTCTACATGACTATGAACCTCCTTGAAGAGAACTTGTTTATAAATTTTACAAAACAGTGTATTTTTGGTTGTGCCAAATTGCATCTTACTGTCTTTGTGCAAACATTCTCAACAGTTCTGCCACTTTAAATATAAGCTGGTTCCACCAAGTGGATCTGTTTTCTGCATTCAGTTTAAGAATGAAGGTCCCTGCACCATCCTTGACAACAAACATTTAGATGTTTCCTTCAGCTACATAGGCATCTAGGGCTGAGTTCACATGGTACATTTATTCCACTTTAAACAGTCATGGCTTCCCCCAAGGAATCCTGGGAAGTATAGTTTGTGAAGGGTGCTGAGAGTGGTTAGGAGACCCCTATTCCCCTCATAGAGCCACAATTTCCAGAGTTCCCTGGGAAGAGGAATTGATCGTTAAACCACTATGGGAACTGTAGCTCTCTGAGGAAAACAGGAGCCTCCTAATAACTCTTAGAACCCTTCACAAACACTTCCCAAGATTCTTTGGGGGAAGCCTTGAGTGTTTAAAGTGGAAAAATAATGGCCTGAATGTGGCCTAACATGCAGCCTCAGTAAGTATGGAATCCTCTCAATCAAAGGTTTTAGAATAATGAAATTTATACTAATTTCTAGCAGTACACTATTTTTCCTAGCATTGCTGCTTTAATTCCAGGATTCTCAGGCTTACTTTTTCTATGCTATACCATCTAACTTTAACAAGGCAATGTTGCCCCAAAGACATGCTCCTCTGTAAGGAAGTCACCCAGAATAGGTTTGCCACTGAAAAACATGACAAGAAAAAAAGCAACAAAACACTCCCCTGCCTCAAACAAAAAGCCATCTTCCTTTCCCCAAAACACATCAGCAGCAGATAGCAGCGTGAATCAACATTAGTTGCAATTCAGTGTTTATGAAAACATATTTGTGACTATTTTTAAGGCCATTTCCATCGATATGCTTAAATAAATCAAAACATACATTTTACCTAGGGTTATTCAGAGACAAAGATTAAACTGGTATCCACAATTTTTTTTTAGACACTCACTCTCACCTCAAGTTACAGCTTTTTTCAGATTATAGAAATTACTGCAACCATTCCCAGTCCTGACTCCTCCAGAGTCAGAGTAGTCACTCCAAATGGTGTTAGACTCCCATTATCCTTGACTATTGGCTATGACGGCTGAGAGTGACAGGTGTTGGAGTCCAACAACATTTGGAGGAAACCATGTTGGCTACCCCACATTGTGCCTTCTCACTAGGATATATTGGTGGTATAGAGGATGGAAGGCTTGGAGTGCTAACCTGAGCACTCATGAGTTCTACCCAACTGATACTATTTCTTGGCCTCTGAGGGAGACCAAGTTCCTTGAGCTGCGTGGTTCTGGCAATGAGCTCCCTTCGTCCTGAAGGCTGGTGTCCGTTGTGAGGATGACCTTGGGATGCTCCTGGAAGGAGGTACATCTGGTTAGCTTGATGGGATTCAGCCATCAGAACAGGACAGAGTAGAGTTGGCATGGAAGGTGCACTGGGAAGTGGCTGCTCTGTGCTATGGCCTTCTGGTGGGATAAGAGAAGCCATTGAAGTGAACAGGAGTGAATGTGGGCCCAGGGTAATCAAGAGACCATGCGACTTAGTGAGCTCACCAGGGACATTAGATCTGCAGATATTCTGGTAGTCAGGGAACTTATATATTAAATTTATATCCTGCCCTTCCTCACAGTAGGAACCCAAGGAAGCAAACAAAAACACTCTAAACCATCATAAAAACAGATATGCCTGCAAGCAGATAAGCCATCCTATTTGGAGATAGGTTTATCTGGGCTGAGAATGTGTCCAATATAGCCCTAAGACGTTGAATGTTCTGAGAGAGCAGGAGATGGCTTTTTCTTTGTTTACCAGAAAGCCATGAGACTCTAGTGTTAAGAGTGTGAGCAGAATGTCTTGTATGGCAGTTTGCCTGAAGGGGAACCTTAGGAGGTAGTCATCTAAACATGGGTCGATATGAACATCCTTCTACCCTAAGTGGGCTACCACTGAACCATGAGCTTTGTAAACAGCCTTTGGTGATGATGAGAGGCAGGTAAAAGGGCATGGCCCTGTATTGGTAATGCTGCTCTTCTATGCAAACCTGTCATACTGAAGGGCAAAGGGTATGCACAGGTCTAAATAGACGTTTCAGTGTAGGGCCTACCCCACAGAGGTTAGAGACTCCATCTTGAACTTGTAGTAAGCCATGAACTTGTTGACATACATCAAGTTGAGGATGGCTCTCCTGTTAGGTGTCTAAGATGTGTTCCTCTAGAGAAACAGGTTTGATAGCAATCTCAAGAAGGTAGAGGATGGTCTGGTGAACGATTACTCTTTTAGGGATGACCTGGATACTGGGGGAGGGAGGTACTAGTCGTTTGATGTTGGCTTATGTTTGAGGTGGAAACCCTCCCTGATCATTCTGATAACCTAGGCATTTTAAGTTCAAGCCTCTCACAAGGGCAGAAAGAGGCTCAGTCTTCTCCCCCATCCCCCAAGGAGCCAGCCTAATGTCAGAATTGGCCCCTTCCTCCTTTGTAGAAGGGACAGAGAAGGGAATTAGAAGGCAGAGGTTTGGTGGAGACTCTAATGGAGGATCTCTGGTCTGAGAAAAGGCCCTTGGGCCCAAAAGGAATAACAGGAGCATCTTGGATGTTTCATTCCTTCTTTTTTTGCGAGAAGAGTGCATAGCTTTCTTTTTGTCTTAGTTTCAATTAAGACCTAGTTTAGGGCTTCCAAACACATGGATTCCCTTGAAAGGGGCAGACACTTAATTGGCATGGGAAGATATGTCTATAGTCTATGAGGAACATAAAATAAAGCCACTGCTAGAGCACAGGGAGAGAACTGGAGCAAATCAAGGGAGACATCCAAAACAAAGGCCAGGGATTTGTTTAGGTGAGAGAGACCTTTGTTTGTTTGTGTATTGAGGTGGGGCTGCTGTTGGAGTACTGTCCACCTTGCTGCCCAATGACTTCCTTTACCAAGCTGGCTGAGATGGTTTTTGGTGTGGACAACTCCAAGGCCTTAGTCCTGGGAGACTTCAACATTCATGCTGAGACCGTCCTTGCAGGGACAGCTTGGGACTTCATGATAACCATGGGGCTGTCTTAGTTTGTGACTAGCCCAACACATATGGCAGAGCACACGTTCATTCTGACTCAGTGTTGTGGGAGGCTGGTCCGGATGTCAAGAGTGATTGAAATAACTCCTGTGTCATACCTAGGCCACTGCTTGGTGAAGTTCTATATGACAGCACAAACCTCCTCCTGCAGGTAGGAAGACCTATTAAGATGGGCTACCCCTGGAGACTAATAGAATCCAATCGATTCCTGAATGCTCTTGGGGATTTTCCAGTACCCAATTCTGCCAAGACCCTGCTCTTGCACTGGAATGGCAAGGCACAGCAGCCCACTGATACAACTAAACCAGAGTGCCCTCTCCAGTACTTTGGAATTCAAGCACCTCCCTGATTTACTGGGGAGCTCCAGGCAAGGAAGCACTCTAGAGGCAGCTGCAGAATAAGTGGCGCATGTCTCATTGCAAGGGTGACTGCACCCAAATAAAAGCATATAATCATGACTACTGTGTGGCAGTGGCCTACTACACTGGCTCCACTGCATCCTTGTAGTTGTCTAAGCGAAACTTTTCCAAGTGGTATGAGGGTTGCTTTCATCTTCCCCAGTTAACCCAGTACTGGAGTCCTAGTTGGCCTGCTGCAGCAATTTTACAAGGAACTCTGAGGACAAAATTGACCATCTTATGTAGACTTGAGTGCTGCCATTGATAGTGTCTGTTGAGGTGTCATATATATCATTCTGCCCAATTTTGCAGTAAGTTTCAGTTACTGATGCCTGAGGACATGGACAAGTAATCTGCCGCTGTGCAGTCTATTGCATGTTCTCTTGACTCATCCTGGCTTGATCGTGCCAGTTGTGGAGGGTTGAATAGGTGGATGCAGGGTTTGATGAACATTTTTGTTGTGTGATGGAGTGATCACCTTTGCTTTAAAGGAGATGATGGTGCACCCACTGCTGAAAAAACCTACCTTGAACCAAGAGGGTTGTGGCAACCACCACCAGTCACCAGGACATCTTTTTTCGGTGAGGAGTCACCACAACCAGAGTATATATTGAAGTCAGGTGGTAACATGATTTCCTTGCCTCTTGTGGGAAGAAGGAGGGATTAACCCAGAACAATGTCAGAACTAGGGGCACTCTCAGATTTATGGCAGAGCATGGGAAGAGAGGAGGAGAAAAAGAGGGGGGGAAATGGTCTTTCCACCTTTCATCATCCTCAGTCTCAACTCCCACTCCCCACCCCAGGCTTTGATACCAGTATAAGCTTTCTGTTCTAGACTAGCTGGAACTCTGAAGCATTCCTCTTCAAATGCAGGGTCAAAATGCAACATTTTGTTGCAAGACGTACTTTAATATCCTTTTGTTTTCCAGATAGAATAAAAGTCAACAACCAGAAATACACTCTCCTTTTGAAACTGAGAAAATGATCTTGACCATATAGAATATACCCATTTTTGTAGGATACAAAGTGGGATGACTCCTAAAGCAACCTAAAATGAGCTCCCTATAAATCTTTTCCATCCTGCCTGGAATGTGTCCTTGAACTGTAATAATTAATCTTGTTTGTCTGGATAGTGGATGTACAGATGCATGGGTGCCTTTTCCATTACTAGAATGTTATGTACTGTACAGCGGTAAGAGCCACATCCTGAGTACTATCCAGTTTTGCCTCCAACCCTGCCTGCCACTTGCATGTGGCTTCTAGATTGTCCACAAGGAAATGTAGCCTTCAGACTGAAAAAGGTACACAGCCATTGCTTTACTTCAGCTATTCCTGTTTGTCTTAAGGAACGCCTGTTTATCACAACAGTCTCCAAAACACCAAATTCTAAGCTTTAGGGCATCATAAGTAAGAGACATGATTCAAGAAAGGGCTGATAATTTCCCCAAGACATCTCTGCTTTCATTCTGCGAAGCCAGCCATATAGCAGCTCATTCTGCAGCCAGCTAATGGACCAGCAGGAGACCAAAACATACAGCACATCTCAAATATAAAGATGAGTTGAATATAAAAGTGAGTTGATGCAGTGCTTTTGATTACTGATATCAGAACTAATGTACCCCAGCAAAACCTTGCAAGATGTCCATTTGTGGGGAAATTTTATTCAACTATTAAAGTTAACAGTGTGGTTCTTGAGGAGTTATTCATCTTCAGATTACAGGCTGTTAGCAGTTTCTCCATAGCAGTGGGGGATTCAGCCACTATTTATTAAAAAGTGCCTATGCAGATTGCAGCTATCCTTGGTACTTGCCTATAAAGAACTTAGTATTTCTACAATTCACACAGTGAATACAAGCTGAGTAGATGGAATTTAATGAAATAATATTCGTTGGAAGAAGTACTTTTGAAACACATATACACAAAATAAAATCAGTATTAGTTAAGATAACAAAGAGAAACACCTCTATCTTTCCTGTATCATCCAAATACAAGTTTTACTTCTTGCTCATGAGCTATGGGCTGTACATGGCATCAGGGCTCTTTTCTGTCTGCCAAGATGAGAGAAAGTCCCTGGATTCCATTTTTAATTGTGTTTAGACTTCAGGAGTTGCGATGACATGCTCTCAAGGGTGAAGCAAAAATGCTATTGAATGAAAATGAGGTAAAGGAAAAATCCATGTATCAAGGTATTTCAAGAAAGTAGCTCAACTTTATCTCACGAGTATCATTTTCAGAATAAGACTGCATAATATCTAGCTTTCATCTCACATCTGCTACACACATTAAAGTGTTATTTCTAGTTGCTTTGGACTTTCCTTGGAAAGGAAAGCAGGGTCAAATATTAAATGATATCTATATGATAAAAACATTTTAATATATATTACATGTTGTTAAAGAAGTTACACGCACCAAATATATGCAGAGCTTTAGCTCTCCAGGTATAAATTCACTTGTCACATGTGCTTAAATAGTTCTCAAACTTACTAACAGATTTCATTTATGAATATATATTGCAGTGTGCTACAAAGAATAATCAAGGATTATTGCCTGGCAATTCCGCAAGCAGATGATTCAAACATAGATAAAAAACATATAATAGGTGAAGGCTTCAGGGGAAAACACCACATTCATCACTATCACCTCTAGAACTATCCTTAAAATTGCTAACAGTCAGTGACTAACAAGGCATATGAGAAAACTGAAAAATCTTGATTAAAAATTATTTATATTGTAAATTCTACTGTATGATAGAAAAGAGCAAACTATATCAACCATTGCAGCAACTGAATGCTATTTTGAAAGCTGATTAACAAAGCAAAATTTATTTTGTTCTTGAACAAGGACAAAAATGACATAAGCATTATGAACTCTTTATTCTCTTAGTTTTCTTGTTAAAGGACTAAAAGAACTCTTTCCTATTATTAAAATTAGTACGACAGGTTAAAAGCAAAAAGGGGCAAGTAAGAGCAACATGTTTCAATATATCTTAATAGGCTGTAGGCTCATTGGCTTAACTTGAGATTGTCTCACTGCTATTTACGTATACGGTAGATTCACATAACTGAATGACAGAGGGGTTTTTTTTAAAAAAAATAAACCAAGAGAGGTTTGCTGAACATGATGTCCAGGTTCTTACTAGGCATGAACTCCTTGTCTGACCTACTTACATATGCATTTCAACACAAGACAATATTCACTTTTGGGCTATCTTCAGACAGTTACTCTGCAGCCTGACAGTCTGAACTTGCTTTGCTTCCTCTTCTATTAACAAAATAAACCTCTTTTGCTGTCCACCGATATTCCATTTTCCATCCTTAAGTTGGAAGTAAAGTAGATGCTTTGGAAGATAATGATCAGGCATTCAATCAACATGGCCAGTCCAGCGCAGTTGATGTTGGAGGATCATTGTTTCAACACTGGTAGTCTTTGCTTCTTCCAATACGCTAACATTAGTCCGTCTGTCTTCCCAAGTAATTTGCAGAATTTTACGGAGGCAGCATTGGTGGAATCTTTCAAGAAGTTGGGAATAGCGTTTATAGATGGTCCATGTTTCACAGGAGTGCAGTAAGGTCAGTAGTACGATGGCTTTGTAAATAAGCATTTTGGTCTCCCTGCGAATATCCCGATCCTCAAACACTCTACGCTTCATTCGGGAGAATGTGGCACTCGCAGAGCTCAGATGATGCTGAATTTCAACGTTGATGTCAGCTTTTACAGAGATAAGGCTGCCAAGATAAGAAAAGTGATCAACATTCTCCAGCGTTGCACCATTAAGCTGGACTGATGGTGCTACAGAGGGATTGGTTTGCACCTGTTGATGAAGCACTTTGGTTTTTTTGATGTTAAGCGAGAGGTCAAACTTTTCATATGCTTCTGCAAAGACATTTAGGATAGTTTGAAGATTTTCCTCTGAATGTGTGGAGACTACATTATCATCAGCATATTGAAGTTCTACAACAGAGGTTGTAATTACCTTACTTTTTACTTTCAGCCTACTGAGATTAAAAAGCTTTCCATCTGTTCGATATGTGATTTCCACACCAGTGGGAAGTTTCCCCTCAACAAGGTGTAGAATCATGGCAATGAAAATAGCAAATAAGGTCAGAGCAATGACGCATCCCTGTTTGATGCCTGACCCCACTTTGAATGGATCACTTTGAGAGCCATTGTTATCCAAAATTGTCGCCGTCATGTTGTCATGGAGGAGTTGCAAAATATTCACAAATTTATCAGGGCATCCAATTTTCAGAAGGATGGTCCAGAGAGCAGTTCGATTTACATAGTCAGATCAATAAACACCATATACAGAGGTTGGTTTTGCTCCCGGCATTTTTCTTGAAGCTGTTGTGCAGTGAAGATCATGTGCACTGTCCCCCTGGAAGGGTGGAAACCATTTTGGGATTCAGGGAGGATGTCTTCTGAGATAGGTAGGAAGCGATTTGCGAGGATCCTTGCAAGGATTTTACCTGCAGTAGCTAGAAGAGAGATGCCTCGGTAGTTCCCACAATCTGTTCTCTCACCCTGCTTGAAAAGAGTGATAATTATGGCATCCCTAAAGTCTTCCAGGATCTCCTCCCTCATTCAGATTTTTTCGATGACCTTATAAAGTTGTTGTGTAAGTTCAGGCCCACCTTCTTTAAAGACTTCAGCAGGAATCCCATCAGGTCCACTAGCTTTGTTATTCTTCATTTGATTGATGGCTTTACTGTCTTCATTTGATTGATGGCTTTACTGACTTCATCCAAATTAGGGAGTACTGCAAGCTCATCTCTAATTTGTTGTTGTGGGATTTGAGAGAAGATCTCACCAACCACATAAGAGTTATGATTAAGGAGGTCGTGGTAATGCTCTTTCCAACACAGTGCAATAGATTCTTTATCCTTTAGAAGTTTGGTACCATCTATTGAACGTAAGGAATTTGTACCATAATTTGTTGGCCCGTAGATGGCCTTTGTGGCATTAAAAAAGCCCCATGCATCATGAGCATCTGCAAAATGCTGGATTTCTTGAGATTTCTTATCCACCAGGCGTTCTTGAGTTCTCTAGTTCTTCTTTGGACCTCAGCCTTTGCACTAGCATGGATGTTTTTCTTAGCAGCACAGTTAATGTCTTTCTGCCATATCAGGGCTTTCCTTTTCTTGTCAATGATATGTTCAATCTCACTATCATTCTCATCAAACCAATCCTGATGTTTCTTAGTTTGATATCCAATAGTTTGTTCACATGCTGCAATAATGGATGTCTTCAGTTTAATCCAGTGTTCCTCGACATTTTCAGGGAGTTCCGTCGGTAGATGTTTCTTGAGAGTTGTTTGAAAGCAGGCTCGCTTAATAGGATCTTGAAGGGCATGGATGTTCATTTTACGCCTTGGATTTCTTCCTTGGAGCCTACGTTGAGGAACAATATTAATGGCCATAGTGGATCAAATTAATCGGTGATCTGTCCAGCAGTCATCAGCACTTGTCATGGCCCTAGTGAGGAATACATCGCGACGATCTCTGGCATAGACAATTACGCAATCCAGGAGATGCAAGTGCTTTGACCGAGGGTGCTTCCATTATGTTTTATATTTATCATTCTGGTGAAAGAGTGTGTTTGTAATAACAAGATTATGCTCTGCACATTTAGTCAGAAGTAGAATTCCATTCAGGTTGCTATTGCCAACTCCTTCTTTCCCAATGGTTTGTGGCCATAAATCAAAATCACGCCCAACTCTTACATTGAAATTGCCCAGGAGGATAATTTTATCCTCCTTAAGTATCTCTGATAAGATGGTGTCCAGCTGGGTATAAAAATTTTCCTTGATGTCTTCATCAGCATCTAATGTTGGTGCATAAGCACTTAGAATAGTTGCCTGCTGGGTTTTGGCAAGTTTTAACCGGAGGGTTGAGAGTCATTCATTAATGGTAGATGATATGAGGAGGGCGTGGGATAGGGGCGAATACACCTTCCTTGTCCTACTTGATCTCTCAGTGTCTTTCGATACCATTGACCACGTTATCCTCCTGGACCGCCTGAAGAGGTTAGGCATGGGAGGCACTGTATTGCAGTGGTTCCATTCCTTCCTCTCTGGTAGGTACCAAAGAGTGGCATTGGAGGATGAGGTTTCGGATCCTTGGCCTCTCACTTGTGGGGTGCCACAGGGTTCCATCCTCTCCCCGATGCTGTTCAACATCTATATAAAGCCGCTGGGGGCAATCATCAGGAGATTTGGGCTGCAATGTCATCAGTATGCGGATGACACACAGCTCTATCTCTCATTTAAATCTTCACCGAGGTTGGCTGTAGAAACCCTGTCCAAGTGCCTGGAGTCAGTGAGTGGCTGGATGGGAAGGAATAAGCTGAAGCTAAACCCTGACAAAACTGAGGTACTGTTTGTGGGAGACAAGGGAAGGCTGGGGGATGTGGACCTGGTGCTCAATGGGGTACGATTGCCCCTGAAAGACCAGGTCCGCAGCCTGGGGGTCATTCTTGACTCCCAGCTGACCATGGAGGCTCAAGTCTCGGCTGTGAGCCGGGCGGCACTGTATCAACTCCATCTGATACGGAGGCTGCGCCCCTACCTTCCCAACCATCTGCTCCCACCGGTAGTACATGCCCTGGTCACCTCTCACCTAGACTACTGTAATGCGCTCTACGTGGGGTTACCCTTGAAAACGGTCCGGAAGCTGCAACTGGTACAGAATGCGGCGGCTCGTCTGATTAAAGGCAGCCGCCGGCAAGATCACATCACTCCAGTGCTGAAGGAGTTGCACTGGCTACCGGTTGTTTACCGGGCCCAATTCAAGGTGTTGGTTTTGACCTTTAAAACCCTATACGGTTTTAGCCCAGTCTATCTGAAGGAGCGCCTCCAGCATCGTCAGGGATGCCGCTCAACAAGATCAGCCTCAGAAGACCTTCTCTCGATCCCACCGGTTAAAACAGCTAGACTGGTGAGGACTAGAGAGAGGGCTTTTTCAATAACGGCCCCCACCCTGTGGAACTCTCTCCCAAATGATCTCCGCCATGCCCCTTCTATGATAAGCTTCCGCTGGGCCTTGAAGACCTGGCTCTTCAGGCAGGCTTTTGGGGTGGGTTAGGTTTTTACTGTTATGGTTTTAAATTTTAATGTTTTAATGTATTGTTTTACCTTGTACGTCGCCCAGAGTGGCTGGACAACCAGCCAGATGGGCGACTAATAAATTTAATAAATAATAAATAATAATAAATAATAATGCCAATAGGAACTTCTGACAAGAGAGTCACAAGATCATTTTTAATAGCAAAGCCTACTCCATGTATTTGTCGTTCTTGTTCAAGCAGTCCTTTCCAGAACAAGGTGTAACCTCCTTTTACTTCCTTTAATTGTCCCTCTTCTGCTCTTTGAGTTTCTTGGAGTGTTGCTATGTCAATATTAAAACGTCTCAACTCCCTCGCAATGATGGCAGTCCTGCGTTCAGGACATTCACTATCTGTATTGTCCAGCAATGTCCGTATATTCCATGTTCCAAAATTGAATTGTCTTTTGCGACCGCTAAGTGGTGACCCCCACTGGATGCGGTGATCCAGTTAGGAAG
The DNA here is from genome assembly GCF_030035675.1 of Rhineura floridana. Classification (NCBI taxonomy): domain Eukaryota; kingdom Metazoa; phylum Chordata; class Lepidosauria; order Squamata; family Rhineuridae; genus Rhineura; species Rhineura floridana. The sequence goes on from NC_084480.1 coordinate 221,650,711, forward strand.
AGAGATGAGGCAGATTATGTTTAGGGCACCTTTTCTAGCCCCCTCCCCATACGGGGTGAGCTGATCCTGAATAGGACTGCTCAGTCGTGGATATAGCTGCCGAACTACTCAACTGCCTCGGTCCTTGAGCCAGGACGACTGAGTCTGTATCCACCGCCCATGTGCCAGTCCATGAGTAGGGGCTTTCGGATTTCACAGTCCTGCCCTGGTCACCATTCGGCTTTTGTTTTGTTTTGGTTGGAAGACGCCTGTGCATGAATTTGTTTTATGTGGGGAGATCGGTGCACGACGATCAACACACAATTTTGACAGAAAAAGGCTTTGATCCAATGGCATGGATACCACGATGATTGGAAGTCTTTTACCTGCTGCAGCCTTCATCCGCCTTCACGTTGTAACATATACATTGTTATCCTCCGCCTGTTCTGCCGTTGAGGACATTCTTGGATCGTTCTTTGTCTGGTTCCTCTCTCTTGACCTTACCGTCATGGGTGACCCTGCTGGGAGTACATGACTCCCGATGGCATTGCTCATAGGGTTCACTGGAACACATAAGCCCACTCACCACTACAAGGTGATGATCCAGCGAGGAGGTACCACCACCTGCTCCTTCAGAGGGAGTGCAACCCCACCCAGTGCAGGCAACTGGCCTATTTCTGAGACACAGGAACCATACACTCACAGCACCTCTGTCTTGTCAGGATTCAAACTCAGTTTATTTTCCCTCATCCAGCCCAAACCTGCATCCCAAAACCGTCCAGTTCAGAAGTTATATAGAAACAGAGCTGAGTATCATTAGCGTACTGATAGTACCTTGAGCCAAATCTCTTAATGACTGCTCCCAACAACTTCATATAGGTATTTTTGCATAGTAAACTGAACTGATGTAGGTATTAAATAGCACTGGGGGATAGAATACTGCCCTACAGCATGCCATAGCGTAACTGCCAAGGGATCAAAAGTGCACTCTCCCAATGCAGCTCTCTGGACTCTGCCACACAGATAGGATGAGAACCACTGTAACAGTGTCCTCAATACCCATCCCATGGAGCCAATCCAGGAGGAATATGGTCAATAGTATCACAAGCTACAGAGAGTTAGAGAAGAAGGAGCAAAATCACACTCCCCTTGTCCCATTCTTAGTAAACGTAATCCATTACAGTGACAGGCTGATTCAGGCCAGGCTTAATCAGTATCATCTAAGAATGTTTGCAGTTGCCTTGCCATTACCTTCTTTAGTACTTTTCTAAGAGGGGGATATTTGCAACTAGTCAGTAGTTAGTCTAAACTAATGGGTCCAGGGCTGACTTCTTTATGCATGGGCATACCATCACCATCTTGAAAGATGGCAGGGATCATCCCTTCATGTAATGAAGGTTTAGTCAAATGTCTCTATAAGTGAAGAAAAAATGGATCAAGAGGGCAAATGACCAAGCCAGAAATGCAAGCACACTGTCCACATCATCAGGCTGTATCAATTGAAAGTGATCTCACAATGTACAAGTTACAGCAATAGGTACTTCAATCGGAACTGCAACAACTATGCAGTCAAAGTTTCTCCAAACATACCACCTGTTTAAAAATATAAGTTAAGCTAAGATACAGATGAAGTTTCCACACCTAAACTTCCAGATAAAGCACTATGATAACCCATTTTATCACTGGAAATAAAAAAACTCATCTTTGAGCTTAAACCTCACTCTCATCTTCCAATAATCTTAGAGGTGCTTAGATACTTCTATCACACTAAAAGTGTGGCATGCCAATATATTACTCAGTAATACATAACTTAACTCACCTCTTTATCCATACTTTCTAAATCCTCTTTACAGAGAGTATATAGTGGCATTGTCTCAGACATACTTGGCTGGCGTTTCCGTTTTGATGGGTCGGGTTCATCACTCTCATTTGCTGGCATCTCCTCTTCATCAAAAAGCTGTTGATGTGGTTGAACAACTCTGAAAAAAAATCCAAAAGCTCATATTACATAAACGTTATGATATGAACTGAACAGTATGTCAGATTCAGCATGGAATACAGATGTGTTACAAAACTCTTATATTGGAAAACTTACCCAAATTAATCATGTTGCTCAATATGGATTGCCCCTCTCCCCCACTACAAAGAATTCTGAAGGCAATGTCATAGCTTTGTCAATTAGAAATGCAAGAGAATGAGTTATCCATGACCCCAATTCCCACAGCACTATATGTTGTCCCACGAACAAAAGCTACAGTAAGAGAAACGTTTGGGAACCTGCCCACTTTTAAATATAGAAACGGATAAAACACTAGGGGACTTGGAACAAAAAAAATGTTCATAGGATATTCTAGAGTAGGGGTTCCCAACCTGGGGGCCGTGACCCCCAAGGGGGCCATGAAGTAATTCGAGGGGGCCAGGAACAGTAAAGAAATGATTTATTAATTTTTTAAAAAAGTCTTCACTCCCTGAATGCTGTCTGCTCCCCACTGCCGCTGCAGACAAAACCTCCCTCTTGCTCCAAAAGAGAGGGAGGGCTTTTGCGGACACAGCATAGCATCTTTCAGGCATGCCGAGGACAGGTGTGTGCCTATAAAACACATGGCAGACGCTGAAGGATGGAGCTACCAGGAAGAAGAGGGGATTACTATCGTCTGCTGTCGTCTTCTTGCACTACTGCTGCTGATGACGTCCTTGCTTCGAATGAGAGGAGAGGGTTTTTTGTGAAGCAAAAAGAAGCAAGGCTACAAGGCAAAGCTGCTTTCCCTCTTCTTTCCTGGCAGCCAGCGTGCCTGCCTTTCTTGCTCCTGCTTCTCTGCCAACTCCTTTTAAAAACTATTCTTATTTGCGAGGCCATCCAGATCTTGCCTTCAGCCCAGACAGAGCCAAGGACCAGTGAGAAAGCCCAGGACTTGCTCACCCCCCATCTCTGAGGCTAAATGTGTGTACCAGCGACTCCCCCTTCTTCCACCTACACTCTACCCCCCTCCCACATGCCCGAATGCATGCACGCCTGCAGATGCTTGCAGGACGGGCAGGTCTGTGTGTTTGTGTGTGTGCTGATCTGTCTTCTGTTCTGCTTTCATTCTCCAAGTGCACGCTGATGATCATTCCAAGGCCTAAAAGCACTAACTCCCCAACTTAATCCATCCACTTTGTTGTCTGCAGTACACAATCTAGCATCCTCATCACCACCACACTGCTACTTCTTGTTTTGTTTTTCAAAAAAAGGTCAGCAGCTCAACACTGTCACCCACTGGTGTTGGGAGACAGGACTGTACATCTTCAAACTGCGTGTGTGGGTGGGGAGGGGGATATCAATTTGTTTGGACCCTTGCATTAAAAAAAAGAAAGCAACACAGATTAGCACATCAGAGAGTTTGTAATGCAATTCATGGTTCTGGGTTTCTGTCTGCAGGGAGCTTTTAATGGAAAGGGACATTTGGAGATGTGATATTGCCACACACCATCTGAAGGAGTACACTCCATTTCTACAACTTCAGAACTGAACATAAGAACAAAATCATAGTAGAAAACATAAGAAAGACTAAAGGAGGCTCAGCGAATATAGGATGAATCAGAAAAAACAAAACTGAAAATCAGGAGTGCTAGAAAGTCAAAAAGAGGAACGATAGTCAGGTACAGAGATGAAAGCACTCACCCCCCTCTTCAATCTATCCACCCTTTTGTCTTCACAATCTAGCATCCCCACCACTATCACATTGCTGCTTCTTTATTATTATTATTAAAAAGTGCAGCAGGTTGGCTGTGGCTGGGGTCCACATAACGCAGCTGAAATATATTTATTTATTTATTATTGCATTTATATCCCACCTTTCCTCCAAATTGCTCAAGGTGGTGCACCACCAACCTCCTTACACCAACCCTGTGAGATAGGTCAGGCTGAGAGACTGTGTCTGGCTCAAGGTCATCCAGTGGGCTTCATGGCTGGGTGGGGATTTGAACCTGGATCTTAGTCCAACACTGTAACCCACTGGTGTTGGGAGACAGGACTGTACATCTTCAGACTGTGTGTGTGTGTGTGAAAGGGAAAGGAGATGTGATTTTGCCACGCACCATTTTTTCAATTAACAGAGGCTAATATTACAGTTAGTGGGGGGTCATGAAGTTTTTTGAGCTTACAAAGGGGGTCCCATAATCATAAAGGGTTGGAACCACTGTTCTAGACTGTGTGCTTTCCTCCTCTATAACCTCAGACATATGAACGACTCTCACCCTGTCAGACAATGGTTCTTAAACATGAACTGTGCGCAAACATAAGACACAAAACAAAGCCTATTTTTGCCACTGAAACGAATCCAATTTTCCAACAGCATTAGAATAGCACAGCATTATAAAAAATGTTTAAAAAGTGTTTAGATCCACTGTTAATTTGTTTTGGATAATAATATATGTGCGCCACACAATGCTTAGCCAGAACGAGGCACAATAAGGGTGGGGAGAGGAGGAAGTATTCTTGTTTCTCTATTTTTATATCAACCCAACAAAAAATAATAAGGCTGATAATTCTAGTTCAGAATCTTTTCAATTCCCTTTCCAAAATTTAACTGCTACTCTTAGATTAAGCCTATTCTTATGAATAAATTTCAAAATTAAAATAAGATATGTGACATCTTGCTCTCTACGAAAATCTGACTTTGGTGAGGAGGATGTTCCAGGAGTTCTACGATAAGCTTATATCTTCAGCTGTATCTCCCAACGTTTCGAACCACAATGCCAGGAACTAGTATGGCAGTAGAGCCACCCACAAGGGAAACCCTTTAAACTCCTCATAGTTTCATGAGGTATTTCTTATTTATTTAAGCTCTAGCTATTTAATGGAGTTAATAGAAATGCCTCCTTGGCCCCTGAGGGCTCAGAGCCATCTTCCTATATTAGGAGTGACTAATCTTTTTTTTAGCCCAAGGACCACATTCATCCTTGGTCAACTCTCTGATGGCCTTATGCAAGCAGTGGATGTGGCCATCCCATATACTCACATGCACACTCTTGAGTAGATCTTTGCAAGGCGGCTAAGAAGGAGCTTATTGTCCCCTTCCTCTTGTGAAAATGGTTGATCTGCCTGGGGAGGGGATGATTTCCAAACCAATCAGGGCACTGGGCTGGGCAGAGAGGTTTAAAATGCTTCACCTACCTCATTGCTATATGTACTCTTTTTTGCCACCAGAAAAACTGGTGGGGTCTTGGGGGGCACAAAATTGCTTCAGGGGCCTGATGTGGCCCTCAGTATGTTCCTCCTATTCTAAATGCTTCAAAGAAAAAAAATGAAAAGTTCTTGGCTAGAAGAGAACTCCCTTGTCCCTGCCTGGCAATTCATTGAACCTTTTATGTCTAAGGTGGGAAGGTATCCCTCTCCAAGTAAAGGCTATCCAATGGTTACTAGTCAAGATGACTACATATTACCCCCAGGATCAGATAAAGCATTCCTCTGAATACCAGCTGTTGGGCTACACAAGCAGGAGAGTGCTACTGTGGTCATGTTCTGTTTGTGAGTTTCCCATAGGCATTTTGCTAGGAACAGAACACTGGACCAGACAGGATTCACCAGGGCTCTTCACATATTATGTCAGTCAACAGGTTCATTAGAAGTTAGGGGGAAAAGACAATGAGATAGGGGTAATATCTAGGTAAGGGCTATCTAAACAGTATTCCCCTCCCATCACACACACTAGATACAGATTTAAAAGCAATAAAATTGAGTAATGTTATCTAGTACAGGCATACCCTGCTTAACGTTGCTTCACTTAGCGTTGCCTCGCTATAATGTACATGCTCCATATGTCCCCATACCCCGCTTAACGTTCGTGCGCTTCGCAATAACGTACATTTTATTGGCATGACACCGCTGCCATCTAGTGGTGATTGCGTGCAGTACAAGTGAAGACAATTGCTTCACTTAAAGTAGATTTTCACTTAAAGTATACTCTCTGGTCCCATTGCAAACGTTAAAGCGGGGTATGCCTGTACTAAAAGGGCTGGATATAATTCTACCTCAGACAACAAAATATTTGAAGACAGAAGTAGTTCTGGAGGACATATTCTTCCTCCACTAGTTCTAGAATTTCCCTCCTGCGTAGCTAAATACAGTGCCCTCTATAGTAATTTTAAAATTAAACAGTGGTAGTTGTGTGCTTTACAATGAAAATAGGTATGCACACCTTAAAATTCAATTAAGTTTTTAATAAGGTATTGATTGGGCAAAGTGATAACCTAATTTGTAATATGAACTTAAAAAGCAATTCAGAAATCTGCCTTCAAATAGAAAATAGGAAGTTGTATTATTACAAGTAACAAATTTGAAATGAACATTGCCTGATTAATTTTATTTGGAAGCCAACAAACCCACAATGCTACAGGTGACTGATTTTAAAAGTGGATATTTATGTGCAGAATTATTTGGTCTGAAAGAGAAACACAAAAAGAAAAATCGGTATTTTCAGGATTATTGTAAGTAAACTACTATGAAAACTTATATGCGCTGCATATCAGTATTTTTAATAAAGCATCTATTGCAAGAGAAAAATACACAAGTATTCCTTTACAAGTTTGTTTACAACCTCAATGCCACCCAAAAACTTGAAAATGATTTATGAGTTGTTTATGTTCATGTACCTGAATAAGGAATGTTCCCCATGGACTGGTAGAGTGAGGGGAGGAGCTGGTGGTTGAATATACAGAGACTGGTTGGCATTTTGAGATCCTTTCCTAATTAGTTTTCCAGTGTTGGGATCATAAAGCCGAACTTCAGGAGGAGGCTGACACTTTGGATGAATGGGAGTTGGATGAAAAAGGGCAGTCTGGAAAGCGCTATGTATATCTGGAAACATGGCAGGACTGTTCTCTCTGTTAGATGAAATATTTAAGAGACTTAAGTTAGAGCAGCCAACGTCTTCCATTTCTCAATTAAAAAATACACATACCTCTGGTCTGGGGAACCTCTGGTCTGCAGGCCAAATTTGACCCACCAGGCCTCCCTGTTTTGCTCACAAGATCTTTCTGGACAAGCCCCCCACCCTATACCTGACATCATATATGACAGGTGTGAGGCATGTAAGGGCACGGCTTGGCTGAAAGGGGCATTCCTACAAACCCCTTGTTCAGTGCTTCCCAAGTGCCAACTTGCCTTCCAAACACCCAACAATCAGCTGTACGTGCACAGGGCTGAGCAAGTCCTTCGAACTCTCTCTCCACTTCTCCAGGTCATCTTTGACAAGTGTCAACACCTGACATCAGATGACTGACAGGTGGGTGGCCCCATGGGGTTGGGGACAGATAAAGATCTGGTCTACCAGGTCAAAAGCGTTCCCTGCCCCGAGTACATAGTTCAACTTTCAATCAAAGTTCAACAACATTTTTGGAAAATAGCAAAGTAAAACAGAAAAGTAAAAATTACTTAGAAAAGCAAATCCAGAAGCAATGTAAACTCGCAAAAAGTTATTTTTGAATTTTGTGTTACAAAATTGACAAGCATTCCACCATTAAGGCAATCTTGAAAAAATAAACTCAAGTTCCTTACCTGAAACTTGCAAATGGAACAGCACTTATCATAATGTTTGGTTAATTTCAGAACGAACACAGTGGTTACATTCAAATATAATGTAAACGAGGGGCAGGGAACCTCAAGCCTGGGGGCATAACATGGCTCTCCAAGTCTCTCCATATGGCCCTTAGAAGTGTCCCTAGGCCACACTCACTGGCCAGACACCCCTCTACTGGCCTTGCTTCACATCCTCCTTCAGTATTTGCACCTGTGTTCTTAAACTCTAATAATGCCTCCTGCTCCCTTGAAAGACAAAGAGGGGCATGTGAGTGTAGAATCCAGTCTACTATACCAAAATAGGTTCATTGCTGTATCCACTTTTGCCTTGAACCCCACCTAGCACTGGCATGTGGCCATCAGAAATTTGCCTAGAAGGGAATATGGCCCTTGGGCTGAAAAAGAGCCACATTCCTGTGCTAAACCATGGCATACTACTGTGACGGAAGCCCTGATTTAGACTGAACTACATACTCCCCTTTAACACTGATGCATTAAACTGCACATTAAAAAATCTTCTTGTTTATATAGTGCCAACCATGTACATCGCACTGTACAGAAAAAATAAATGAATAAAAGCAATAAAAACACATCCCTACCACAAAGGCATGCAATCTAACTAAAAGTTATCTCCAAAGATTTCCATATTTGTAGCTCAGTTGTGAAGTAGCAATCATTTTCACAATAATTTAATCTTGTTGATCAAATTTGATTAGATTGCACCAAATAAAACCTGTTATTTACATTAAATAATACCAAAGCAATATTTCCAATTATAGAAAATATGCACACATATCCGTCCCATTGAAATTAGGAAGCTGGTTTGAAGAATCCTTGCCTATGCCTAGTAAAACATAATGCAATATGTATAGCACAGATTGATACTGTGCTAAGAAAAGCCACATCCATTCATGAAAATGAATCTGATAATTAATGTTTGGCAGCATTTAATATGTGGTAGCACCCTTTAATCCATACAGCCTGATCTGCAGATATAAGTAGTGTTATTACTATGTAAGCGCACAAGTACTAGGTCTAGCTATCCGTTCCAGCTAGTTTTCATATTTGGTTTAACATGTTTAACACGAGCAAGTTTAAACCAAAACGCTGCTAACTTGGGATGCTCTTGGATCTAGCCTCAGCCCTGGATTTTCAAGCCCTGGCTATGGCCAGGAGCACCTTTGTGCAATTAAGATTTGTGCACCAGCTGTGTCCTTTTCTGGACCCTACAGTGATCCATGCCGTAGCCACCTTTTGTCTTAATTACTGTATGTGCTATATGTGGAGCTTCCTCTGAAGATGATTTGGAAACTTCACCTGGCTGAGAATACTGCAGTTCAGCTCCTTACAGCAGTGTGATACATGGCCCAGGTTAACCTCCTTTTGTACCAACTGCACTGGCTGCTTATTCATTTCCAAGAGCAATTTGAAGTGCTGTTTTTCACATACAGGCATACCCCGCTTAACGTCGCTTTACTTAACGTCGCCTCGCTATAATGTACAAGCTCCATATGCCTGTATTTCTCCAGAAACACAGCTAGCAAACCACTTACAGGGTTAGGGTTAGGGAGAGGCGCGGCAGCGCAGCAGCAGAGGCTTTAGCACGTGGGGATGGAAATAGACGCGATCGTGCCACCGCAAATCAGGTGGAAGGCGCGATTGCGATCAGCTGGGAGGCGCGGCAGTGCAGCAGCAGAGGCTTTAGCGCGTGGGGGTGAAAATAGACGCGATCGCGCCACCGCAAATCAGCTGGGAGGCGCAATCGCAATCAGCTGAGAGGCACGGCAACGCAGCAGCAGAGGCTTTAGCGCGGGGCTTTGAGGCTCCACATGAAGGAGAGGGAAAAATGTTTTAAAAGGTAGCGCTTCACTTTAAGGACATTTTTGGTTTACGTACTCGCTCTGGTCCCATTGAGTACGTTAATGCGAGGTATTACTGTATATAGTTCTAAATAAATGACTTGGGTTAAGGTAACCTGAAGGACCACCCTTCTCCATATAATCCTGCCTAAGAACTCGGTTCTTCCACATAAGCCCTTCTCTTTATACCTTCAGTTACTTGTAAGGTGATAACACACAAAACAGCCTTTTCTGTGGTGGCCCCCCACCTCCAGAACTCCCTGTCTAAAAAGATTCATACGGTTTCTCACTACTGAAGTTTATAAGGAGAGCTAAAACTTTCCTTTTTATTCAGGTTTTTGAGCAACCCATTCTCGTGTTATCTGCTATTTTTATACTGTCTGGTTATTCCACTGTTTTTTACTGAATATTGCTCTGATGTTGATATCCTTGGGAAGGAATCAGTTTTTTAACATAATGAAATCCATATTAACCAGTCAGTTACCAGAATAAAGCAGAAATCCTCATCAAAGTCATTAAAATTCACAGACACACATTCCCAAACGAATGAGAAAAACCTAATCAAAAATCAACAGTAGTTCACAACATTCTTGCAGAGTCCAGGACAAATAAGCCTCAGGAGAGAAGGCAATCCAGTGGAAGCACATCACAACAGAAAACAACCTACTCAGTGTCACTGGCCAAAACTCCTGAAAAAACTGAGGCACTGTGAGAGCAGGGAATGGGTTCCTCTAGTGTGTCCCTCAAGGTACCCTAGACATGCACCACAAACACTTTGAAAAAGAAAGCATGAGAATCTCCAAGTCAGGCTGGAAACTAACTGGGAGCTACTGAAACTTTGCAACACAAGTGTAATGTGGTCTGTCCCTGGCAGCCACATTCTGAATCAATTTCTGAATATTCTTCAAAACGCGACCTCACATAACGCTTGTTGCAGTAATTCAGTATGGAGCACAACATGAACAGTAGCAGGTCAGCTTCCTAGGAGATAGCACAGTTTAAGAGCAAAAGCTCTTAAAAGTCATTTCAGGCCAGAGGAACCCCCTGACCCTCTAAAAACAGAACTGGGCCCAGGGCGCATAATCCTTTCTACAGGAATGGTCCTGAAGGAGCATTTTTATCACTTAATCAAATCCTAAAGAGAACTTTCCAGTATGATGGGTCTTGATAACACTCAATGACAACAACTGAGAAAATTTCATGGATAACTACTGTAATCTATTGGAAGATGTTGCATTTTTCCACATACAAACCCATGGGGTTGGGGGGGGAAGAAAAAAACATTTTCTATTCCTACAAGTCATATTGCTTCAATTGTTGTAATTTAACACTTTTTCTCTAGTTTTACTTTTGAAAAGCAAGACATTAAGTTTTAGAAACTGACCAAATGGTTTAATCAAGGAAAAGTCAGCACTATGCAAATTTAGGTTTGGTTTATGCTTTAACTATATTTTTCTGGCTCTTATTTTCCACAAGGAGTTGGATAAGCTGGTTAATATTAACTTTGTATTAATAATTTTGTATTATTCTTTCTTTTGTTTTATGGTTATAATGCACTTTACACAGGTATTGCCCAAGAAGGCGGCTTAAAATATTTTTAAATAAAGCATTACTTTGTACCTTTGTGTTTTAAGGTAGTCATCCTTCAAAGGAAACAGCTGTTCTTCCACTTTGTCCCAACGCTCCAAGCAGCTCCATAACCAGTCTGGATTTACAATATGGAGATTTTTATAGTTCTGAGCTTGTCTGACTTTTTCGGTGCCTATTTAAACAACAAAAAATTAGCATGTGTGACAGAAAAGCTTTTCAGTAAATCAGTCTATGGGAGCAGTTTATAGGGATCAGATACTGATTTCAGTGGAGCTTAAGAACAAAGCTTGGATGCTCCTAACTTTCTTCCCATGCTTTAAAAATCCCTTTTAAAAGAGTCTGTCTTTAACATGGCAATGACTACAGATTCGAAGCTTTAACTATTTCACAAAATCAAGATCCAGATGCACTGGTAACATAGCTGTTTAGTGCAACAGAGGCATATGGCATTTGCTGAAGGGCCTAGCCAATTGTTCAGATACACTTACACATTTCTAGATACCAACACCTACAAGAAATACGAGGGTAAAGGAAGAATGCCTCAAAAGTGGACCTCTAATGTTCTAATCCTCCGTGGCGCAGAGTGGTAAGCAGCGGTAACGCAGCCGAAGCTCTGCTCACGGCCAGAGTTCGATTCCAAAGGAAGGAGGAAGTCAAATCTCCAGTAAAAGGGGTTGAGGTCCACTCAGCCTTCCATCCATCCGTGGTTGGTAAAATGAGTACCCGGCACATGCTGGGGGGTAAAGAAAGGCCAGGGACGGAACTGACAATCCCACCCCATATATACGGTCTGCCTAGTAAACATTGCAAGACGTGACCCTAAGAGTTGGAAATGAATCGCACTACAAGTGCGGGGACACCTTTACCTTTTTAATGTTCTTCAGAATCTATGCAGTCACTGAATACTGGAGTATTCTTAAAATAGTCATGCACAGAAATTTCTGAACAGCAATTCTGGAAGCTTACTGCATTGCTGGAAGCTTCATATGACCACCTATTCACACAGAGCCATGGTTCAAATCCACAGAAAATTCCATGGTTTAGATTCACTCTGTATTATACTTACCAGCTCTTGCTGCAATAACGTGGGTTGGCCTATTGGGGTCATCTTCATTCAATACTAGGTTTTTTGCAATCTTAGCTCCAAGTGCAGTAGCATGATAATGCTCACGTGTTTTTTCTATGGGAAAATTTGTTGGGTATAATCCACTAAATAATATGGTCACATCTGACAACACTTTTTGTTTCAGTTCTGGGACTATTTTTCTTATATCTGGAATTTCATCAGTTTCTTTTCTCACATATTTATCATACTTTGAGTAATAATCTGTGTGCACCCGAACAAGAATCTCTTCAAGATATATTAAATGGTCATCACTGTCTGTATCATCATCTTCCTCTTCCTCCATGCTTTGATCTAAAGATTCTCCCACAGTTATCCCAGATTGTTCACTATTTTGAGATTCTGTCTCTGCCTCTTTCTTGTCCACACATCCATTTCCTAAGCTACAAAGGCTGTCTTGTTCACTCTCTTCATGTACTTCCAGATCAAATGCCTTGGGATGCGGATTGATGCTAGGCGAGGATAAAGAGTCTCCAGAATGGTTTGACTGTCCAGTCTTTTCAACATTAGTATCAGTTCCCAGAAGAAGCATTGTACTTTCTTCCTGTACAGACTGCTTTGATTTTCTCCAGCTTCTCTTTCCTTCATTTCCACTATCTGAGGCAGAAGAAGATGATTTCCTAGCATCCAAACCACCGTCGCTTTCACTATCACTTGACAATTCAAAGTCCAAATAATTGGCTGACTTGTTTTGAATCTGTGGCTTGCCTACAACTGTCCTATTATCATGGTCTGAACACACTTGAGACTCCTTGGCACTTGTATCATTTGTGTTAGTAACATCCTCTATGTGATCAGAATCACTTAAGGAGTCTCTAACTTTAGCTCTATCATTAGAATTCAAATCCCAGGATGAGGTCTCATTGGCAACAGAGTTATTGCCGTTTACTTCCTTTGTAGATTTTTGAACACCGTTGCTTTGTTCTACATTTCCAACGTCCTTTACTTCTTCAGAGTCTCTTGTTACTGCTGCTGGACCCAATGCCTCAGCTACTTTTGAAGATTGATTTGCTAAATTAAAAGATATGCATGCATATTAAAAAGAATCAGTCTATAAAGTCAAAATGCTTAATAAAAAAACAAAAGTCCTATCTTCTAAGAGTTAATCCAACTATGCTTATTTTTATTAAACCAGAAGCCTGGGGTTGTGGAGAATTCTATTACAATTTGCAAAAAAAGATACACAACCAATGCAAACATACACCACCACTGAAATTGCCTCCAACCAACTTCCCCTGTGTTCTGATACCTATGGGGGTGGGGGAGGAAAATATTGGTCCACTTGCAATATGTGTTTTAGGTCAACAGATATAAGCTGCTCAAAACCTTACAAATATAGCATGTAAATGCAATTGGATTAGAGGGTAAAAAAGGAATAACCTAGCTTGAACATTTTTGGAAGAAATACAAAACAGTTAAGAACATATTGATTAATCCTCAGCCACGTAAACAGTTAATCATATTTTTTTCCAGAATCCATACATCTATAGTGCAATCCTGTTCATGAGTTACAATAACTGGACAAGGATAGGTTTCCAACCAAACCCTATTTATAAACTAAAGCTATCAACTGGAATCAACTAAGAATCCCAGATACCAACTTCCTCCCCTTTGATCAGTTAGTTGGTCATGATCCTATCACAACACAACCCCAGGAGTATAATGATTCAGTAATGAAACACAGCATGACGTATCAATATAGATGGAATGTCACTATACTGCTTTACCTGCAACTCTACAATCTGTAGTCCCCCCCTCAGCGGCTTTGCCTGAGCTAGCCCTGCCCATTCCCCCGGTATCCACTCTCATCACTTATACATCAGAGGCAGGGCTAGCTTGGCCATGACACACAGGGGTAGGGGGCAGCAGTGTGGCTATTGTCTTCAGTCGTCGTGTGGTACCCCTTCACATGAGTAATGCATGAAGGAGGCTTACAAGTCTACAAGAGCACAAAAATGAGGGACAGGGAAGGGGCCATTACACAAGCAACAAATAACTAAGCCAATAACAGAAGCAAGGGCACTTGTCTTTTCAGATCTCTTACTGATATTCTGCCTCAGGGTTTCAGACACCAATACCCACCAGGAACTTCAACTCCACTATTGCAATTGAGGATGTAAGCTGCAATTATTTGCCGCTAAGTTCATAAAAACTGATTTGATAAACTTCAGAAAAACTAGGTTTTTCTAATATATAAATCATAATTCTATGTACAGGGAATCTACTGCGCTTTGTATAGTGCAGGAAAACGAAAGAAAGCAAACTGAACATGATCAGAGCATACACCATGGAAACAAATAATTTTCAACCTTCAATTCTTGCTACTTTTTTCAAGTTATTTCTTTAGACTAGAGGTGGAGAGCCTGTAGCCTTCCAGATGTTGGACTCCTAACTCCCATCAGCCTCAGCCAGCATAGCCAATGGCGGACATGATGGGAGTTGGGAGTCCAACCACATCTGGAGGGTCACAAGTTCCCTATTCTTGCCTTACACTTGTCAAGAATATCGGTCCCCAATATTACCAAGATTTCAGGCTTGTCATCATTAAGAAACAACCTATTACACCAGGGGTGGGGAGCCTCTGCTTCTCAGACCTAGTTAGGCCTTGTACAGGTCCCAATTTGGCCCACAAGGCAATTTCTTACCAACCACACCCACCTGTTTCAGATTGGAAATGTGACTGCCTTCAAGTTGATCCCGACTTATGGCGACTCTATGAATAGTTTTTATGGGAAGCGGTATTCAGAGGTGGTTTACCCATTGCCTTCCTCTGAGGCTGAGAGGCAGTGACTGGCCCAAGGTCACCCAGTGAGCTTCATGGTTGTGTGGGGATTTGAACCCTGGTCTCTCAGGTCCAGCACCTTAACCAGTACACCACATTGGCTCTCTTGTTTCAGATTAGTTAATGGTTTAAAAAGACCAAAGACTATCGTGATATAGACATGATTCCCTTGCAAATGAGAAGAACATGCACACACACACCTGTGTTCATATTAAACACACTTACCTGTCTTTTTCATTTGCGCTTCCCTTGATCCAGGTGGTGCATTAATATCTCCTATGCCCTGAAAGTATACGTATTTCTTCACAGTTATCAAATTTGGTGCAAATTTCCAGACATCCTCTCTGTCATCAATAATACAAACCATGGAATCGCCACAAGGAAATAAGTTTCTAGAAACAGGAGAAAACATAAGGGAAATGGACTAATTAGATAACTCTGTAAAAGGATTACCATTAAGATGTGTGTAAATATATCTATAAAAACAGGAACACATCTTAAATTCATCTGTTATTTATAGCCCTTTACATTATCAGTTTGTTTTATTAAAGCAACTACCATTTCATCTGTATCATAATGATTATTAATCAGTTTTGCTTACCATCATTCAGAAGGTGACAGTAGAAAACAAGCCATAATATACTGACAAAGCAAAAGCTATATACATACACAAGTCCTTCAGTATTAAATCCATAGATAATAAAAAAATCAGATTTATCAAAAATGTCTTTTTTGATAGTAGGCCCTTACAAAGGTGAGCAGTAAGTAGTATCAAATATAACTCTGCCACCTGGAATGCTGTTGGAATCACTGCTTCCAACTACGCCAGATTATCTGGTGAACAAAGTAGTGCCAGATACCACATAGTGGTGTGACTGAAACTGCTCTTCAAGACAAACTGATAAAGCAGAATTGCCTCATTATCCCAAGAAACTTAGTTAGAATGCCATAAGTAAGAGTTTGCAAGTCAGGGAGCTAGACTGATTATGGTGGAAAACAAATTGTTGGATAAGCTTTATGTACAATGGGAGCATACAACTGCACTGTTTTAATAAGGACATTAAAATAATATGACTCAACTTCTTTGGATAGGAAGAGTAATAGTTTCATACTAGAAGCTTTGACATCTGCAGTACTATTCAACACATACAGGAATAAAGCATAACATTTAATCATGCTGTACAACAAATCTAAAACCAAAATGTTACTTTTAATAGAGCTGTGGAATAGCACTTGCATGAATTTGTCAGACAGATCAAGGATCCCGCTACAGCTCTGTCCACATGGGAAACAAGTCCTACTTAGTTCCATAGTTTTCTTAGGACCTGTTTACACCTCTATAAATTGAGAGGCTAGAGCAGTCCTTGGGTTCATATATTTCCTCTCCTGTCCTCTTACCAAATGTAGAAGGTAATGTCTGTAATGGAAGATGCTGAGGTTATCTACATGTTATCTACATCTGCATGTTCTCTGGTTATTTGGATAATAATTATCCTAAATAACTAGATGTAATTCTCAAGGTCAAAATAGATACAATCACAGCATGTCCAACATGGGTTATGCCAAATCCCTACAAAAACAGGAGAGGAGAGGGGGAGACTTAAAACATAGTGTGAATGGTTAGAGACGAACACTTCCATCATCTGTAGTTTTCTTCCTGAAGCCATTTAAAAAAGCCCACCTTATTTTGGCTGATTGGGCTCTGCCTGAATGAACAGAAGTGGCTTTTTTTTTAGAACGTAATTTTGTGCAGGGGATTCACAGGCAGAAAAACTATACTCCTATTAATAATTATTACACCTATTCCTATCACCTAAAAATCACTTCCGGAAATATGAAAAACAGAAGCAACAGCTATCTGTTTTTCTATTAATTTCTGTCAACATGGGCAAGATATAATCTCCATTTCTTTACAATAAAAGGCACTGAGGTATATGCTTGTGTTTATTATCAGGAGGGACAGGCTGGAGAGATAAAAGAATTAGACATTCCAAAGCATGCTCCCCCCCCCAGCAGTATCCCTCAATGCGTTCCATAAGCAACATTCGACACCCAATACATACCTAAGATTCCCAGTTTTAGAATATGGATCTATACATTCATCCCTTGACAATATTCGATGGGAAAAAAGCTTCTTTTCGGAGTCCAAGAACGCTTTTAAGGGAAAAAAGTCCAAAATTAATATGTATTTACCACAAGTATCCCCATACTTTGTATGATTTTCTCTGAAATACCACAGGATCAATCCTTTTAGCCAAAAATGTATTTTAATCTGAATTACTGTGTATAAATCAAATTTATTAATAAGATCCCCAAATATATTCATCTACTACATAAACAGTAAACACTGTGACTTATGTAACAATTCATAATTCAAGAGCCTGGTATTAAGACATTAAGGTTGCAATCTTACACATCCTTGGGAGTAGCTCTCATTGAATTCAATGGAGCTTAATTCAGAAGAGATGCATATGAAATTGTGCTGTAAAATATTTGTAACTATAACCAACATAACTTGCAACGTGACTGACAGTGTAATCCCTAACATCTCTACTTAGATGTAAATCCTACTGAATTCTCTGGGGCTTACTCCCAGGTAAATGGGGTTAGGAGTGCCATATGAATGTGCTTAATAGGACGTGACATTTTGTGGGATAGAAAAAAGGTTTTGAAGCTTATGTTTCTAGTTGTATACTCTGTTCCTTAAGAATAAATACTCAGACCCTTAATATTTGAGCCAACATTTCGGTTTGTCAAGCAACACATCATGTTTTGTGCTGTAACAGTACACCCCATCTTAAATGCTCATATGCTTTTATAGCAAGCTGGAGGTTGGAATATTCAGGACAGACAAAAAAAAGTACTTCGCCACACAGCGCACAGTTAAACTATGGAATTAGCTCCTATGAGAGGCCTTAATGATAATAAACTTGAATGGCTTTAAAAGAGGATTATACAAATTCATTGGAGGATAATGCTCAATGGCTATTAGCCATGATGGGCATGCTCTCCCTCCATAGTCAGAGGATGTATGCTTATGAATATCAGTTGCTGGAAACCGCAGGAGGAGAAAGTGCTCTTCCGTTCAGGTCCTGCTTGTGGGCTTCCCATGCGCCACTGGTTGGCCACTGTGAGAACAGGCTGCTGGACTACATGGGCCACACGCAGGCTCTTCTTATGTTCTTAAGTCTCAGGACTGGACGATTTCCCCCATTTGTTCAGTTCTATGTCTTGGGGCTGCAGACAGCCAAAGCAGTGGAAAATCTACTACAATTCTTAAGCAAAATGGGCAGTTAAGGGAAAGTTTAAACAGATTTAAACAGGAGTTCTTGTAGTTGCAGGTTTTAAGTTATTTGTAAGATTCAAACAAATATTTCTGAGCTATTTTGAAATAGTAAGGGCTTTGTTTTTAAAAAGATGAGTTTGTGCCAATTGTGAAACAACACTGATTTTGAGGTACTACAATCAGGTTTGTCATAATAATAGGAATTATTCATATGATTTATTTGCCAGCTTGTCACAATATGTAAATATTTTTTAGGTTTCATCAAAGCAGTTGGGGGGGGATCACATTAATGCAGGCCTGCACAACTTCTAGCCTGTCAATCATATATGGCAGTTTAATAAGCCTCTTGGCTTTGCCAGAGATTGTACAAATTAAAGGGTTGTCAGGCATCTGCCAAAATACATGGACCTTTGGTCAGTAACCTACCTCGCAGGGTTGTTGTGAGGATAAGAATGGGGAGAGGGATATGCCACCTTGAGCTCTATAGAGAAAAGGTGGAATATAAATGTAGTAATAAATAAATAATACACATCTGGTGAGCTGCATTCACCTTGGTGGGTCACAAGTTGCATTATTACAAATCTTGAGAAGATCAGTGCAAACTTGTTTTTTAAACAAATAATGTCAACATTTCTCAGAAACTGTTTTTAAAAAATGTGACCCATACTGTATGGTGCAGATTCCATTTTCAGACGTGACTAGCGACTCAGGGAGTGATGCAATACACTTTGAGGGATTCAGAAGTTCAGAGGTGATTGTATAGCAGTTTCTAGAAATCCCTATAAAAGGCTTCAATGATACACCTCTCAATTAAAAATTGATAAATGTAGGCTAAAACTGTTGTGTCTTACAGGAATAACTTAAAACCCACAAAAACAAGAACATTTGAGAGTTAAGGATAGAAGTTCAACCTTAACTCACCCGACTATGCTTAAGAATTTCAGCAAATTCATGTAGGGTCATCCCCTTGCAGTACCTAGGCATAATGAATTGAAAGAATTAGCTAGAGAGAATCATCACTAGGTAAACTTAGAAAGATACACTGGCTTATCAAAATGAAATTAAACATTTACTTTAGAAAATAAACGTTTCCATACTCATTAGCTACACAAGCAACTTGCTAACAAGATTGGTCAGTGGGCTAGATCACAATGTAACTCCCCCTCCCTTCACTGCTACAGGCTTCCTCACAAATGACTGGGTTCACCTTGTGTACTTTCCTGGATATATAGGCAGGACCTTGAGCATCAGAAGCAGAAGGTGGAATTGTATACCAAATGGCCAACTGTGTGGTTGATTTGACAATGAACTATCCTTTATCAGTCTACATATATCAACACATGTAATATGTTTACGGCTAACCATACTTCCTTCTTTTTTCAATAAATCTGAAACTACCATGCTCAGGAGACCAACTGGCGGGAATAAGAAGTTGACATCCAAGTATCAGTTACCGAAAAAATAGGAAAATATTTTTTGTTTTCATCTGTTATGCAACCATATCAAAATATTACATTATGCGTCAACTGAGACTTTCCTAAGAATATATAACACTTATTGATGGCTTACATTTCCATGCATGAATAGCAAGATACAATGGCTAGCTCAGCAACAAACTCCAATTAATGATTATTTAATGTCCTGATTCTGCATAATCACATCATGACTTAACAAGCCAAGATATGAACAAACTATGTGCACCTGCATGCAGTTCCTGGGAGGAAACAAACCAGGATTCCAAACAAGTGAGGATACTCATAAAGAGATAACTTCATACACAGACTTGTTTGGAACACATTTAGAAGTTTCCTGTGTGCAAGTAATGGGAAACTATGGTTAAATCTGGCTCCAGAACTCATTTTCCCACTCACATGAAAGGAGTTAAGGGGCTGCATGATGGTGCATGGAGTGTGAGCATATCTTATTAAGCCAAGGTTCAAACATGGCCCATGGGTAAAATAAGTTCTTCCCTTTCATTAACTAAATCCAAAAGGATTACTTATATATCTTTTTCAGTCGAAGACCGCATTCCCTTGTTGGGAACCTTCAAGGGGCTTTATGTCAACTAAGTGTGGGGCCAAAACCACATATACAACCCATCCACCTGCATCCATTCTCTTTCTCACCATATACCTGTTCTCTTCCTTTCTCTCACTCCATACATCCGTATCCATTCATGCACACCCATTCTCTCCCACCTCTCTCCTTTTCCCTCCCCAGGACCTTTTCCCCTAAGCCTAACTCCTGCCAGGGTGGGTGGGGAGGGGAGGTGTCACAGCTTGCAGGGAGGGCTAACTCTTCTCTTCCCATGTCGATTCTTCCCCCACCCCAAAAAAGCATGCCTGCAGCTAAAACTCCCATTCTCTTCCCAGCCGCCGTATCTCCAAGATCATCCCTAGTTTCCACATGGGGCAGGCAAAGGTGGAGAGGTTATAGGCCAGAACCAAATGCCTGATGGGCCACATCTATCCTTCCCTAAATGGAAACATTTAAAGACTTAAAACATCTGTCAATAGCAACCAGATAGAGACATAAACTGCTTTCCTTTCAACACCAGGTAAATCCCATTTCCTTTTCACTAGTAGCTGAACCGCTCATATTTTCAACCAACTTCTGCCAACATTTGGGAAGTTCCAGTTTCAAAGAGCCACTCTACATCCTCCACTCCATTTGCTAAGCTGAAAAGTTATCAACTATTCAAGAAGTGAAGTTGTAGCATTTTGAGGAAAATCAGCAGCACATATATGACTATCAGACAGGGATGAGATGAAACTAGTTTAAAAGGTATTGTTGAGGCACGCAATTCTCTGCTCCTGACAGCTGAAAAAACAAAGGCTGTCTGACAAACTGAGAACTAGGCAATCCTCTCAAAATAATCCCAAACTTTCATTCTGGACACAGATGATGGAAGGCAAGTCTTAAGACTGTATTCTTAAGATTCTAGAGACAACACAACAACAAAAATTACCTATAGGTTTTATTTCAAACCAAAATAGGGGAGTTTTGGGATGATTCAGAATAAGTTGCTGTGAGTAATACATATGTACATATGCAGTTCTTTTAAGGGCAGAAATGGAAGCACAGTCATTATGAGAACCATATCTCATAATTTTATGTTGGCTCATAGTCCTCCCAATGGAAAAAGACATTCTGTCCAAACTATATTGCAGAGCAAGCTAGAAATTGTTTTAAATAAGGAGTGCCTGGTACCAGAAAATAGTACAGCAAATTCATTTATAAGGCTTTTCAAAAGCTATTTTCATGGTTCTGGGATTGCAGTTTCCAAGATTCCAAAAGTGAACTGTTGACGAACTTGAAAATGGCTTCCTGGGGTTGTATCTTTTAATCAGAGTAGACCCAGTGAAATTAATGAGCCTAAGTCATGCTCATTAATGCCAATGGGTCTACTTTGAGTAGGACTAACACTGGATACAATCCCTGATCTAAAATCTTTCATCTTGCAAGAAGTGAGGTGTCAACTGATGCCCACTGTAGTTTTGAGGACTTCTCAGAAATATACCCTATGCAATTATACATTGTCTGATTAGTGAAAGAGTGGAAGCATCTTAATATATTTATTACATTTATATCCCAGCTTTCTTCTACATATGGAATTCCCAGTAGTCTCCTATCCAGGCATTTATTTATTAGACCCAGACCTGCTCAACTTCAGATAAATATTTAGCACAGATACTTAACAGAGTTAGAGTTCTGATCTATTCAACAGAAACCACATTATGGGGAGAAACACTAATTATTTAGATTCTTTCTTTGCATGCATTCTGTGGCTATTTATCAAGTTCATTGATAAATGCCATAATGGTTATGGCAAATGAGGGTTTTCATCTTCTTGTCAGTTCAAGGCGTTCTTTCAAAATGAATTAATAAAACATTGTTTGGTACTCTCAAACAGCACAAGTTGTGGTACTGGCCACCAGTTATTCATGATGACTTTATACTCCCTCCAGAAACAGATGCTGGCTGTAAAATATTCTTTGTTAAAGCTCAATGTGTTTTACAAGTAAAACCTGTGAATTCAGATGTAAGGACCACTGAATCCAATGAAGCTTACTCTCAGGTAAGGGTGCACAGAATTGCAGTCATTCCACATGCAAGTTTAGTCTTTAAGGTTAAACAGGACTTCATCTTGAAAAGACAGTCATTCTTCCTTAATTTTTGTAGTAAAATTTCCTCATTCCAGACACTACTCCATCAACCCTAGGAGCTTGCTACAGCACTTCAAGAGGAAATTGGAGGGAAAATGACCTTCTGACTGGAGTAAAGAGGAAAGACTGATTATGCCAGGATGTCAATCTTTTAAAGATATAATAGGATGTTTTCTTTTTGGTCAGGAACTTGTCAATCTTTTTAGGTCAATGATGACACTGGGGTCCCCTAATTTCTCAGGAATAGTTAAAAAATTGTGATTGTACTCAATGTTAGTCTTATTTAGAGTAGATCAGTTGAGATTACTAATTTGACCTATTGAAATTAATGAATTTATTCCAAGTGAACCTTCGTTGAATACAACTTACTGAAATTTTTTATGGGAAGGATTTTCTCTTAGGAATTCCTGACGTATCTCCTGAATATTCCTAGAAAGCCTCTGCTGATTTCATTGGTTGCTTAAAAAGAGAAATGAGAGGAACCAAATGCTAGTTGCTGCTGAACTTCAGCATCACCCTCTTGATCTACAGAAACCTCCTCTCTGATATTATATCCCTCCAAGACATTGACATAAGCCTGCAGTCTTCTACCACACTGATGGGAATAGTTGAGGTGAAGGGAGCTCAACCAGATGGAGACAGGATTTCACCAAAAATGTTCTGAATTTGCTGCCATTTTGGTTTAGAATCATATTGGTTGTGAAGGATGAAAGAGGCAAGAGACTCCAGAAAGCTGCTGCTTCTCATTTCTAGAACTGGGAAAATAAGATTTTTTCTTTTTGTCCTTTGTTTTCACCAAAACTGCCACAAAGTCTAAAGAGCTTCTGCAAAGCAGGTACTGGTGAGGTTGGATGCATTCAACCTCACAATACCACCCGAGGGGAACTATGATGGAGGCCAAAGAATAGGCATAATATTTAGGAAGGTATCACTAAAAAGCTGCTGAGAGTTGCTTTGGTTTTTCTAAGCCTATCACACTGTGTTGGAGACTTCTGGTAGAACTGCAAAGTTTATTAGTGCAGAGGAAGACATCTCTAATAATGACAAGGCAATGAGTCAAGAAGACTCAAAGAACAAACATCTTTCCTATGAGCGTTCTAGTGGGATGGTGTGATGTCCCTGTATTTTAATATCTGTAAATATGGTAAGTGCGGGTTTATTAACTGATATATGGGAAGTGACTAAGTGAGAGGGGGGAGTACACGGGCTAGAATGCTAGAGAATGCTGTATGATGATTGGCTGAGCATTTGAGTGGCTGAAGGTATAAATGAGAGGATGACAGTTGGTTCAGGGTTCTGTTTTGTGGGGGAGTTGTTGGCGATTGGTTGTGGAGTGTGGATTTGAGTTGGTTGTGGGTTGGATTATATTTGGCTGGTATTTAGGCAGAATATATATGACTGGAAACATAAAGAGTGACACTATATGAAGCCATACGCTTGTTGAACTTTCCTAAAGTAATCTTGTTATTTCCTGGTTTTATCAAATAAATGCTTTTATTGGTTTACCAAAAGCCTGATCCTTGGCTGAGGATACACAGACCAGAAGGGAGGGCAGGGTAATTACCAAGGCTGGAGGGAAACAGTATCAAATAAATGGTGGCAGCAGTGAAGGGAGATACTGTAACATCGTCTAGTATCCAGAGCAACCCAGGATTGTATGCTTTATAGACAAAGATACAAGGGGGTTGTGGACAGCAAGGGCACCCACACACAAAGTAACAAGCCATAGGGAGACTAAGGCGAAGTCTCTAGCAGTATTGTTTACAGGGAGTGACTGGTGGTGCTGCATAGCAGTGGGATCTTGTGAAATCTGTGCTAGGGTGAGCTAAAGAAAAATAAAAACTACGTTTCTCCCTGGTGGTAGCCACGGGTGGGAGCCTGACAGGTGGTGCCAGGGGGAGGAACATTACAGATGGCATATAATTCGAGTGCAAAAGTAGAATGGCTTCAGCAACCATTGGGGCATTTACTTTGAAATGGGCAGCTCTAATGCAACATCCTCCGGTAGAGTGTATAATCTGTTAAAGAACTACTTTGCAACTTTGGTCAAAGATAATGGAGCAGATGGAAATGCAGGCCAATACCAATGGAGTTCCAGTAAGGAGTACATTTAGATCCATCCTGGGAGGAGTGGGAGGGTAAGTAATCCTTTGCATTTGCAGAAAGGCAATTGTTGCATCACCTGCAGCCTTCCCCATCCTTCTTACAAACCTAATTCGGTGAGAGTGACGTATAGAAAAGGAGTAACTACTGGCTGGCTCATACACATATTCTGTTTTATTTTTAATAAGCATGTCATCATCTTCAAGGGTTAAGAGCAACTCTGAGGAAAACCTGTCTTCCAGTAATCTGGGATCTTATCTGTAAAATGAGAAACTGACTTCAGATTATCCTTTCCCCACCACAAGCAGCAGCTTTTTTAACAAGCCCGAGAAACATTCATTTTCATAAGTACAGATTTAATTAATATTTTTGCCCAATTCAGAAAATCCCATTTTTTTTACCTTAAAACAGAAGGGACCCCATATAACAGCATTAAGACTAAAATGACAAGTAACAAATGTTTTTTAAAAAAATTCCATTACACATGTGGAGTATCAACTCCCATCATTCCTGATTGGCCATGATGGCTGGGAGTTGAAGTCCAGCTATATCTGGAGGGCTACAGGTTCTTCATCGCTGCTCCACTACGTATCAAATCAGGTCTTGATACAACTTAATTTCTCTGTAAAATACTGCCATCTAGTGTTTGAAACATTCATACAGTATTGTAACAATGACTATTGCTAAAAATATGCACCTGGAAAGTTAATTTTCTTCTCTTCTTCTCTTAAGAGTTAAATACTTACAAAGAGACCCATGGCATTTCCCAGATATATCTGAGGAGGCAAGAAAAGAATCCCCCCCCAAAATCATACACCCCACCTTTTTTTAAGGGCAGTCACAACTTATTTCTTGTCTAGCTTCTCATGACAAGGAAACAGGGGTGCAATCATCCATGGTCTCGGGTGGTTTTAGACCTCTTACTTTTTTGAAAAACTATGAAATGCTTTAAAAGAAATGGGGGTGCCACAGCATCTGATTGTCCTGATGTGCAACCTATACTCTGGACAAGAGGCTACTGTAAAGACAGAATATGGAGAAACCAACTGGTTCCCAATCGGAAAGGGTATGAGGCACGGATGAATTATATCACCCTATTTGTTTAATCTATATGCAGAACATATCATACGGAAAGCAGGACTGGACCAAGATGAAGGAGGTGTGAAAACTGGAGGGAGAAATATTAATAATTTAAGATATGCAGACGATACCATACTCTTAGCAGAAACCAGTAATAATTTGAAATGAATGCTGATGAAAGTTAAAGAGGAAAGCATGACTACAGCTGAACGTCAAGACTAAGGTAATCACAACAGAAGAGTTATGTAACTTTAAAGTTGACAACAATGACATTGAACTTGTCAAGGATTATCAATATCTTGGCACAGTCATTAACCAATATGGAGACAATAGTCAAGAAATCAGAAGAAGGCTAGGACTGGGGAGGGAAGCTATGAGAGAACTAGAAAAGGTCCTCAAATGTAAAGATGTATCACTGAACACTAAAGTCAGGATCATTCAGACCATGGTATTCCCGATCTCTATGTATGGATATGAAAGTTGGACAATGAAAAAAGCGGATAGGAGAAAAATCAACTCATTTGAAATGTGCCGTTGGAGGAGAGCAAGGAGCATACACCATGCATTGCGAAAAAGACAAATAATTGGGTGTTAGAACAAATTAAACCAGAACTGTCACTAGAAGCTAAAATGATGAAACTGAGGTTATCATACTTTGGACACATAATGAGAAGACCTGATTCACTAGAAAAGACAATAATACTGGGGGAAACAGAAGGGAGTAGAAAAAGAGGAAGGCCAAACAAGAGATGGATTGATTCCATAAAAGAAGCCACAGACCTGAACTTACAAGAACTGAAAAGGGTGGTTCACAACAGATGCTATTGGAGGTCACTGCTTCATAGGATCGTCATAGGTTGCAATCGACTTGAAGGCACATAACGTTTTTGGGAGCAGGGTCCCAGTGTCTCCGGCGTCCTATGAGCCAGTGTGAAAGGGGAGGGTGTTAGCCATCGGAAAGAGTCTTCTAACATGCTTTCTAGTCCTTTCTTGCTGAGCCAATCAGAGTGAAAGCAGATCAACCACTGAGAAGACTTTTTTCAGTCACTAACACTCTCCTCTTCTATGATTATTGGCTCCTAGGGACACCGGTCGTTGTAGGAGAAGGCATTAACTAGGATCTCATTCTCACCGGAGCAGTAAAAAAAGGAGGGGAGGGGTATGGCTGTGACTATTATGAAGGGACCCTGCATTTCTAAATTTGCCACCACACTACTGGCAGAAAAGTGAGCCATACCACTTTCAAGATGATGGTTAACAAACAGCTGCTTGGCAAGTGGTGGCACCAATTTTGTTTTTGAAAAGGTTCCCTAAGCCTGCTTTCTCACTCTGTGAATTGTTGAGGGGCAACAATGATTCTCAGAACAGAAGTATTTCATTTAAGTATTTATAGTTCGGACTTTCATAAAAGTATATCAAATTGGCAATTGGCACGGGGAATCAACTGACTCCTAGGATAACAAACAACGGTCATAGCCAGTTTAAAGATTATGCACCAATGAAGTTATGAGAGTATACGTACAAGGGAATTCTTGAACTCTAAAGCTTCACGGGAGACAAGATTAGGAAATTTTCAAGTTTGTAAATAGAGGCTGCCTACAGACCAATGCAAATTAAGGCAAGAAATACTCCCATACAAATATGGTAAAACTTCAGTGGCTCATTTGTGGAATGTATGGAAATAAAATAGGGAATATCAATGCCAGTGATGACTGCAGTGTTTTCCACATATCTGTGAGCTCATACCTTTAAATTATACAGAAGAACCAAGGAAGCATAAAGAAATGATAAATGGGTTTCTAAATATCATCTATAGGAGTAGAGGTTCCGAGTGAGAAAATGGGCACAACAAATGCAAAATCAAATCTGAGCTATACGTTAATCAGTAATGAAGGAAGTTGACATTGCACAGAATTATAGTACAGTACAGTCACAAAGTGTTTTAAAAGTAGCTTCAAATACATTAAAGGAATAATGAGAAAGAATGAATAATGCAATGGACAGAAAATTCATGTCTACCCATTTACTAAGAAAGTCATCTCAGCCTTTTCTCCATGTTCCATTATTCTGTTAGGGTTACAAATGTCATCTTTAAGGAGTAGTTCTCAATATATGGTGTGGAGCCCTCTGGGAGAGGAAAAAAATATCCAGGAAATAATAGGATCCTAAGGCAGGCAGAGCCTTTCTACACCCTTCAGTCAAGAGCTAAGTGAGTTGGATTATTTATTTATAGTAAAATGTATATAGTCTGCTTTTCCTTTCTAGTGGAAAGGAACATACAAAAACAATAATCCAATCATTAAAAAACCTAGGGGCTGGATTTAGATTGCCTGCAGCACAACTACACAAACTGGGTTCTCTGGGCAGAGGGGTGGGTGGGGAGATGACTTTCAAGTATTCCTCCTTTCCCTTGCAGCTCCATGTCCCTTGAAAATTTGCTTCAAAGGGTTGGAGGACCCTCCAGAAAGGCATGGGGAAGGAAAAAATCAGCAACATCGCCTCAACACCCTTTCTTCAGTAGGAGCTTCTGCAGGATCACCATACCTTCCACAAATGGAAGAAACCCTCCATACACTGGATCCAACCCTAAGCAAATACAGACAGACACACAGTGTTTTCTCAACACTAAAAACAGCATTACAAACCTCCTGGCATAGGACCCAGATATGATCCACATTGGATTTGCAAGCATGAATGCATTCCCAATCATTCCAACCTGATTGGGAAGGAAATATAGCTCTTTTGTTCGAGTTACAATTCTTTGTGTGTGGTTTTATGAAGGATTGGAGCTATTCTATTCCTTTCCTAGTGCCAGTGTTGGGTTATAGTACTCCACTCCACAGGATCATTTCATACTATAGTAAATTGAAGGGCAACAGTAAGGGAGAAGAAACAGCTAGCCATTTAAAACTGTGCACATTCTTAACTTGAATGTAGGTTACATTATCATTTTCAGCCCAGAATAACTTGTAGACTTTAATTTCTCAAAAATTGGGAGCACCCACTGCTTCTTTTTTCTAGAACTCAAAAGCTTAACATACTTGTGTGAGATTGTTCCCAATAAAGGTATTACCCAATTGCAGATTTGGTTGTTGTTTATTTCCTTACGGACCAACATTGCTTTTTATGTGCTTTTTAAAACTGAGGGCAATATCCAGTGAAGTAGTTCCGTTAGCATAAGGACTTATGGCTGTGCAACAGAACTTCTTCTCTCTCTATGTGTGCACCTAATTCTGTTCTGAGGTATAGAGGAGAGGGAGGGGATGTTCTGTTGTGCAAATGGAAATCCTTGTGCTAACAGAACTACTTTGTTGGATGCTGCCCTGAGAGCTTTAAATAGAGCAAAATCAAGAGAGTTCGGAAGATGATGGAATGCAATATAACAAGGCGGCTTCCAAAACTGAACCTTAACACTGTAAGACAGACACAGTTAGTTGGAAAGAGCTTTAGCAGATACAGCTTTACTACTCCTTCAGACATTTGTATCCTTCATTCCTCTTCTGAATGCAGCAGTGCTACTTGCCGGTATTTGGCTAGTTCAAATCCTTCATAAAAAGGGATGACTACCCAATTCTATCATTCCCATGTCAATGCCTTCCACCACAGGGTTGTTGAATATTAGCATATACTGGCTTTTAGCTGTTAATTTGTACAAGGCTCTTGAACAAGATTTGAAAAGCCACCTCATATTTAGTGTTTATGATGTACTACTCACCTGCAATTGTATGTGCATAAAGTCTGCTTCCAAAGGTGAATACATGTAATTCATACAACTTGGCAATCTTTTCTAGGAACTCTCTGCAATGAGGACGCAACCGAGTATGCAGCATAGGTTCCCCTCGACCTAACTGAAAATGAAATATTCCCTAAAAGGAAGAAATAGCACTGGTAAGTTAAGTTATGACTCAAACAAAAGTAAAACTTGCTTCCAGCTTAGGCAGAATGAGTTCCAGTACAAAACAGATTTTAGTTTTCAATCATATGCTGACCAGTTAGGTGACCTAAATTCTTAAAAAGTATGCATACGCTTACAAATATACACCATATAGTTCAATAAAATGTTGTCCAATATTGATGTTTAATGCCATGAATATCATGGCTCATTTGTGGTCTTCCAGGCGTTGCTGAACTGCAACTCCAGTTAGCCTCAGCTAACATGGCCAATGGCCAGGGATGATGAGAGTTGTAGTTCAGCAAGATCTGGAGGTCCGCAGGTTTGTCATCCCTATTACAGAATGACTGCAAATATCAACTAGATAAATTTAGTAAATATTTGGGAGACAAGTAGGTAACTCTAGTTTCATTAGTATTTCTGTCTAACAACCTTCACACACATAGGAAAAAAAGAGACAGACTGTGGCAGAATCCAGAGCACCCAAAGTACACATGGACAGTCAAATCACTCTTCCAGTTTTATCAAATGCTGTACTATAAGATAACCCAAACTTCAGGAGCAATTTTCCTAACAGCTTAAATATGAAAAGTTCCTGAACAACCCAATGCTTATGGACCTCTAACATGCCAGCAAGTAATTTTACTGAATGTTCACTGTTGCTTTTCTGGCAAAAAGCCATACAAGCAAATTTCATATATACCATTTTCAAGTTTTTGATTTTATCCTGTCCTATTCTGATGGCTATATTTCTTTTTTGACATTTGCATGTTTTACTTCTGATGGTTGGTTCGTGGTGGTTATTGCAAATTTGGAATGTATGCTAATATTTTTATTTATTATTAGTACAACTGTAGATCATTTTATTTTTTATAATAAAAACTTTTTATTGCTAGCAGCCTTGAATTTCTTCTGAAAAGAAGAAAGGATAAAGGGATCTACTATATATTTTGGAAAGTTGTTTGCTTGCTGTGCATTTGGGCATGTCTTAAGATATCGTAACCAAATGTTGCATGCAAGAAGTAGGTTTTCTTCTGTTTGGATACAACTGGATGGCATTCTGAATCATGATGGTAGACTGAATCTTTTGAAATTGCATGGATTTTAAACCACTGATTTCAAAACTGCACTGGTATTTTGGATTCTTAGAATTCTCAAGCAATGCCAGGTATGAGGCTGCTACTAGACAGTGTAAAAATACATTCAGACCGTAAAAAGTGTCTAAAAAAGTCACAGAAGTTCAAAGATGTTTATTTTTCTAGTGTTTCTGTAGTTCTAATGATGAGATCCGATGTGAAAAAATTTAGAAGAACTTGGAAAGTTGTCCAATTTGTGTAAGTTCATAAACAAAGCCCAAACTATATCATTTCTGGAACATATCCACGTTATAAAAAGATAATTTCCCAATGTAAATATATACTTAATAGTATTCTTTATAAGAGATTTCACTCTGAAACACTGATCAGTCTTAAAGTATTTTGGCAAAGATTAAAAATCAATAATGTTGCTTTACTCTGTTAGACATCTGTTGGCAGTGCTGTTCTGTGGTATGGATCAATGTCTGGTCCAAATCTACCATCAGCACCAGTTTTCGATTTCGACGTAATCTCTCCTGGTCTTCTCTTCCTAACTGTTCAGCTTGCTATAGTAAAAAGAGATTAACATGTTAAGCGCACTTGAAGAAAGCACAAATTGTTTAACGTGACCAGTGAACAGACTGCAGCAGACACAGTGTTATGTACAGTAATTTCAAAGGAGAAAACTAATTAACTGCCAACCAAAGTACAATTGACTATGTAGCTTCTTTCACACATATTAAGGAACTCAGTGTAGCGAGAGAAGAGAATCAATATCTTAGGGTTCCCCTACAGGCCTCCAAAAGCAATTTATATATATATTACTCATTGCATTAGCAAAGCTAATTAGTGGACTTTCCAGCAGATGCTTTATTTCAGTTCCTGGTACGAGGCAGATACAGCATGCAATCTGTCTCCTACATTACTGGTCTGTGCTGTCAGAAAATAAGGGACGGTATCCAATGAAATGAGAGCCGGTGTGGTGTAATGGTTAAGGTGTTGGAACTATGACCTTGGAGACCAAGGTTCAAATCTCCACACAGCCATGAAGCTCACTGGGTGACCTTGAGCCAGTCACTGCCTCTCAGCCTCAGAGGAAGGCAATGGTAAACCCCCTCTGAATACTGCTTACCATGAAATCCCTATTCATAGGGTCACCATAAGTCAGAATCAACTTGAAGGCAGTCCATTTCCATTTTCATTCAATGAAATAGTTCTGTCAGCACAAGGACTTCTGGCTATGCAATGGAACTTTCCCTTCTCGTGCCTCCCACCCTCCCCAATCTGTTCTGGGGTTTCACCTATCTCTCCAGAACAGATTTGTGGAAGGTACCTTGGGGCTCAATGGGAGAGGAGAGGGAGGGAAGCTCTGTTGCACAAACAAAATTCCTTGTGTTAAAGGAGTTACATCATTTGATACTGTCCAAGGTGTACAGCAGAGTTTTTAAATTGCTTTTTAAAAATGTGTTTTTAAATTTGTATATTGTTTCTAATGTTTTTAATTGTTGTGAACCACCCAGAGAGCTTACAAATGCAATAAATAAATAAATAAAATAAATTTCCCCAACTTCCCATGGAATGCAACCGTATACAGAAGCAGCTGGTCATCCTGGGCATGACATTTTACTTGCACCCAGGCATTTGATGGCTGAGAGACACTGATCCTGGGAACCTTGAAATTATTAGCTGTAAGGATTTGTAACTGTTTTAGATTTTCTTGTTTTTAAAGCATTTTCAATGTATTTTAATTCATTTTTAAATGTATTTTAACTTTATTGTTTTACTGCTTTAGTGTTTGCCACCCTGGGCTCCTTTGGAAGGAAAGGGGGGATGGAAATTTAATAAATAATAGTTTCTTTGCTATCTTGACAGGCTGTGTGCAACAAGAATATAGGGTGACATCCAAGGGAGCCAGCAGCAGTTTTATCTTTAAAACTGAAATTTGATTGTAACTAATCAGAAACATACATGGCATGGGATTCTAGCCACGTGAGAGTTGCTTTCAAACCTAGCTAAGACAACATGTTGCATTACATGTGAGTATAATGAAGAAGTTCTGCTAATTAGATCTGCTGAACTTTGGACCCCTGCTGGAAATTAGAGAAAGAGTGGGAGTATACTTGCCTCAGAGCTAACCATCAATTCTGGTACACTATGTACCATTGATACAGTTGCTGTGGATACTGGCATATTCTGTTTTCCATTCTTGCTTTGTAACCTAACAATGGGAAAGATAACGAGACAAATTTCATTAATAACATTTCAAAAAACATAACAGGGCTGATTTGTGGCATGAATTTTACAAAAAGCCACTTTAATCATGCACCAACAGGCCTTAAATATTATGATAATATCCCACCCTTCCTCACAGGAGCCCAGGATGGCAAACAAAACACTAAAAACAGACTTTAAAATATATTAAAACAAAACATCTTCTAAAAAACATCTTAAAAAACCATTCCAACACAAATGCAGACATGATGTTTAAATCATAATTTGAGAAATGGACAATGGCACAAGTTTGGTACAGAGAACTGATTTATATTCTTTAAACAAGGAAAAAGTATCCGAGTATTAATTGCAATACATACACACAACACTGTAAGTTGTAGACTGCAAAACAGTAATTAAATTATGACGATCCCAAGCAGTAAACAAGAAAGTGATGAAAAAGATTAGAATTTATTTCTGTTTACTGAGGGGAGTGTTAGGCATTTAGCAAATGTTAACCATTTACAAAGCAAAACACTGCACTTGTATTTTGAAGTTTAATGTTGTTTGTTTTTGTGTGTGCATTTTTGTTTAACTCAAGTTCAAAAAGTTGTATCTGCTCCCAGAACACAAACTTGCCTGTATTTCTGAAGACCTGAACAAGATACAGCTCCTTGAAAGGAATTTTATGGTCATGGTTCTCTCTATACAATGTTGTCACGCATCTGGTCTATATTATTACATTCATGTACACTAGTTCAGCAAATAGGCTATGTTTTATGTTCCTTTTCTTAAAAATTATTCCTTGGTTTATCCATCAATAAATCTGTGCTCATATCTACCAAATTCTTGCCCACTGCATGCATTTTATGAAGAATGCCACACTGTCAATCTTCAGGTTGTTGTTTATTTCTGTTTTGCAGCATTATGCTGGTGTAAGTTAGTATACTGCATCCAGCCCACTTATTTCTGGGCCTGCTAGGCATACAATAAGCACAAGTTGTTCAATACCTAGAAAGAGCATTATTTCAGTTGATGCAATCAGTTACAACTTAAGTTCCACAATGGTGATGATCTTTAGTTTAAGCCAGCACAACTATAAGAAAAACCCCATGCAACAGTACTCACTGTGTTAAATCCTGCCCACACTCTGCACATAATCCTTTCATAACAACAGGATGGCTGCATCCCTCCAGCCTCACCAAAACACCTCTGGGAAGCAAAGGAAAATCTAATTTAGGGGAAAACTTATTTCATCATGCTTTATGTTGTATCAAATTAGTATAAACTATGACTTTCCCACTTCTCTGTCTCATTGAATATTAGAGCAGAGTTATCAACACTCCCCCACAGACCACTTGAAAATTGCTGGGGGTGGGCTTCTGAGCAGAACACTCAAACTTTGCTGTTCTACATCAGTGGTTCTCCAACTTTTTTGGTTCATGGCGCAATGTAAAACATAAAAATTTTCTGGTGCGCTTCGTGTACAAAATTAAAAATATATTAATATATTAAACTATTAATAAAAATAACTTAAATACAAATGGGTATCTTCTCATTTTTAAAATATACATTCATAATATTCGCGGCACACCTAGTCACCTCTTGTGGCGCACCAGTGTGCCACGGTGCACCGTTTGAGAACCACTGTTCTACATACTAAAAGCACATACATAATTCATATTTTAATATCAGTATTCTTGTTTTTCTAATGTGATGTATGTGCCTGTTTTTGTGAATAAAGTTGCATGAAGCTTGATACAATGTTTGTCATTTTCAGAATCTGGTCAACTTCAGCATTCATCCTGCTTCTGTATTTGGAAGTATGGTTGTTTTTTACAGACCACCTGTGTGGTGATCATGGATAACCAGTGAGTCACAGACCAGTTTGAAAACTTCTGCGTTAGAAAAAAAAAGGTTACATATAACTTACAGGTCTACACACACAGCTTTACAAGATACTGAACATAAAAGTAATGCACGTTCTGATTATTTTTAGCACCCTTCTATTTGGTATGACATACATGATCCCACAGCCTATTATTTATCCCTTAACAACAGTTAGCAGCTGGTTAGCATTACATTTGGCATGTTCAACAATGCGCACACACACAAACAAAAATCCCGTCTGGGAAAATATTTTTCCATGTGTCACAATATAATAAATAATAAATATAATGAGTAAGTTAGAACTGAGATTAAACAGATCACCTCCATAGTACACTTTTGGTGCAATATTAATAGAATCATTTCCACTTGAGAGTCCAATTTCCACTCTGGATATTTTTTGCTGTTTGAATTGCTACCAGCCTTCCCAACTACATGTAAGGGTGCATGCACACAGAACTATTAATCTGGGCCCTGCCAAGACTCAGGAATCAAGAATTTCAGAGAACATAATGACCCAAACGACAAGAACAGCGCTATGGGGGACCAAAACGGGTGACAAGGATGGCAAAGTTCAACTCTGTGCTACTTTGTGCAGGCTACTTAAAAGTCTTTGCTGACTCTTAATGGCAGTTGTATGGGACCTTGGTGTCTTGATAAGGTTAAAGAAAGCATCGTACCATCAGATAAATAAGATGCTAAAGAGAAGAACAGTGTCTCAGTGATGTGGAATCATAACATTATTGAAACTGGAATGTGCTGGAATGTGTCAAAGTGACCTGAGTAAAGTAGTGCTGGAAAAACAGGGGTCCAGTTATGCTTTCCCCCCAGGTAAACTATGGATAATGACAGCCTACATTTTAAGTGGGTTCACCTAGACAAGTAATGAAGCTGACATAAAAGATAGCAAATTTCATCCAACTGGCCAGTTCCTCGTTAACATAGAAGATGTACAGAGAATCATTCTCTTTCTTTTTGCTTGCTGCCTGTTTTAACTATTCTTTCACATGATAATGATAATAATAATTTTTTGTTGTCCACCTCTTGCTTGGAATGCGGGTTCCAAGGCAGATTACATAGCTTTAAAGATACAAGGCATACATAAAACCATACATAAATTTAAAAATACAAAAACACACAGAGAACCATACATAAACAAATCCATAAAATCCTTAAAAACATCAGTACAAAGGGATAAAAATGCTTAAATAAAAAGATGGGACTTTAGCAGCCATCTAACAATGCTTTCACCTAGTTATTCCAAAATGCTTGGATTCTCAGAAACCTAGAAGTTAGGAAACTAACAAAACATTGCTTATCAAATAGGTAGGCTGGAAGAAGTTAGGAGGAAACCAAAGCTTCAATTACAGCAGGTAAAAGCAAGCCTAAGATTTTCATTCAAATGACACTGATGGATTGCTTCATCACTGCAATTATAATGCTATTCTTAATTCATATTTTCTAAAGGTACTATATTGCTATATTGCATTGCAAAATTAATATAATTATGACAGAAGTGCTGTGGGGTGGTGGTTCCTGAGTTCAGATAATTGGTCACTTGCCTGCTATGAATGGGATCATGTTCCCTCTGAAAGAGCATGTTTGTAGTCTGGGGGTGCTCCTGGTCCATCTTTGTCGCTAGAGCCCAAGTGACCTCAGTGGCTAAGAGTGCCTTTTACCAGCTTCAGCCATTTCTGGACAGGGGTAGCCTGACCACTGTTGTCCATGCACTGGTAACCTCCAGGCTGGATTACTGTAATGCACTCTATGTGGGGCTGCCCTTGAGGTTGGTCTGGAAGCTCCAGCTGGTACAAAATATGGCAGCGAGACTCCTCACTGAGGCAGGGTATTGCCAACATGTCACCCCGCTGCTGAAAGAATTGCACTGGCTGCCTATTAGCTGCTGGGCTAAGTTCAAGGTTCTGGTTTTAGTGTACAATGCCCCATACAGCTTGGGACCAGGATATCTAGTGTTTTTGTTTGCCACCCTGGGCTCCTACTGGGAGGAAGGGCAGGATATAAATTAATTAAAATAAATAAATATAATAATAACATCATCTTCTACATGACGACAGTAGTATGCCTTAAATGAAGCAATGCACACCAATAAACTGATTTATTAGTTTCAGTTACAATCTTGAATATGCAGTCTTTTCTCACTGTTTATGCTCTATTTCCTGTCTCACTGGGTTGCTTATGAGCAAATTTGATTTGAACTGTGATTAAAGAACCAGGTTAACAATAATTGTCATTATCAATGTTCATGAACTCATCAACAGTAGCAGCACTTGCAAACCAATAATTTCCAGTAGACCATTCAGATAACAACCAACTCTAACCATATCTACTCAGACATAGCCCTATTGAATTCAATGGGGCTTACTCCCAAGTAAGTGGAGCTAGGATTGCAGCCTAAAACCATTAACAACACCGGAAGTCAAAGCCAAGATTTTCTATAACTTAGGGATGGGGATTTTTTTCCAGACCAGATACCACATCCCCATCTGGGCAATCTTCCGGGGACCAGAGGACAGTGGTGGGCAGGACCAGAGGCAAAAGTAGGTGAAGCAACAAACATAAATTTTACCTTTGTACAGCAAGCTAGTTTCTATACACTCACACACCCCTATCCTCCATCCAGACAACCAAGAAGCAGAGTTCAAGGGCACATTGCAGCCAACCAAAAACACTCAAAGAACAGATGAAGTAGGGCTGGTGAAGGATGTGGCCTTAGGAGATGGGACATGTCCTGAGGGCCAGAGAAGCTTGGAGGGCCTCATTTGGTCACCAGACCAGGCTTGAGGTTCCCCACCCCTGCCGTAAGTTCTAATAGGTTATTTACACAATCTGCGAGGGAGAAGGGACTCGGGATTCCTGACCCTGGAAGACCTGAAAGACTTAGGAGGCAGCTGACCAAGAGAGGAGGAGGAGCTCTGGTGAGGCTCGGCGGCGCTCTCTGCGAGGGAGAAGGGACTCAGGATTCCTGACCCTGAAAGACCTGAAAGACTTGGGAGGCAGCTGACCAAGAGAGGAGGAGGAGCTCTGGTGAGGTAAGCAGCTCATCTGCATACTTTCTTTCCCACCAGGCTCGGCGGCGTGCACCTAAAGGCGCGCAAATTTAAAAAAACAAACACACACAAAACAAAAAAACAAAATAGAAAACAAACCTACAATCCGTTCAACTAATTCCTGGCACTGACAACAGGAACATCAAGACTGCCACTGACAACAGAAATAGGAAACAACAAACAGAAAATGGAGGGGGATCAAGCAGTTGTCACCTGCAATGTGTGCGCTGTGTTCATCTTCTTAACGGAAACCAGACGGGATTACACTTGCAGCAAGTGCAGATTGGTGGCGCTCCTAGAAGAAAAGGTCAGGGGGCTGCAGCAACACATAGACACCCTGCAACTTATCAGAGAAGATGAGGACTTCCTCGATAAAACACAAGAGGAATTAAGGGAGCGACACAAAGTACAGGAAGAAAGTGACAAGGAAGAAGAGGACTGCAACAGCAACAAATCCCCGTGGAGGACTGTCACTGTAAGGGCAAGGAAAAACAGGAGGGAGTAAGAACTGCTGCAACTAACAAACCGCTTTCAGCGTCTCTCGGCAGACAGCACCCCTGAAGAGCCTCAACAAACTCACCTGCATCAAGAGACACTGACTGCAAAGGAAGACTCCACACCCCAGAAGAAGGAAGCTCATGCAACCACCGCTCACGGCAAAAACAGGAGGGTGCTACTGGTTGGAGACTCGTTGCTCAGGGGGGTAGAGGCACCGGTATGCCAGCCGGACAAAATGAATCGGGAAGTCTGTTGTCTCCCTGGGGCACGCATCCGGGACGTTGCTGACAACCTGCCGAGGCTCATTGGGAAACAAGATAGGTACCCCTTTCTCCTCATCCATGTGGGCACGAACGACATGGCCAGAAACACCTTGGAACAGATCACCTCAGACTATGAGGCTCTGGGTAGGAAGGTCAAGGATTTGGGGGCGCAGGTGGTCTTCTCGTCAATTCTTCCCATGAAGGATAGAGGACTACAAAGGGAAAGGAAGATACTGCAGGTCAACGACTGGTTACGCAGATGGTGTCGATGGGAGAGGTTTGGATTCTGGGACCATGGTCTAAGCTTCTTGGATGGGGGACTGTTGGCAAGAGATGGGCTGCACCTCACGAGGACTGGGAAGAATCTCTTTGGCAGAAGTATGGCAAAACTCATCAAGAGGGCTTTAAACTAAAGCCTCTGGGGGATGGAGATGATAGCTTAAATACCGATCCAAAGACAGCGGGTTGTAAACGCAACGATTTGAAGGGTACGGGAGACACTGGGAGAGAGAAAGGGATGCATGGCAAAGCTCACGGTATATTAACGGAGGAATCCAATCAGGACAAAAGAGACTTCTGGTGTCTATATACCAACGTGCGGAGCTTGGGAAACAAGCAAGGGGAGCTTGAAGTCTTAGTGCATCAAGGCAAATATGACTTCATAGGGATAACAGAGACTTGGTGGGATGACTCCCATGTTTGGAATATAGCCATTCAAGGATATAAACTCTACAGAAAGAATAGAAGCAACAGAAAAGGAGGGGGAGTAGTGTTATACGTCAAAGACAAATACACCTCTATGGAAATCCAAGAGAGCGAACAAAGGGGTCCGGTAGAGACCATTTGGGTAAAAATAAATGGAGAAACAAATAAAACCGACATGGTAGTAGGTGTCTACTACAGACCCCCTGGCCAAGAAGAGGTGGTAGACGAGACCTTTCTCAAACAAATCTCTGAAATCTCAAGGAGGCAAGAAGTAGTTGTAATGGGGGACTTCAACTACCCGGATATCTGCTGGGAGACAAACTCTGCAAAGCACAAAGCCTCCAACAAATTCCTGATGGGCCTTGCTGATAATTTCCTCTTTCAAAAAGTTGAAGAAGGAACAAGGGGATCGGCAATCCTGGACCTGATCTTAACTAACACGGACGAATTGGTCACGGGAATTAAAATGGTCGGTACCTTGGGGGAAAGTGACCACGTAATGCTGGAATTTGTGATTCTGGGGAAAGCCAAAGAAGAATATAGTCAAGCATGGACCTTGGATTTCAGGAAAGCCGATTTTAGCAAGCTCAGGGAAATGATGGGTAGGATCCCGTGGCTAGATAAAGAAAAAAGGAGCCCAAGAAGCATGGGAGTTCATGAAGAACGTATTACAAAAAGCGCAATCGCAAACAATTCCAAAGAGAAAGAAAAATGGAAGACATCGGAAAAAGCCAATGTGGCTGCACGGAAGACTGGTGGAGGAGGTAAGAGTAAAAAAGAGCATGTATAAAGAATGGAAGGAAGGACGCATCACCAAGGAAGAGTACCGACGAGCGGCTCGGGCTTGCAGGAATAGCGTAAGGAAAGCTAAAACCCAGAATGAGCTGAGGCTGGCGAGGGAAGCGAGGAATAACAAAAAGGGGGTTTTCAGATATGTTCGAAGCAAGAGAAAGACCAAGGAAACAGTGGGACTGCAGCTCAATGAGGATGGCAAAATGTTGACAGATAACAAGGAAAAGGCAGAACTGCTCAACGCCTATTTTGCCTCCGTTTTCTCCCAAAAAGGGAACAGTGTGCAACCTTGCATCGGTAGCAATCTCAGTAAGGGGTTGGGATTGCAGTTCGAGATTGATAAGGAGATAGTCAGGAAATACCTAGTTAACCTAAATGAGTTCAAATCTCCAGGGCCTGATGAACTGCATCCCAGAGTATTGAAGGAACTTGCAGATGTACTCTCGGAACCTCTTGCCATCATCTTTGAGAAATCCTGGAGAACAGGAGAGGTGCCGGAGGATTGGAGACGGGCAAACGTCGTCCCGCTCTTTAAAAAGGGTAAAAAAGAAGATCCGGGGAATTACAGGCCGGTCAGTCTGACTTCAATACCGGGAAAGATATTAGAATGGATAATAAAAGAGTCCATTGGCAACTATCTAGATGACAATGCTGTGATTAGTAGGAGCCAGCATGGGTTTGTCAAGAAAAAACCCTGTCAAACTAATCTCATCTCTTTTTTTTATCGGGTCACTAGCCTAGTAGATGGTGGAAATGCTGTAGAAGTCATCTATCTAGATTTCAGCAAAGTGTTTGACAAAGTCCCCCACGACCTTTTGCTTAGCAAACTCGTCAAATGCAGACTACATGGAAATACTGTCAGGTGGATTCACAACTGGTTGGAAAACCGTACTCAAAGAGTGGTCGTTGGTGGCTCTGCTTCGGACTGGAAGGAGGTTTTGAGTGGAGTGCCACAGGGTTCTGTCCTGGGGCTGATACTCTTCAACATTTTTATCAATGACTTAGATGATGGGGTGGAGGGAAGCCTTATGAAGTTTGCGGATGATACGAAACTGGGAGGGATAGCTAACACAATGGAAGACAGGAATAAAATCCAAAGGGACCTGGATAGACTAAAAAATTGGGCTGAAATTAATAAAATGACATTCAATAAAGACAAATGCAGGATTCTGCATTTAGGCCACAAAAACAAAATGCACGGGTACAGGATGGGAAATACCCGGCTTAGCAGTAGTGCGTGTGAGAAGGACCTTGGAATTGTAGTGGATCGCAAGCTGAACATGACCCAGCAGTGTGATGCTGCGGCAAAAAAGGCAAACACGGTTTTGGGATGCATAAACGGAGCTATAGTTTCCAGGTTGAGGGAAGTAATAGTCCCACTATATTCTGCATTACTCAGGCCTCATCTGGAATACTGCGTTCAGTTCTGGGCGCCTCATTTTAAGAAAGATACAGACAAGTTAGAGCGGGTTCAGAAGAGGGCAACAAGGATGATAGCCGGTATGGAGAACAAGTCTTATGAGGAAAGGTTGAAGGAACTTGGCATGTTCAGTCTGGTGAAGAGAAGGCTGAGGGGCGACATTACACTCTTTAAGTACCTGAAGGGCTGTCACATAGAGGGGGTACAGATTTGTTCACTGCTGCCCCAGAGGGTAGGACTAGGTCTAATGGTTTTAAGTTGCAGGAGTGTAGATTCAGATTGGACATTAGAAGGAACTTCTTGACAGTAAGGGCAGTTTGGCAATGGAACCGACTGCCTAGGGAGGTGGTGGGATCCACTTCGCTGGATGTCTTCAAGCAGAGGCTGGACAGCTATCTGCAGGAGATGCTCTAGCTGTGGATTTCCTGCTGTGAGCAGGGGATTGGACTCGATGGCCTACAAGGCCCCTTCCAACTCAATGAATCTATGATTCTATTCTATGATTCTATGATTACCAATAGTAAACTATAAATATTTTTGCATCATTACATTTCATTAACACACATCCAATATTTTCATATGGAACTTAAGAACCTGAAGAAAAAAGGTTTCTGGGAGCAAATACTCCCTATCTCTAGTTTTCAATTACAAAACAGCAGTTGAAGATTCAAACCTTTTTGACAAGCTGTTTCCATAATATTTTGCACTGTTGGCCACACTAGGAAGTTTACATTGGTTCATCTCTCACACAATTCTATGTAATAAGAATACACCTTAATGCACAGGCAGTCAACTCTAGTGTCATTGTCCACAATATTACCAAGCTGGAATAGTGTGAAATAACAGAGTGTTAAAATATTGGCAATAGCACTGTTTGGGGACACAAAAATAGAAGCTATCCACTGGATAGCATGAAGATGCTCACTACATACCCAAAGATATAAGATGTTAAAACATGCAGGATCTTAAGATCTCATATCTATTTTCAGAACTTACAAATACCAAGAAGAACAATAAAATTCTTGAGATGAATTAGCTTTTACTCAGATTAAAACATATTTCACATTGTCCTTATGCTAATTAAATCTTTACAGAATTGTTTGCTTAAGAGCTTTATGCTATTTACTTTTGTAACAACTGAATCTGTCAGTTCACTTTAATTATTTCGCACAAACAGAAAAGCTTTCTTGCCTGGGATCTCAATGATCCCACACAACATACATTTCAAACAGATGTTCTACCTGAGCACAATCCATAACTCATGGATTATGCTGTAGCATCTGCTTTGCATGCAGACGGTCTGAGGTTTAATACCCAGCATCTGCAGATAGGGCTGGGAGACAACCCTGCCTGTGATCCTCTGACAGTCACCGTAGACAATCTTAAGCTAGATGGGCCAATGTTCTGATTTGGAAGCTTCCTATGATCCTGATCCATTGGGGAGTCCTTCTGAACAACCAGAACGAATGGGAGTTGAACAGCAGCACTGTGCAGTTTCCTATCATGGTTTTGCACTTTACCAATTCATTTCAGTGAGGCTTGCACATGAAAATTGCCCAACAGGTTGTATCCTGAACTAGCAATGATTTTAAAAAAAAATCCCTGCAAGCCATGCAAAGCAGCAGAAGAATTGCAGTAAGAGGTAAATGTTTGATTAAGATCAAGGAAATGGTTTACTGGGGGGGGGGGAGGAGCAGCTACCTGAAGTGCTCATTAAGAAGTCATCCCAGTTTCACCTCACAGAAGTACACTAGTCTTAATGCTTTAAATTTTTTTTTTAAATCAGGAAACAGAAACGAAGTGATGTAGACTAAGTGATGGCTAAGAGCATGACTCTCTTACTGTACTGGGATTGGCCTATGAGAAAGTATGCACAGGTCTACACCCTAAAATTTTGATATGATGCACAGAACTTCACAGTAGATTATATTTAGTTTGCTAAAAAGCACATTTCTAGAAATTATTGGATATCACATTTTCTATACACAATTCAATTTGATTCCCCAGTTTTAGAACTGAAACTGGTTTGGTTAACAGGTGGACGCTCTTCATTGTGAAAAGAACAAGAGAGTATAACTCTGCTAATTATCTCAGACCTCTCAGGGGCATTTGATACTGTCAACCAAGATGTATTTCAGATCTGCCTGTCTGAAATACAAGATGAGGGCACAGAACATTGATGAGTCCACTCTTACCTAGAAGGGAGAGGTGTACATAACATATCTGCTATGGGGTGCCATAGGGTTAAGTCTTGTTAAACAGCATTTGAGACATCTATATGAAACTGCTACGGAGGGTTGTCCATACTCTGGAATAAAGTGCCATCAGTATGCCCATAATACCCAGTTCTATCCAGTTGAAATGGTTAATGCACTAAGCCAGAGGTAGCTAAGATGGTGTCTTCCAGACGCTGCAGGACAAGAAATGTGAAGGTCCAAAAAAAAAAATGAAAAATTCAGGGTGGGTGGGAAACAGGAAAAAATCTTTTTTTTCCCAGGCCTTCACATCTCTATGTAGGTCTCCAGCTTGCCTCAGTCCCAGCCAGCATGGTCCTCAGGAATGATAAGAGTTGTAGTCCAACAACATCAGGGCACCATGCTGTTGACCAATGCTCTGATTCAGTAATTAGAATGCTGGGGGCCAGTAAGATGAAATCTAGATCTAGACAGGACTGGAATACTGTTGGTTGATGGTATAGTGATACATTGTGGTATTTGGACTCTCAGCTCAGAGATGTTTTTAGATCCAGCTTTGTTCATGCACACCTGACATCTTCACTCACTTACGTCGATATGACAATTGTGGCCTTTCCTTAAAAAATACCATAACAATTCTTTGAAAAATGTTCATAATTTGTAACATGGCAGCTCAAGTTATTAATAGGAGCTCAGTGAGTTGATCATATTTTACTAGTATTTAAACATCTTCATCGGCATCCAATTTGTTACCAGAGTATTGATTTCAAAAAGGAACAATGTTGACTTCTAAAGCCCCAAACTGCCTCGAAGTGAGATATCTGAAGGACTGCATTCTGTTATATGAGAACTAATTCATTACGGTCATCTTCTGCTCTGGGTGTCTTTGCCTTTTTCCATTTCCTTGTTTGTGAAATAGTCTCCTAAGGAGGTTCAACAGGCATCTTTAGGCACAAAGTAAAAATCATTTTATTTTCAAAGGCCTTGTCTGCTGCGTATTACTGAATATCATGTTCCAGCTAATTCTTGGAATTAGCTTTAATATTTTTCTAATATAAACTGTGTTGGTCATAACACAACAAACAGTCAGGATATACATTTCAAATAATAAATAAGATCTGACAGAATGTTTCTATCCA
Source organism: Rhineura floridana (assembly GCF_030035675.1). Classification (NCBI taxonomy): domain Eukaryota; kingdom Metazoa; phylum Chordata; class Lepidosauria; order Squamata; family Rhineuridae; genus Rhineura; species Rhineura floridana. The sequence continues at coordinate 221,695,383 of NC_084480.1, forward strand.
CTCTGAAACTGAGCCCAAACAAAAACAGACAACCATTTACCGATAAGGGTCTATATGCAGAACCACCTTTGCAAGAGAGTAACAGCTAAACCATGTCTGCAGGGTAACATAGGATCCCTGCTGTGTGGGAACAAAAAAGGCTAATCCAGAGACAACTATTCACACGCACAGCCTTGCATATAAGTACTTGCCAGGCAGACACAGGCAATCAGTTTTGATTTCTGTGTTAACTACAGAAGGAAAGAAAGGTGCTTCTTCCACAACCAGCTTGGAAAACATGCAGGCAACTTGAAGGAAGAACAGATCAATTTGTCCTCCCTCTCTCTGTCAGCTTGATATTGTATCTTGTTAATATATGCAGGAAAAGAAGGAATCCAGTGCAAGTGTCCATCTACCCTTTGCTTTTGGAAATTACCATTAGAATCTGAATGATGCCCATTAGCTACCAGGCCAAATTCATGGTTCTAGTTTTGGTGTACTAAGCCCTATACATCTTGGGTAGGCTGGCATCCGAAGGAAAGAGAGTGAAGGAAGGGAGGGGGGAAGCTCCAAGATGCTTGGGACCAGGATACCTGAAAGACCGTCTTATCCTTTATATACCCAGTCGATCACTGAGCTCTACAGGTGAGGGCCTCCTGCAGATACCATCTTATCAGGAGGTCCGTTCCGCACAACATAGGATATGGACTTTTAGTGTGGTGGCACCTACACTTTGGAATTTCCTCCCCTTATATATTAGACAGGTGCCATGTCTGTTATCTTCTTGGTGCCTACTGAAGATCTTTCAACAAGCCTTTTAAGTTGAGACCTCATCCCAGTCTGCGTCTGTTTTGGACTTGCTTTTTAATATGTTTTTAAACCTTTTTTAAAAAATGATTTTAAACCTTTTTTTGAAAAAAAGATGTTTCCTAAAGCTTTTTTACAATGTTTTTAAAAGAAGTTTTGCTTTAATGTATTTTAGGGTTTGTTCTTATGATTTTTCAAGTGTTTTTAGTGCTTTTGTTTGCCACCCTGCACTCCTACTGGGGCGGGGGGGAAAGGGCGGGATATAAATCAAATAATAAATTAATAAATAATAAAATGCATGTTCCAGACTACTTCATAGGATCCTTTTGCATACAAGTATCTCTGCACTAAATCAAAGATCACAACGTTTTTGAAATCCAGTTCTAATAGATAGAACCAAGCATATATTTGATACTAATAAACTTTTAAGATAGACATGATCAGGGATGATGGGAGTTATGGTCCATCAATATCGGGGAAGGGGCAGAATTCCCATGCCTTGTTTAATCTCTAATTTTAAAACATTTCTTCCACTTATTTTTGTCTTGGCACAGATGTCAAAATTGAAAGTTAGTCAATAAATTATTGCTGCAATCATTAAGTTACTTTTTTCCTTTTTTTATTGCTAAGGAAACAAACTGTTCTGAACTTGATCTGACTTATCAAATTCTGTTCTAATTCTCAAGAACGTGAGTTACATTTGCATAAACAGACAAATTTAAATGAGAGTCCAATATATTTAATTGTAGAATTTCTTCTACCATTTTATTAAACTTTCATTTCCACAGTTCACACGCACGACTGAAGCTCTGCCTTATTAAGGTTAAGTCAACACTGTAATATTTAGTCTCTAAACACAGACTGTTTTATTTTATTGTTACCCATTTTGAGCCCTGGGGCTAGGGTGTGTTATAAATTTAAACACACTATCTGTCTATCTGATTTTTATCCCACCTTTCCTCCAACGAATACAGGTCCTCCCTCTATATTCACAACAACCCTGCAAAGTGGGTTATTTTGAGACAAAGCACTGGAAAAAGTCACCCAAGTAAGCTTTGCAGCTCAATGGCAATTTGAATTCAGTTCTTCCCAGTCTATGCCGAACTGTCTAACCATGACACCCATACTCCATAAAACTATAGCTCATGACACTGTATTTTATGGGGTTCTTGGTCATCATTTGTCTCTTTCCTCCTCTTCTCCTTTAATCATCTCTGTCGTTGTCAAAAGTTTTCTGTATGGTCCTAAGGGCAGAGACCTGTTTATGCTATTCTGCAATGTTCCAAATATGCTGTTATTTAAAGTGCAACAATATAGCAATAGTATTTATTATTAATAATAAAAGGCTGGGGAACCTGGGCCCACCAGATGTTGTTAACTGTAAATCCCATTATTTCCAAACGTTAGCCAGGGGCTGATGGGAGTTGGTGTCCAACCACATTTGGAGGGCCACAGTTTCCCCAGCCCTGTATTAAAACAATTAGTTTTGGCTAATCAAAATCTACTATGACATCACAGCAAATCACCCAGTGATATAAAAAGAATGTAAGAAGAATGGCCATAGGTCACTGTAAGAGAGTGTTAAGATCTGCCAAGGAGAACCTTCTTGTAATACCTTCATATACTGAATTTCAGGGATCTGTGACTAGCCAGAGGACCTGGCTGTGGAACACCCTCTGCCCTGATGTACCACTGGTGCCAACACTATCCATCTTTTGGCACCAGCTGAAAACCTTGTTTTACAGGCCAGGGTTGATAAAATTAATGTGTGGTTTTTTTTAATGGATTTTTTATTTAAATTTTTTTAAAATTTAAATGAGATTTCAAAATTTCCTTAAAACAATTAGTAAAAAAGAGCCTAGATATCATCATTAACATTAATTATAGAACTTCTAATTATATATATATGTTAACAGCAATTTATGAAGAAGGGAGATAACCTGATCAGTCCTATTCTACAGGTGGTGTATACGAAGCGCAAGCTCTCTCCAGGAATGTAGCAAGGTAATTTTCATTGGAAGGGAAGAGACAAAAATGGGGGGGGCAGAAGGGTTGGGGCACTGGTCACTGCAAGAGGTTTCACGGTGAAGTTTTCATAGGTAATGACAAAAAACTCCCAATTTATGCATTTTAATTAGAAACGATGACTTGTGAAGTTTACAAAAAAGGATATCAATTTAAATACAGTATTTTCCACATACAAAATAGTTGTGTAACAGTGACTAGGAAGCAAATGTATATCATACAAGTCATCCTACCATAATGATCTGAACTGTTAATAAAGTCTAATGCGTTGCGATTTCTTTGCAAAGTTGTCTCACCTGCAAACCATCCACTTGAAATTCATGCAAATGTATTACTTTGAAAAGCCAAGATTACTAAGTTTGATTTTTTCTGATGAAGCATTGAACACCTGTATGGTGTCAGTGCATGCGTCAAAGTTGAGAATGAATTTTCATACACAGCTGTAGATGCACCAAAGGTGACTCCTGCAGCATACAAAGTGTACATGCATGGAAAGGCTTCCTTGTACAGATAAAATGTTTTAGTAAGCTAGTGAACTGTGAGTTTAGTTCTCCAGGAACTAACTACCTTGGTCTTCTTTGCCATGCCAAGGAAACAATTAAGAAAAGTTTTACTTTTAAAATTAAATTAATATCTATAAAATCACTTTTCATAAGGAAATGCTTGACAGCATATCACATAGAAACTATACGTTTCTCTGAACTACAGGTGCTAGAATTAACTGTACAAGTGCACAATCTCTGTTCTACAGAAAAGTCCTGGGCCAGCCAGCTAATGCTGCTTCTAATAGCTCTACCAGTAAATGTGACGCACCCTATTTCAATAGTACATTTTGCATGAAAAATTAAAATAAGGTGAATTATTTATAATGATAGAGAGCCAGTGTGGTGTAGTAGTTAAGGTGGTGGACTACGACCTAGGAGACCAGGGTTTGAATCCCGACACAGTCTCTCAGCCTCAGAGGAAGGCAATGGTAAACCACCTCTGAATACCGCTTACCATGAAAATCCTATTCGTAGGGTCGCCATAAGTCGGGATCAACTTGAAGGCAGTTCATCATCATCATCGTCATCATCAATAATGATTTGCATAGTTGGATGGAGGTCTAGAACTATTGCAACTAAGACTCTAGCCACTCTTCAAAGCCATTTTGAAATGGAACCAGCTTGAAAGGATTTGAAAAGATGTATTTTCAACTTTAACTAGGGAAGACTCTGCCCCCCCCCGACATCCACATATACACAATATTCTAGTTCCCCATTGCCTGGGCTAAGACAGTACGGTCTCATTAGGCTTCCTGGACCTTGGAGAGAAAGCTCATTCACCTCTCAGCTTCTCCTCAGGTTCTGCTCTGGACTAGGCTAGGCAGTTGCACAGTCTGGGCCCAAAAGCCTAGGCACACCCACCAGATGCACTAACAGCACCCACCACCTACAGAGGCTGCCTGAGTACTACAGGGGAGGGGGATATCAGTGCTGCCAACAAGTTTTTCCCCCCACCAGATCCACCCCCCAAATGTCTGATAACATTTTTGCATTATTGTGAAACACTATTACGAGGAATTGCTTAACATGGTGTCTTTTAGATCTGATACAAATATGGAGGTTTTACATTCTTTTTTTTAGATTTAAAAATGCTGTATTCATTTGAAAATCTGAATAAAAATTAATTGAAAAAAAATGCTGTATTCGTGCATGTTTGGCTGGCTACTCTGAGAACAGGACGATGGATTAGACAGACCTTTGCCTGATCCAGCAAGCTCTTCCTGTGATGATTATAAGATAGACTTTTTATACAAAGGATACGTGTTGTGGAATCACCTTATTAAATACAAACCAAAGTTCCTCAATGGTGAGGCAAGTGCACTCTGTGCATTCTCAGGCCATTTATTTATTTTATTTCCTAATCATCATGTCTCCTTTGGTGGTGCTTAGGCTGCAGCACACTTTGATTGGGTAGAACAGTGGTTCCCAATCTGGGGGCCGTGAAGTAATCTGGGGGGGGGGCGTGAACAGTAAAGAACTTAATTATTTATCTATTTTTTCAAAAGTCTTCCCTCCCTGGATGCTACTCACTGCCGCTGCAGATGACACCTCCCCCTTGCTCCAAACAAGAGGGGAGGACTTTTTGCTGAAGCGGCAGAGTGTCTTTCAGGTGTGCCAAGGGCAAGTGTCTGCCTCTAAAACACGTGGCAGATACCGAAGGAGGCTGAGGGCGGAGCTACCAGGAAGAAGAGGGGATTACTATCACCAACTCCCATCTCCTCGCACCGCTGCTGACACTCTTGCTCAGAACGAAAGGAGAGGGCTTTTCAGGAAACAAAAAGCAAGGTTGCAAGGAAAGGCCGTTTCCCCCCTTCCTTCCTGGCAGCCGGCCTGCCTGCCTTTCTTGGCTCCTGCTTTGCTGCCACCTCCTTTTAAAAATTATTCTTATTTGCGGGGCCACTCAGGTCTCGCCTTCAGCCCAGACAGAGCCAAGAAGCCATGAGGAAGCACAGGACTTGCTCACTCTCCATTTCTGAGACTAAGTGTGTGTGCCAGCGTCCCTCCTTTCTTCCACCTACACTCCACCCCCCCAATCTCTCTCTCCAAGACGTTGCAGCAGTTGAGGGCTTCCCCCCTCCCATGTGCCCGAATGCATGCATGCCTGCAGATGCTTGCAAGAGGGGCAGGTGTATTTGTGCATGTGAGTGTGTGTGCATGCGCTGATCTGTCTTCTGCTCTGCTTTCATTCCCCAAGTACACGCTAACCAAGTCATCAGTTCTGATTATCATTCCAAGGCCTAAAAGCACTAACCCCCCTCCTCAATCTGTGCACCTTGCTGTCTGCAGTGCACAGTCTAGAATCCCCATCACCACCACATTGCTGCTTCTTGATTATTATTAGAAAAAGAAAAAGAAAAAAAAAGCTAAGCAGGTTGGCTGAGGCTGGGATCCTGGTACTGCAGCAGAAATGTATTTATTTAATTAATTATTATTGCATTTGTATCCCACCTTTCCTCCAAGTTCCCCTGTTTCCATTTTATCCTTACACGGACCTTGCGAGATAGGTCAGGCTAAGAGACTGTGTTTGGTCGAAGGTCACCCACTGGGATTCATGGCTGGGTGGGGATCTGAACCTGGTTCTTAGTCCAACACTGTAACCCACTGGGAGACAGGACTGTACATCTTCAGACTGTATGTGGAGGGGAATACCAATTTGATTAGATCTTTGCATTAAGAAACAAAAGCAACACCTCCCTGTCTGCAGGGAGCTTTTAATGGAAAGGGATATTTGGAGATATAATTTTGCCACGTACCATTTTTTCAATTAACAGAAACTAAAATTCCAATTAGCATGAGGGGATCACAAATTTTTTGACCTTACAAGGGGGGTCCCATAAACTACTCATAAAGGTTAGGAACCACAGGGGTAGAATATTGCCTGAATATTTTCCTTCTCAGTCAGCCAATTGGCAAGAATCTCTAGCAACTGTGCTGTATTTGCAGTATTTTAACTTTTTTGCATCTCAGGGGAAAATGTTTGCTTGGGTGGGTGTGCCTTAGTGACAGGGCAGGGTCCGGGAGGTGGTTAAATGGGAGATATTACACTTGCTGGCTGAGTGGGGGGGGGGTTGCACTTGGTTTGACGTGCAAAGATCTGAGTAGTGGTCTCTGCCTTCCTCCCCACCTCCCATATCAGCAGAGAGACCACCACTGCTATCTTATAGATAAAAAGAATTATTCTACTACCTCTGCATGTGTGTATTTATTTTTAATGTTGTTTTACGCTACTTAGATGTGCAGCAGTCAAGGCCAGCACCTCGTAGGTGTTTGTTTAAAAACAAGCAACTGAAAAGTAATTGTAATGATTACTTTTGAGAAAAAGTAAAGTAATCAGTTACTTTCAGAGCAATTGTAATTGTGACGGTAATTACTACTTTTGGGCCATGTAATTGTAACTGTAATTTATTACTTTTTAAAAGTAATCTTCCAAGCTCTGCACGCAATATCTTAAGTTTCTCATGTTGACTTGGTTGAAATTATCTAAATTTTATTTTTTACAGAACTTTACATTTATCTAAAAACTGAAATAGTTAACCTTTCAAAAACCTATGTGCATGTTTTGTTAATGATGTTATTTGTTGAAGAAGAAAACTAACCAGAAGAATAAATCTTATTAGTACAATTTAAAGGCCTGTTTGGTGGTGGCGGTGGTTATTCTGGCACACATGACAAAAAAATGATTACTTGAACAGCTGGAGCTGGTTCATCTCCTGAATTACTTCACAAGTTCATTCTGCTTTAGTACTAAAATGAACAAACCATCACCCCATTTTTGATTAAAATTAATCTGAAAACAATTCAAAATAATTGCTTAGTGTGTACCTACCTTCTAATGAAACCTACATCGCTGAATATGTACTAACAAGAATGAAGTGATTATCATACATGATAATGCAAACAAGTGCTTAAAAAATATTTTGGTATATCAACTATTCTAGGAGCGAAGTTCTAAGGAGCAGATTCTTCAGGTATCCATTAATCAGGCTCACCGCTCGGCAGTTTTGAGTTTCCTGCGCTATCCAGCATTCGTGCCGGATCCCCCGAACCTTTCATGGTAAGGTGAAAAAAGAATTTCCTGACACATTACAACAGAGACCAAAGGCAGGCGAGCTAAACAACCGACCGAAAACACGCCGTGGCGGCGCCTGTTTAGGTCTAAGGGGCTGTATCTTGGGTGGTGGTGGAGGAGGAGCGGGGCCTCGGGTGTCGCAGGCGCTGCAGCGCAGGAGGGCGGAGAAGGAACGCGTTGCTCCACCCGCGCTTTCCTGTCTCTCCTCGATCTTGTCCCCCACTTCGGACCTCTGGAGAAGAAAAGAGCGACCACTAACACAACTCGCGCCGCCGTCTCAGCAGCAGGAGGCGCTTCCAAGTCTAGGTGGCAAAACTGCGGGGCAGAAGCCAACACCGCTTTCAAGCACCAAAGAGGGCGCCTTCCAGGGACCCGACCTTCCGCCGGCTCTTCCGACCCGACACTACCGTTTCGTACTTACCCAGGCGGGATGACCTGTTCACGCTGCGCGCACAGCTCTCGCACTACTCCGGGCCGCTCCGCCTTGACCTTTCGCTCGGCTGCCCGCTGAGGGCCGGTCTCGGGGGGTGAGGCTCCAGGACGGGCTGGGACTACGATGGGCACGCAAACCGCCAACACCGACCCGATTTTCACGGCCGCTCCAGCCGATACCTTCCACTCCAAGAGCCGCAGGGGCTGCGGGCCAGATACACGGATCTCTGTCACTTCGGACGCGGTGCTGTCCTCTCCTGAGAAGGACGGGGCGGTTGCTCCAGGTTCCTCCATGGCCTCAGCTGCTGGGGCTCTGTCCCAGGCCGGGCCCGTCTAGGGACAGGTCGCTATGGTAACGAGGGCACTGCTACTGGTTCAATTATGAGAATCGAACGCAAAACGTTATAACTCCCCCTCCCCCACCACCAACTACCACCTTTAAAAAAAAAAATAACAACAAGAAATAGTCACGAGCAGCGCTGACTGAGCGCGAGGTCAAGGCTCCCGTGCGCAGGCGCGAGACAACCCTTTTCTAGAACTCTGCCACTCTTAAAGGAACAGCCACATGAAATTCAACCCACCCAGAAACAGGGAAGGCAATCTGGTAGTAGGCTCTCAACACACTTCCAGCTCTGAGGAGGGGGAAGCTTCAGCCACGCCTCCTGGTTTCTTCCGGCATAGCGCGCTTCAACCTCACCAACGACGCAAGCGCGCGTTCATTTACACGTCCTCCGCGTGGGCTGCATAACACAGTCCTATATTATTCGCCTAGTCTAAAGGTATTGTGGGATATAGATGCAGGTCTGCAAAGTTTTTTCTCATGGAGACTACAAGTCCCAACATGCATTTCTTTAGTGGTTTTTTTTTTTTTTTTTTTAGGGCACGTGTAGCAGCCCACGGTTAACGGAGTAAGGGCGTCAGTTCTTTTGTTTGCTGACCAATGTCGTGGTTATCTTTTATGCCTAGAGTGGTAGTTGACTACAAGAAACAATACAGAAATGCGTGATTTTATCGGCATAGTGATTTAACAGCACTATGTCCGCTAGCGAAAATTAAAAAGAAACTTCAAATAACAGGTTCCTGTTTTATCAAACTTTTGGTGCGGGATATTATGGATTTTAGAGGTTTTATGAAAATTATCCTGCGAATTCTTCCTAGTCTAGGAAGAGAGAAATCAGCTAATATCTCCGTGTTGTTGCTGTGGAGAGATTGAGAGATGTGCCCAGTATTAATGCACTCCAGTAGTAATATCTGGAGGGGAGCTTACTAATGTTGGCTTGTGACAACCAGAATATAGTCAGTGTCATGTGTTAATACCCCACATTTTAGATGAGGTGGGGAGAGAAAGTTAAAACCATCCTGAATTATAATTGCACATTTTAGATGTGAGTTGTGGTCTTTGATGACTAATAAATATTTTAAGAAAACTTGTATAGTCTTTAGGTGGGTACTTTTGTCAGTAGCTGGGTTTCCAGCAAAAGATAATGCAAGACAAATCATACCTCAAGTGATGGCAAAAATAAATCTTAACTAAGGCGGCAATCCAGTACATGTGTACTCAGAAGTAAGCTCCATTGGGTTCAATGGGACTTACTCCCTGGAAAGTGTGTATTGGATTGCAGCCTAAGTTGCTACGTCCATTACTACCCCAACTTTCTTCCCCAAAGCTAAAGCCAGGACCTATTGAATAAAAACTAGGGAGTGTGTGTTGCTCTGAAGAAGTGTGTGAAGGAACTCACAAGCTAGAATGTTATACATATCTAATATTAAGAGTTTACACAGTTCACTCAGTATGTATTTGATCCTGGACATAGCACAAGACTGAAAGGTTCTTTTGAGCTAGCGCTAATGGTTTTGCATAGCAGACTATTTTCTCAGTGGTGAGGATGACATAATTATCAGTATAACTAGTGGTGAGATGCAGGCCCGTAGCCAGCCTAAACGTTTGGAGGGACACCAGGCTAGGGACTAGCCTGATGAGATGAGAATGTTGTTCTCTCTACCCCCCCCCCCATTATCTAAGGACCCAAGCTGACTGGTACAGTTCCCTCAGATCCTGGGTCATAAATTGTTTAGGGTTATATAGGTCAACAGCAGCATCTTAAATTCAGATTGGAAACAAATAGGCACCCAGTGAAGATATTTCAGGATCACTACTGTATGAACCTTGCAGGCAATAACTAATTGTAGTTACTGAACAGTCTTTAAGGGCAGGCCCATATAGAGCACATTATAACAATCCAAAAGGCAAGTTACCAGAACATGTGTTGCTGTAGCAGGTTATCTCTGCCCAGGGTTCATCGTACACTTTAGACAATTGATCTGCTCTTTCAGGGGGAGCACAACCCCATCCAGGCTGCCTACCCAATTCCCAAATCCACCCACCCACCACAGCACTTCCATCTTTTTGGGATTCAGCCTAGGTTTATTGGCGTTCATCCAGTCCATGACTGCCTCTAAGGACCAGGACAGCCTTTCCAGCTAGATGAAAAGGTCTTTGCCTTTGGTGTTTATTTTATATTGTTTTTAAATCTAACTTTAGTAGTTTTTAAACTATATTTTAGTTGTGTTTATAGTATGTTTGTAAATTGAGACGTATGTGAAATGTTATTATTACTATTATTATTAATGATGGTGATGATGATGATGATGATGCACAGCCTCACTTGACTCCAGTGATGATGAGAAATAGAGATGGGTGTCATCAGAATACTGCTGACACTGTGCTCTAGATTCCTTGATGATCTCCACTAGGGACTTCATATAGATGTTAAACAGCATAGTGGATTGGATGAAACCTTGTGGGACCCCACAGTTTAACCACTATGGGGTGAGCAGAAGTCCCACAATGCCACTTTCTGGAACTGAACCTGTAAGGAGAAGCAGAACCATCATATTACAGTTCTCTCCAGCATCTAATCCACAGGACCGATCCAGCAAGATATTAGTGCTGACCCAAAGCGTTTACAACCCTGTTTTTTCAGGCTATTCACAGTTTGCCTCTTTTCAGCTGCTTTTTCCTCCCTCCCACCTCAAATGTATTTCCTTTTTTCCCCTGATGTACTTCCACAATTTTCTTCTTGGAAGCAAGTAACATCACTATGTAACTATGTCATGGATTGTTAACAAAATAATAAAAAAATTGCCACCATTAGGACCAAAATGGTGGCTGGCTACATCCTCAGCTGGTGCTGTGCAAATAGTTGCTGTCTGCTGAAGGATCCTTGCTCCAACTTAAACTCAGTATAAAGAAGCTTGGCTGTAAGGCCTGGAAGACCCTGCAGCCATAAGGTAGGTCCTGGATTATGTCATCATAAAGGATGGCAGAATACTGTTCTGTCTCCAAATAATGCTCCCACAATTATTATTATTATTATTATTATTATTATTATTATTATTATTATTTATTAAATTTATATACCGCCCGACTAGATTTGGGTGAAGGAAGATTTATTGGTGGGTGGAGGTGATGAGTTTGAAAGGTGGAAGAAGATTTATTGATGGGAAGTAAGTGAGCTGTCATTCTTCAACACAAAATCTTTTATAATTTTTTTGCAATAGGTGGCTGCTTTTTCAGTTAAAGTATTGAGCACTGCAAAGTACACCAAAAATCAAATCTCATGAAACTGGCATAGCGCTAGTAGAAAAAATAGTTACATTAGGACTGAGAAAGCTTTATGTTCCATGAGATTTTGCATAAAAGAAGAAATTGCTTTCCGTCCTGCAAATGTTAAAAGAATTAGCGTATGCATCATCAGTAGATGGCATATGACTCCACAAAGACTGAGGCTGCATAAACACCATGCGTTCATTCCCTCCCCCAAAGAGTCTTGGGAACTGTGGTTTACTCCTCACAGTGCTACAGTTTCCAGCACCCTTAACAATCTGCAGTTCCCATGTTAAATCAACACTATATGGTGTATGTTGGGTAGGCTGTGATACTAAAGGAGCTGAGAATGCCATGTTACACAATAGAGTCTTATTATATGGTCAGCCAGTTCACAGGTCCAACCTGCTTATGGACCATACCTATATATTTCTGTATTATGATACCAACTGTCAAGTCCTAGGATTTTTTACTTCTACAGTGATGAAGCTAAACTAGAACTTGCAAAGCACTAGAATAACAGTACAGGCGGGCCCCGCTTATACGGACCCCCGCCATAAAGTGGAAATCACCGTAAAGCGGAGCCCCATTGAGTATAATGGGGCATGTCGCCCAAAAATGCCCCAAAATCGTAAAATTGGCTTTAAAATGGGGAATGAAAACCGCTGCATTAGTGGAATGCCGGGAAGCGAAGCGCTGGGAAGCAGGGCCCTACTGTAATATTTATGATGTAATCTACTGTGCAGTGATATTGTAGCATATGATGTTTTGTGACAGCTGAAAAAATGACCCAGTAATTCAAAGTGACAAATGGGAAAATGAAGCTGAAAAATGTATTGTTCTACAAGCATTACCTTCTGCAATTTGGACCAGTGCAGGAGCCTAGACTAATTCAGAACAACTTCTGTTTGTTGTCATCTACAGCTGCAATACATGAAAAAATGGAAATGGACTGCCTTCAAGTCGTTTCCGATTTATGGCAACCCTATGAATAGGGTTTTCATGGTAAGCGGTATTCAGAGGGGGTTTACCATTGCCTCCCTCTGAGGCTGAGAGGCAGTGACTCACCCAAGGTCACCCAGTGAGCTTCATGGCTGTGTGGGGATTCGAACCCTGGTCTCCCAGGTCATAGTCCAACACTCTAACCCAGCCTTTCCCAACCTTTGGGTCCCCAGATGTTGTTGGACTGCAAGTCCCATCAGCCCCAGTCAGCATGGCCAATGTCTAGGAATTATGGGAACATCTGGGGACCCAAAGGTTGGGAAAGGCTGCTCTAACCACTACACCACACTGACTCTCAATCTTGTACATACTTACTTGGAAATAAACCAGATTAAAATCAGTGAGATTTACTTCTGAGAAAAGCACATATAATGAGGTTGCAGGTGTACAAGTCTCAGTCATCAAAAATAAGTTTAGACATCCCATCTTATCTTGTGGTCTCAGGATGCATAAGGATTGTATAATATGAAAAAATAGTTCCCTATCCCGAAGTCTCTCCATGCAAATTTAGATGAAGGAATGTGGACAAAAGGAAGCTTAAAGTTGAACTAAAGCCAGTCTGTTCTATTTGCGCTCCACTAATTCTTTCCTAGGAGAGTTCTTCACAATATTGCTTCAAGTAATTGAAACCCTATGAGCTGGATCCAAGCCAAGTTTCAGTGCAATCCTAGCCATGTCTACTAAAAAGTAAGTCATACTGAATTCAGTGGGCCTTACTTCCAAGTAAATGGGATTAGGATTATAGCTGGGAGACTTATTTAGGTCTCACTGAAATCAAAGGGACCTAAATACTAGTTCTAATTTTTCACATTAATATGAAGGGTTCCTAAGTACAACTTAATTGGTCTGGATTCTATTTATAATTGGTCTGGATTCTAGTCAGCAAGTGCCATGCCTCATTATACAGCCACAAGAGTGGCTGTATACTATAGCCGGCGTGGATTTTTCACATTCCGCAATGCCATTCTGATGCTTCCTATAAGCCCATTTCAAAACAAAACCTTACAAAACGTATAGTCCTGAATTCAGAAACGCTTGCTTAAAAACTCAATTTTCATGGCAATAAACAAAACAGAAAGAACCGAGAGTTCAAAGTCTAATGGGGGGGGAGATGCCTTTTGGACTTTTTTCTCTCAGAGTTCTCATAATCTGTTGAAATTCATTAAAAATCAGCCATGTTCACAGAGTACCTTTAATCCTGTTACTGACCTTGCCCCATACTCTGACCTTCATCTACTGCAGTTTAAAGGTTTAAAAAATGCCTGGCTGATTTTTAATTAATTTAATAAATTTTGCATTGAACAGAATGATAATGTTTGAGAATTGATAATTTTGATAATATGCTCAGAGGCACATGTTACCAAATTCTTGCAAGCTACACAGGAAGTGGATTGGACTGTGAAAGACCAAGCCAAATGGTGTTTGCATTTTGACAAATGTGTAGGGCAGTACAATATCTCAGAGAGGAGGTCAGGTCTCCTGCTCCCCTGGTGCATTCACTATAGCTGCTCAATTTCTCTGCTTTTTAAAGTTTGATAGAAATATCTGTGGGCTACAGGTACATTCTTAAAACGCAAGATTTTTTGCCTATTAGTGAATTCTATCTATGACAAGATATGGCTAAATACAAGTAACAATACCTTGCATAGGCAATTAATTCTATCTTCCTGTTGCCAATAATTATGCTGGTTGACCATAAACAGCTCCCTAGCTGGTGATCCGTGCTATTGTGTGCAGTATGTTATCCCTATACAGTTGCATTAGGGAACACAAACACAGCAAATATTACCATAATATCAGGACTGTGTTTTCAGGGAGGGGAATGGACAATGGATTCATATAAACAAGGAGTGGGATGTTATGATGGAAGCCTAAGTAGGAATAAAATGAGAGAAATAGCATTAAAAGAATGAATAACAAAGCAAAGCACTCTATTAAAGTAGCAAAGGTAAACCAAACTAGCTCTTGGTGAAGTATCGGCTCAGCAACAAAAGCAAATAAATTTGTGAAAGCCAAAGCTGTTTGCAATTAGATCCCTGGTTGCACTGATGCCCCTCTGTAATTAGTGCCATAAAAGATGCCCAAGTGAAATATTTAACAATGCTAAGGTTGTTGGGGAAAATGTAGCATTACTTTTTTCCAGCCCCAGAGGCTGTTTTACTTGGCTAGAGAAACAACCAGTTGATCAAGTTTTGGAGTTTTGTTTTCGGGGGGGGAAGTGTTAATGTTTCTGATACGAATATATTTTGCCATTTCAATGAATCGCCAAATTCACAGTCTGGTCCTCAGATTCATTCTTCACCAGCATATGAATTCATTTCATGTCCTTCAACTATTACATCCCCAGAAAGCGATACAAGAGGTACACAGTGGGTTGTATTCAACTAGGTCCAACTCAGAGTAGATGCACTGAAATTGATGAACCCACTGTAAGTTAGCTATGTCTGTTAACTTAAACGGGTCTACTCTGAGTAGGACTAACATTGGATTCCACTCAGTATCACACAGAATATGGAAATTTTAACCATCGGTCATTTTCATGGCTGGCAATTAGACACTGAATTTTCACTATAAGAAGGCCAGAGGGAAAATTCTACAAGTTCTGAGGACTCTGCTGATCATCACAGATATGGGTTGAAGGGTAGTTTTGGAGGTATGTCACTTCTAAAGCACTGAAGCAGGACATGCTGATGCTGTCTTGTGCATTGAAGAAAACTGAGTGATTGCCTGATATTGCTTCCTGTTCCTCAATCATTAAGGGATATGCAATGCCTTGGATGGATGGCTTCTGTCTGTAACGTCTCTACCAAAGGACACGAGACAGTACAGATACAGCAGTTCCATCTCCCAGCCCATCTCCTATGTTTCATTCTAGTTCCTTTTATATAAAGCAGGAGAAATGGGAAATATTTAAAGGACCCAGTTTGCCCTCACTATTACACCCCAGACTTTCTATGCAGAAGCACCATGATGAAACCAGGATAAAGCAAATAGGTTACGTCAAGAACTTTTAATCTACTTTCTTTTCCTGCACCCATATGTTTTAAGTATATGGTACAAAAAGGGCATATTTCTTTTTTATTTGTATTTATTTGTCTAGAATGTAGATATTCCTCCCTTTCACCATAAACCTCTCAAAGTAGTATACATAGTAAAAATGGGGAACAAATTATACTTCATAAAATGGACCATTGGTCTCACCTGAAGGGTGATTTTCTCAGGTAGACTGCCGTCGTGAGATATAGTGCCATCTAGTGTCCGAAGGCAAGAATGGATCGAAGTCAAGACCTGGGGCATCAAGCCCCTTCCACTCCAGTTCATTCATGACGAGACTGAAGTGAGATATATCTGAGAAGACAAAAAAAGCCAATGGGCCTACCAGCAAGGAAACATTATCCCAAATAATAACCCAAAGATTACATGCATTTTAACAGTTCCAAAAGGGTCTTGACTTGACTAAATAGTTTAAACAGTATAACTTTGAAGAGTGATAATTTGCAAAGTACCAAAAGCCCAAATAGCCTTCAACAGGGAGGGCCATGATGGCAGTCTACCTGAGAAAATCACTCTTCAGGTGAGACCAATGGTCCATTTTCCTCAGGTAGCCTGCCATCATGTGGGATGTACCAAAGCAGCTCCCAATAGGGAGGGACCACCCCTTGATTAATTGTCATAAAGAACCTGTTGTAAAACACGCCTCCCAAAGGAGGCATCGGCAGAAGCGTAACGGTCTATCTTGTAATGCCTTATAAAGGAATCTGGAGTAGACCATACAGCCGCTCTGCAAATCTCTGCAAGAGGTGCATTGGTTGCAAAAGCAGCCATTGTGTCAGCTGACCTAGTTGAGTGCGCCATTATCTTACGAGGCACTGGCAGCTGAAGCGACTCATAGGCCAATGCAATGCAGGCACGCAACCAACAAGATAACGTAGAACTGGCCACCTTTTCCCCCAGAGTACAAGGATGAAAGAATACAAATAGTGAATCCGTTGACCGTATGTCCTGGGTTCAAGACAGGTAGGTCTTGAGGGCCCTCCGGACATCTAGCGAGTGCCAGGCCTTCTCTAGTGGATGGACAGGATTCGGACAGAAAGAGGGAAGAACAATGTCCTGGTTACAGTGGAACGCTGAATCGACCTTGGGACGGAAGGAGGGATCTAAACACAGTACCACTGAGTCCTTATGGAAAATACAGAGATGGAGGGCCGAGGACAGTGCCCCCAACTCTGAGACTCTTCTAGCCGAGGTGATCGCCACAAGGAACAAGACTTTGAAGGACAAAAGTCATAATGGCACAGATCGAAGGGGCTCAAAAGGAGGATGCTGCAGGGCTTGCAGGACCTTTGATGAACTCCACAAAGGAAAATGGTGACAAACGGCCGGTGATAGTAGGGTGGCTCCCTTCAAAAAACATTTGACGAGTGGGTGTGAGCCCATAGGAACACTAGGAGATGTGACTGAGAGAATAGAGGATATGGTGGTGGAGAATAGAGGATAAGGTGTTAGGTTTAAGTCCCATCTTCAGACCTCTATGTAGAAATTGCAGCATCTGGTGAACTTTAGCCTGAGATGGTTGGATGTTCTGAGAATCACACCAGTTAGAGAAGGCAAACCAAGTGCTCTGGTAGATACGAGAGGTTGACTGTTTTCTAGACGCAAGGATTGTGTCCACAATCTCCTGAGAAAGTCCTGAACGAATCAAATGTCCCCATTCAAACGCCACGCTGTCAGATTGAGCCACTCGGGATCCGGATGCCATATCGGACCCTGACAGAGGAGATTGGCCTGAGTGGCAACCTCCAAGAGTCCATCACTGAAAGAGAGAGTAGATCGGAGAACCACGGCTGGTGAGGCCAGTACGGGGCTATCAGGACCAGACGGGCCCTTTCGTGTCGTAGCTTCCTCAAGGTCCTGCTCAGTAGCGGTATTGGGGAGAAAGCATATAGGAGCCCTGCTGGCCACTGTGTCAACAGTGCATCTACCGATTCCGGGTTGGTGTCCAGATACCTGGAGAAGTAGCGAGGTAGCTGGTAATTGTGACTGGAGGCAAGCAGGTCCACCGAGAGGATGCCGAACCGTCGTTGGAGAAGGCTGAACACCATGGGGTGAAGCTTCCATTCTCCCAGGATCACCTGTTGTCTGCTGAGCCAGTCGGCCGTAACGTTCAAAACACCGCTGAGATGTTCTGCCCTCAGTGAAATTAGATGTATTTCGGCCCAGTCGAAGAGTTGAGATGCTTCCATCTGGAGGAATTGTGATCTGGTTCCCCCTTGCCTGTTCAGATGTGATTTCACACAGGTATTGTCCGTTCGAATCAGTACATGGCCTAGAAGGAATATAGACTGAAAATGCTGAAGGGCTAGATGGACTGCTCTCAGTTCCAGCCAGTTGATATTCTGACACGCTTCTGTGCTGGACCAGACACCCTGAACAAATTGGGAATTGCAGTGGGGCCCCCACCGGACAGACTGGCATCTGTTGTTATTACAGTTCTGTCTGGTTCTCGGAACGGGGTTCCCTTTGTGAGATTTACAACTGTCGCCCACCAACAGAAGGAGGCCCACAGAGACGGATGCAGGTGGATTGTCCGGTGGTTGAACGTGGCAATGTCCTGTTGGAAAGAGAGAAAAGGCCAATGTAAGGGTTGAGTGTGGTGTGGAGCCCATGGTACAATGTGGATGGTCAAGACTCCCCAGAGCCCTTGCCAGAAGCATTATGTGCGCACTGGATCGACATGCGAGGTGCAAAGCCATCTCTCTGATGGCCGTAATCCGATCTGGTGATAAAAAGACCATGGCCTGTGTGGTGTCGAAGTTGACAAGCCAACCGTGGGTGCGCAGGACCGTGAGGTCAGAGCGAACATGAGAGAGGGCCAGATCCCTGGAACCCACCCAAATCAACAGATCATCCAAATAAGGGTAAATGTGAATGCCCTGGAGGTGGAGGGAAGCCACCAGGGTGAGCAGTGTGATGTTCATGTATTAGTGTATATATGGTAAGTGCTGTTTGTATAGGAGATACATGGTAAGTGGAATGAAAGAGGAGGGGGGAGTGAATGGGCAGTAGAATGCTGGATGATTGGCTGAGTGTTTAGAATGGCAGAGGGTATAAATAGAAGGATGACAGTTAAATCTGGGTGGACGGTGAACGTGAGTGGGTTGTTTTGGTGGGTTTTTGAGAGGAGATTGGGTGGAGAGTTGGTGGATGTGAGGAGAGTGTGGAGTTCGGATTAATACTAAGACCAGTACCTCAGGAATAGATGAAACCATATGCTTAAGTGCCTTTATAAAGTAATCTTGTTATCTCTGTTATTTAATAAATATATTTGGTTTACCAAAGGCCTGATCCTTGGCTGGGGTTCCACAGACCAGAAGGGAGGGTAAGGTAAATACCAAGGCTGAAGGGTAACAAATGGTGGCAGCGGTGAAGAGAATAACACCACAAGTATTCAGAGCAAACCAGGATTATCTGCATTGATACAAAGGGATTGGGACAGCTTAAGCACGCAGTCACAGAGGTAACCTGATAGAGAGACTCAGGCAGAGTCTCTGGGAATACGGGTTATAGGATGTGACTGGTGGTGCTGCCTAGCAGGGGGATCTGGTGAGGTCTATGCTAGAGTGGGGAGAGAAACCATAAAAAAGGACAGTCCGGACTGGTGGAGTCCCTGGTGGTGCCTAGTGACAGGCAGTAACCACGAGCAGGTAGGAACCTGACAGGGAGAGCCAGGGAAGGGCGTCACACGTGGTGGCAGTAGCGGTGGGATACGAACAAAGGAGACTACGTCACAGGTGTTGGCTTTAGCGGTGGTACGAATACTAGAGAATCCCTAACAGTGGTGGGGCAAACAAAAATAACAAAATAAGATTACTTGTGAGAGTGACTGGCAAAGAGTGTGTGGCAAAGAGTGAGTGAACTCAAACACCATGGCTGAATATATAAAAATGAAAAGAGAGGAGCTGGTGGAGAAGTGCATAACATTCAATTTACCTCACGAGGGTAAAGGGGTAGATGAATTGAGGGTAGCACTTATAGGATTTGCAAATGCCCAGCAAAAACAACCTGTCAGGGAAGAGACCCCAGAAGGATACTTAAACAATCCCGCTTATATAGAGTATTTGAGAGAGAAGTTAAGATGGGAGGCTGAGGAAAAAGACAAACAGCGAGAGTTAGAAACTGAGAAGTTGAGGATGGAAGCTGAGAGATTGAGGATGGAAGCTGATGGGAAAGACAAACAGCGAGAGTTAGAAACTGAGAAGTTGAGGATGGAAACTGAGAGATTGAGGATGGAAACTGAGAGAATGAGAGTGGATGCTGAGATACAAGGGGAAAGATTAAAATTGGATAGAGAGAAATTTCACTCTGAGGAGACAAGGAAAGACAGAGATGGAGCAAAAATAAAAATTACTCCAAAGGACTTTGCTGTGTATGAGCCTGGTCAAGATCCTCAAATTTATCTCACAACCTTTGAAAAGGCAGCTCAGTTGTGGGGGCTACCTGAAGATAAATACATGCAGTATTTATCAAACCTGATCAAAGGGGAATTGGCAAAGGTATACCAATATTTCCCCTCAGACAGGCCCGTCACCTATGCTGAGTTTAAAGAGGCAGTCTACAAAAGATTCAGACTGGGACCTGACTATTTTAGAAAGTTATTCCGAAACTGTCAGATCCAAGCAGGGAGGTCTTTTGTTGAACTGGGAGCAAAGCTGATGGATATATTTGGAAAGTGGATGAGTAGTGCCAAAGCTCAGTCAGTGGAAGAGGTGAAAAGCCTCATGATACTGGATCAATTATACCATCAGTTACCACCAGAAATAAGGCTCCTGGTCAAAGACCGTTCCCCTACATCGGTGCAGGAGGCCGCAGAGATGGCGGATCACTTTGCCTCCAATAGAACTGGCTGGGTGGGGAAAACATCAAGAGATTTTAAACCCAGACCATATAGTGGCGGCAGAAAGGATGTGGTGCCACAGCGAGTGAGTCCTCCAGTAAAATCTGAAGGGCACAGGACACCCCAGAGTGGATCTGTGTACCCTAAAACAGAGGAGAAATTATGCTATAAATGTGGTAGACCGGGGCACCTACGTTTTCAATGTGAGGTTGCCAACCCCATTAGTAATCCTGCTCAGGCAAGGGCAGTAAAAATAGAACCAAAAGGTCTAACCACAAAAAAGGTTCAGTTCTGCCAGATAAACTGGACAGAAGTAACAGACCTTGATTCAAGTCTGAGAGAGGAAGTGAGTGTACAAGGGGCAAATTATTGGGCATTGCTTGACACTGGTGCCGCTCAGACGTTACTGAGGCCAGATTTAATAAAATCTGAGGAAATATTACCTCAAGAAACGGTGACTATTCAAGGAGTGAGGGGTAGACCAGAAAGCTTGCCTATGGCCCTGGTGAAAATGGAGTGGAGAGGCCGAGAGGGCAAATATAAAGTAGGTATTAATGCCCAACAACAAGAACCAGTGATACTGGGAAGAGATGTTATGGGGGCACAAGGGAAAATATATGTGGTGACCAGACAGCAAATTGGCAGAGAAACAGAAGCCATGTTAAAAGGGGCTGAAGGAAACAGGGTGGAATCTGTTTCCGAGCCTCAGGTCGCCATAGCAACCCTTGGCAGGCCTGCTGAAGGAGACAAACTGTATCAAATGGTCTCTGGGGAAGAGACAGAGCATTTCAGAGAAGAACTGGATAAGGATACCAGTTTGAATCAAATAAAGGAGCAAGCCCTGACCCTACAGATTCCTTTCACTGACAAACTGAGGAATCAAGTTGTGTGTGAGAATGGGATTTTATATAGACTGTGGATGCCTGCTGAGAGAAAGGATGAATGTGAACCAGTGAAGCAATTGATAGTACCTAGCAAATACAGAACCAGATTGCTAGAGGTAGCCCACGATGTCCCATGTGCAGGACATCTGGGAATAAAAAAGACCAAGAGGAGATTGGCTGCGCACTATTATTGGCCAAACATCTCCAAAGATGTAAAACAACATTGTCTATCTTGTGGTATATGCCAAAAGGTTGGAAAAAGTGGAGTAAAGACTAAGGCACCCTTAAAGCCCCTTCCTATAATTGGACAACCCTTTTATAGAGTGGGAATAGATTTGGTGGGCCCTTTTTCCAAACCCACAAGGCATGGCAAGAAATATCTAGTGGTGGTGGTGGATTTTGCCACCAGGTACCCAGACGCAGAAGCACTAAGATCTGTAGAAGCCCCTGTAGTGGCAGAGGCTTTATTAAAAATCTTTATGAGGCTGGGTTTCCCTCATGAAGTGCTGACGGATCAAGGCAGTGTATTCATGGGAGAAGTGATGCAATGTATGTGGAAATGTTGTGGTCTAAAACATCTAAAGACCACTACTTACCATCCCACCACTAATGGGCTAACAGAGAGATTCAATGGCGTTTTGAAGGGCATGATAAGAAGCTATGTTCAAGATCACCCACAAGACTGGGATGAACGTTTGGGATGCTTCTTATTTGCATACAGAGAAGTCCCTCAAGAGTCAACAGGCTTCTCACCCTTTGAACTCATGTTCACTAGAAAAGTGAGGGGACCTTTGGAACTGTTAAAAAATTCATGGGAAGGAACCCTGGGAGAGTACAAAACATCTGTAGTAGATTTTGTATTGGAATTCTTCAATAAATTAACATCAATGATGGAAGGAGTGAAAGAGAATTTGAGTCAAGCACAGGAGAAGCAAAGTTACTGGTATGACAGAACAGCCAGGGAACGTGTGTATGATGTGGGAGATATGGTTATGGCGTTCATACCCAGGAAACATGACAAATTACAGGCTAACTGGGAAGGACCATATACCATCAGAGAAAGGCTTGACACAGTGACGTATGTAATCACCACAGACCAATTAAACAAAAGCAAAGTGGTTCATGTAAATATGTTAAAGCCTTACCATACCAGGGATGCAAAGGTGTTGCAAGTTACCTTATTCCCTGAGGGAATTGGGCCTGAACTTCCAGATTTGGTACAGGAAAGCAAATAATAATAATAATAATAATAAATTTAATTTCTTCGTCGCCTATCTGGCCAATGGCCACTCTAGGCGACTTACAAAATTGTTAAAATACAATTGATAAAATACAGTAATACAATATAAAAACAACACATCTGCAGCAACAATATTAAAACTGGGCAGGAGGCATTTCAGTTATAACAATTAACCCTCCCCAGATACCCCGAAGGCCTGCTGAAAGAGCCAGGTCTTTAAGGCTTTCCGAAACACATTTAAAGAAGAGGCGTGCCGGAGATCTTGTGGGAGGGAGTTCCAAAGAGTGGGGGCTGCCACTGAGAATGCCCTCTCTCTTGTACCCGCCAATCTGGCTGTTTTTGTTGGCGGGATTGAGAGAAGGCCCTGTGTGGCCGATCTTGTCGGGCGGCATAATTGGTGGCGTTGAAGGCGCTCCGTGAGATAAACTGGGCCGGAACCGTGTAGGGATTTCAAGGTCAATACCAACACCTTGAATTGGGCTCAGAAAACAACTGGTAGCCAGTGTAGGTCAAACAACACTGGTGTGATGTGATCTTGGCGGCGACTATTCGTAAGTAGTCGAGCCGCCGCATTTTGTATCAGTTGTAATTTCCGGACAGTTTTCAAGGGTATCCCCACGTAGAGCGCATTACAGTAATCTAAACGAGAGGTTACCAGGGCGTGTACCACTAGTGGGAGCTGGTGAACAGGAAGGTAGGGTTGCAGCCTTCGTATGAGGTGTAGTTGGTACCAGGCTGCCCGGCTCACTGCCGAAATCTGAGCCTCCATGGACAGCCTGGAATCAAGCACAACCCCAAGGCTGTGGACCTGGTCCTTTAGGGGTAGACTCACCCCGTTGAACTTCAGGTCAATGTCACCCAACCTTCTCTTGTCCCCCACAAGTAGTACCTCGGTCTTATCAGGGTTCAACTTCAGCTTGTTCCTTCCCATCCATCCACTCACGGATTCCAGGCACTTGGACAAGGTCTCCACAGCCAACTCTGGTGAAGATTTAAACGAGAGATAGAGCTGAGTGTCATCCGCATATTGATGACACTGCAGCCCAAATCTCCTGATGATTGCCCCCAGCGGCTTCATATAGATGTTAAATAGCATGGGAGAGAGGATAGAGCCCTGTGGCACACCACAATTGAGAGGCCAAGGGTCTGATACCTCCTCCCCCAACGCTACCTGTTGGTACCTATCAGAGAGAAAGGAATGGAACCACTGTAATACAGTGCCTCCAATTCCCAATCCCTCCAGGCGAAGCAGAAGGATACTGTGGTCGACAGTATCAAAAGCCGCTGAGAGATCGAGGAGGACAAGAAAGGTGGATTCTCCCCTATCTAATGCCCTCCTCAAATCATCTACCAGAGCGACCAAGGCTGTTTCAGTTCCATGACCAGTCCTGAAACCCGATTAGTATGGATCCAAATAATCCGTTTCATCCAAGTGTGCTGAAAACTGGTTGGCCACCACTCGCTCAGTGACCTTGCCCAGAAATGGCAGATTCGAAATTGGGCGGAAGTTATCGAATACTTGGGGATCCAAGGAGGGCTTCTTTAAGATGGGCTTTACAATTGCCTCCTTGAAGGCTGATGGCATCACACCCTCTTTCAAGGATGCGTTTACCACCGCTTTGATCCCCTCGCCCAATTTCTCTCTGCAGCTCACAAGGAGCCACGAAGGGCAAGGATCAGTAAGACAAGTGGTTGGCTTCACAGATGAAAGCACCTTGTCCACTTCCTCAGAAGGGAGAAGCCGAAACCGATCCCAATTTACCAGCATGCAACTGGCCAACTCTGGTTCATCCACTGTGTCCACGGCGCACGGGATCGAGCTCCGTAAGTGTTCGATTTTATCGGCGAAGTGTTTTGCTAATAAGTCACAGGAGGCCTTTGACTGTTCCAAGGGTTCCTGAGCAACTGGACCGACCAGGCTTCGGACCACCTGGAACAGCCTCCTGGGACAGCACTCCGCAGACGCAATAGAGGCAGCAAAGAAAGCCTTCTTTCCTACCTTTATTGCCACTTGGTAGGCAGCTACTGCTGCTCTAACCTGTGTCCGGACATCTTCGGAGCGGGATTTCCGCCACCGGCGCTCTAGTCGTCTCACCTCCTGTCTCAGACTACGCAACCGTGGTGTATACCATGGTGCTAGCTGAGTTCTATTCAGGGGGAGAGGACATTTCGGAGCCACCCGGTCTAATGCCCTGGTGATCCCCACGTTCCACTCCTTCACCAGGGTTTCGACCGGGCGACCTTCAGCAGGTTCCAATTCCCCAAGCGCAGTCAGGAATCCATCCGGATCCATCAGGCGTCTGGGGCGGACCATTTTAATAGGTCCTTCACCCCTGCAGAGGGGGCATGGCGACGAGAAGTCCATATTTACCAGGTAGTGGTCTGACCATGACACAGGAGTGGCAAGAATCACTCCCAACTTCAGACCACTTCTCTCCCAGGACAAATACTAGGTCGAGAGCATGACCGGCTACATGGGTGGGCCCAGTATTACTTAGGTACAGTTCCCAGGAAGCCATGGTTTCCAGGAAATCCCGAGGGGCTCCTATGAGAGCGGCCTCGGCATGCACGTTAAAGTCACTCAGAACCAACAGCTCTGGGGACAATGCCCGTACAGCCGAGACCACCTCCAGCACCTCGGCCAGGGAATCTGCCGTGCAGCGGGGTGGGCGGTACACCAGCAAGATCCCTAAACTGCCCTTCGGGCCCAACCTCCAGTACATACAATCAACAAATTGAGTCCTATGGAGGGGAGGTCTGGCAAAAACCAAGGATTCTCGATAGATGACTGCCACACCCCCTCCCCGCCTTCCCACCCTCGGCTGCTGTGCGTAACGGAAACCTGGCGGATACATGGCCTCAAGAATTGGAGCAGAGGCTTCGTCCTGCCAAGTTTCCGTAATACATGCCAGGTCTGCGCAAAGACAAAGGAGGGGTAGATCAATTGGAATGGTCAGAGGAGGTGCAGGAGGAAGTAAGAGAAGAGATTCTGAGAGTGTTGAAAAACTATGGGGATCTCTTTAGCAATAAACCTGGCCGGACCAGTATAGCCAAACATTCCATTGATACTGGAGATCATGCCCCAATCAGATCTATGCCGTACCGTGTGAATGGGAAAGTTTTGAGTAAGATCAAAAAGGAGGTCGAAGATATGCTGGAACTAGGAGTGATCAGGGAATCTATCAGTCCCTGGGCCTCAAGTATTGTCCTGGTTCCGAAAAAAGATGGAACGACAAGATTTTGCATTGATTATCGGCTAATCAATAAAATTACTGTCCCAGATGCGTATCCTATGCCCAGGGTAGACGCAATGTTAGAGTTATTGGGGGCAGCAACCATTATTTCTACATTAGACCTCTGTAAAGGATTTTGGCAAATGGAACTAGACGAGCAATCCAGAGCCAAAACTGCCTTCAGTACACCAGATGGGTTATATGAGTTTGTGACCTTACCCATGGGACTAAGGAACTCACCAAGTTCGTTTCAGAGGCTAATCAATACTGTGTTGCGAGGCATGTCAGATTTTGCAGTGGCCTATATCGATGACGTGGCCATTTTTAGCAAGTTGGTGCCTGAGCATGTCCAACACCTGACAACAGTATTAGAGGCATTAAGAAAGGCAGGCCTCACAATAAAAGTGAAGAAATGCCAGTTTGGGTTGAAGGAGGTGGTCTATTTAGGACATAAGGTGGGGAGTGGGAAAATCACCCCCTTATGGAGCAAGGTGGAGGCAATACAAGCGTGGCCTATCCCCTTAACCAAAAAGCAAGTTAGGGCATTTCTAGGTGTGGCTGGTTTTTATAGGAAGTTTGTGAAAAATTTTGGGGAAATCGCAACCCCCTTGCATGAATTGACAAAGGAAAAGTGTTCTGAGCGTGTGGTATGGACGGATGAATGTCAGAAGGCTTTTGATCTGCTGAAGCAAGCCTTGTGCCAAGGACCCATATTAATAGCACCAGACTATGAGCAACCATTCATCGTGGCTACAGATGCGTCAGACCTCGCGCTGGGAGTTGTCTTGCTGCAGGAGAGAGAAGGCACCAGACATCCAGTGGCGTATCTGAGTCGCAAGCTGACGCCGAGGGAGAAAAACTATTCATCGGTCCAAAAGGAGTGCCTAGCGGTCGTGTGGGGACTGAATAAGTTGCGCCCATACGTGTGGGGACGAAGATTCACGGTAACAACGGATCATCGGGCCTTGTTATGGTTACAGACTATGAAAAAACATAATACTATGCTGCAGAGGTGGTCCTGGGCCCTACAAGACTATCAAGTGGACTTCCAGTTCATCAAAGGCAAGGACAATGTATTGGCCGATGGACTGTCAAGGCAGGTGGCTGGGACTGCAGTGACGTGACCAGACGGAGGAACAAAGAAAGACATTTTCCCCAGAGAGACTTGTTTTATTTGTTAACGCGGCGTATGAATCCTGGAACAGGAATAATACTCTGCCGTTATTTTAAGGGGGGGGAAATGTGATGTTCATGTATTAGTGTATATATGGTAAGTGCTGTTTGTATAGGAGATACATGGTAAGTGGAATGAAAGAGGAGGGGGGAGTGAATGGGCAGTAGAATGCTGGATGATTGGCTGAGTGTTTAGAATGGCAGAGGGTATAAATAGAAGGATGACAGTTAAATCTGGGTGGACGGTGAACGTGAGTGGGTTGTTTTGGTGGGTTTTTGAGAGGAGATTGGGTGGAGAGTTGGTGGATGTGAGGAGAGTGTGGAGTTCGGATTAATACTAAGACCAGTACCTCAGGAATAGATGAAACCATATGCTTAAGTGCCTTTATAAAGTAATCTTGTTATCTCTGTTATTTAATAAATATATTTGGTTTACCAAAGGCCTGATCCTTGGCTGGGGTTCCACAGACCAGAAGGGAGGGTAAGGTAAATACCAAGGCTGAAGGGTAACAAATGGTGGCAGCGGTGAAGAGAATAACACCACAAGTATTCAGAGCAAACCAGGATTATCTGCATTGATACAAAGGGATTGGGACAGCTTAAGCACGCAGTCACAGAGGTAACCTGATAGAGAGACTCAGGCAGAGTCTCTGGGAATACGGGTTATAGGATGTGACTGGTGGTGCTGCCTAGCAGGGGGATCTGGTGAGGTCTATGCTAGAGTGGGGAGAGAAACCATAAAAAAGGACAGTCCGGACTGGTGGAGTCCCTGGTGGTGCCTAGTGACAGGCAGTAACCACGAGCAGGTAGGAACCTGACAGGGAGAGCCAGGGAAGGGCGTCACAAGCAGCACTTTGGTGAAGACTCTCGGGGCTCCAGAGAGTCCGAAAGGCATTGCCCGATATTGAAAATGATGGGGGCCGAAGGCAAATCGCAGGAAACGTCTGTGGGCCGGGCAGATGGGCACATGGAGGTATGCTTCTTTCAGGTCTATGGAAGCCAGAAAGTCCCCTCCGTGTAGAGCCTCTATAATTGACGCCAGGGACTCCATCTTGAACCATCAATATTTCACGAAATGGTTGACAAATTTGAGCTCTAACGCCACCCTCCATGACAGATCTTGCTTGGGAACTGCAAATAGGAGAGAGTAAACCCCCTGTGCTCTCTCCATCAATGGTACTGGTTCTATTGCAGCTATGTCGAGAAGATGAGCTATGGCTTCCCACGTGATCCGGCGCCTGTCTCGAACTCTAGGTAGGAGGGAGGGGATGAATCTGTCTGGAGGGGTCAGCCAAAATTCCAGTTTGTAACCATGAGTGAAGAGATCTCTGACCCATGTGACCTCTGTCAGATGCAACCAGTGACTTGCAAACCGTAGCAATCTGCCCCCAACCGGGAAGGCGTCAGTATTGTCTGTGCTGATGAGTTCCTCTGTCATATGACGAATCTGAGGCCCCTTGACTTCCCCGGTTCTGGATAATCGTTGTCTGTTCCGGGTTCCTCTGGAGGGACGGGAATTGGAAGATCGATAATCTCAGCCCCGGCCCCCAGGCCACGCTCCTCGAAAGGGCTGAAAGGAGCGGTATGGGGTGAAACGTCTAAACAGCCTACGATCCTCCCTCTTGGATGTGGCCAACACTGGTCTTCGGCTGTCCTTAGGGTCTACCAAGACCGCCTTGAGGGCTTCCTCTCTGAAAAGTACTGACCCAGAGAAAGGTGCCCTTGACAAGTTGCCCTTGGCCGTAGAATCAGCGTCCCAGTGCCTGAGCCAAAGCGTATGCCAAGCTACCACCTGTGAAGCTAGGGCTCACGCTCCCAGCTGAGTAGCATCTAATGTGGCATTGGCCACGAATGCTGTAGTCTTATGCAGAGCTTGGAAGATTACTTTTAAAAAGTAATAAATTACAGTTACAATTACTTGGCCAAAAAAGTAGTAATTACAGTTACAATTACAATTGCTCTGAGAGTAACGGATTACCTTACTTTTTCTGAAAAGTAATCACTACAATTACATTTCAGTTACTTTTTTAAAAAACCGCCTACAAGGTGCTGGCCTTGGCTGCTTCACATCTAAGTAGCCTAAAACAATATTAAAACTAAACACACACACATAGGGGGTAGTAGAAGGGTTCGAATCCCCACATAGCCATGAAGCTCACTGGGTGACCTTGGGCCAGTCACTGCCTCTCATGAAAACCCTATTCATAGGGTCACCATAAGTCAGAATCAACTTGAAGGCAGTACATTTATTTTTTATTTTGAAGATGATGATTATGATAATGCAGCATTTCAAATTAATTCTGTATGAGAAGCATTCCATGCCAAGCTTGGAAAACCAAGGATGAGGTATAAAATGTAGACAAAAATACTTTTGACAAAATGCCGTTTATCCTTTATATCTATAATTAGCAATACAGCAGAATGATGTATGTAAAGTATTTTTTCTCTTTCCCTTTTTATTAGTATTTTAGTCCTACTGCTAAAGTTCTGATGAAAGAATAAAGCATTCATTAGCCAAATTCAAATGATTAGAACACATCACATAAATTCCACTGAAGTTGGAGTTTTTGCCATAGAAAAGGCAAAAAACGCATTCCCTATGATAGCCCAATAGACAATCAGAACTAATATAAAACCCTATTGCTTCTCATTTGCAAATGTTGCAAGATCTAAGGTAACTCTAGATCATGTGAGTTCAGGTGATGCATGTTATGTAAATTTGTATAGATATTAGCAGAGATTGTCAACAGTCTGAGATGTGTGTGTGCCAATGTGTGCGTTTACCTAAGTGGCAGGCTTTTACCCTGCACTGAGATCACTGAGACGTAAGACTTAGTAAAATAAGAAAAGCTATTTTATTTATAGAAATACATAGTAGATAGGAAAGGCATACCTAGTTCTAACTAACTAACTAACTTGGAGTCGCAACACCCAGGTTTGGGAGTTGCCCTCATGGTTCAGGAGGGAGAGAGCAGAGACAAAGGTGTCTCTCTTGGATTACTTTATTGCTTAACTGCATTCTTTGTTTGCCTCTGTAATTCTCACTTTTTTTTACCCACTGTTTGAATGTCTTTTGGGAATGCCTACTGATTATTTGTTATCATTTTGGGCTGATTACCTTCAGCTATTATCTCACCAAAGTTGCATACACATGATAGATTTAAAGCACATTTCCACCACCAACCCAAAAAAGAATCCTGGGAACTGTAGTTTGTTACGGGTGCTGGGAATTATAGCTCTGTGAGGAGTAAATACAGTCCCCAAGATTCTTGGGGAAAAGCCATGTGCTTACATATATGGTGTCTACTGGGAGACTCTTATGGATTGATTCTATATTCCCAGAAGTAAATCCTATTTACTGCTATGGGAACTACTTCCAAGTAAGTATGCTTGGAATTGCAGCTTAATAGCCACCTTGTATCAAATTGAACAGTTTCCAATCGGATTTAAACACTAACCACTTAAACTGGTCTGAGTGTCATTCCCTCTATTTCTGAAGCTCAGGCTGGAAGTGTTGTTGCTTATGTAGCCATGGTATCACCATCCATACCACACATAATAAGGAGTATTAGTGGGCAAGAGGGAACCCCAAGTGTTGCAGAATACAAAAAAGTGAGAGAGAAAACAGAAAGGGGATGACTCCCAAAACAGCCCAAATGAGTACTGAGCGTGCTCTGTTATGGCATGCTCAGTGGCTGTGTGAATGAGTGAGAGTGAGAGTGAGAGTGAGAGTGAGAGTGAGAGTGAGAGTGAGAGTGAGAGTGAGAGTGAGAGTGAGAGTGAGAGAGAGAGAGAGAGAGAGAGAGAGAGTGAGAGTGAGAGTGAGAGTGAGAGTGAGAGTGAGAGTGAGAGTGAGAGTGAGAGAGAGAGAGAGAGAGAGAGAGAGATGTCTCAGCTAACAGAAAATTATAGAACAGTAGAATTGGAAGGAACCTATAAGGTCATCGAGTCCACACCCATGCTCAATGCAGGAATCCAAGTTAAAGCACACCTGACAGGTGGCTGTCCAGCTGCCTCTTGAATGCTTCCAATGTTGGAGAGCCCACCACCTCCCTAGGTTCCATTGTCATACTGCTCTAATGACTGATAGTCCTTTTTAGAGTGTTGAAAGGTGTTTCAAATAAAATTCTAACTTTCATAACAGTCCAGATTTTTTGAATGTCCATATGATTGATGGGCAGGCCAGAAAGAAAAATGACTCACTAAGGCTACATCCACACCAGAGATTTATTCCACTTTAAACAGTCATGATTTCCCAGAATCCTGGGAAGAGTAATTTGTGAAGGGTTCTGAGAGTTGTTAGGAGACCCCAATTCCCCTCACAGAACAGAATTGTCTCAGAAGAGGGGCTAACTGTTAAACCACTCTGGACATTGGAGCTCTGTCGGGAGAATAGGAGTCTCCTAATAAAACTCAGCACTCGTCACAAACTACACTTGCCAGGATTCTTTGGGGGAAGTCATGACTGTTTAAAGTGGCATAAATGTCTGGCATGGGTGTGGCCAAAAGGTCATCCAGCAAGTTCATGGCTGTGGTAAGATATGAACTCAGAACGTCCCAGCTGCACCCAGCATGGAACTACACTTTCAGCAGCAAATACCAGAAAACCAACTCAATGTGTGCTGTCAATGTGCAAAGCATTTGCTGGGGTGCATTTGAGGAGGTGAAGCAGGAGATAGATGGTAGGGGCTGTTTTCCATGCCTGCCACTTTACCAGTGCAATGCCCCATATTTTTCCTTATTGACCTCCATTAGCTAGGGGAAAGTGGCCCTGGAAGGGGTTGCAAATAAAAAGTATCAGCAGCAAATTACCCCGTCTCATCACTTCTCTCTAACAAAATGCCCCCCACATCAGTAGCAGACACCAGCAGGGAAGTTCTTTTTTGAGTTGTAATTCAGCTGTCATTCTGTTAATTCCCAAACTACACCAGTTGTCATTTTGACCTACATGCACAGGGAGAAGACAGTGTAAAGGATGTGCACAAGGGGGAGGGGATGACAAAGGATTTAGGACTTAAAGATTTAATATTCCATGAGTAGAAAAAAATACCCTATGCAAATGTCTATATTACTGCAGAAAAGTTCAGTTCTACATATGTTTGCCATCTTTTCCTCAAGCACAACAACTGTTTTTAAGATATCAGTCTTATTCTCTCTTGCCCTTCACCAAAAAGCCATGTTAGTTGTCCAGTATATGAAATGACTGCAAGCAGGTGCAGCCCAAGACATTTTGCTACTTGAAGCAGAACAGCAAATGGTGCCCAAGTCAAGGTCATAGTACCATAGCTTGAAAAGTTATGTTGGCATTTGAGGCAGAAAATCTCACAATACCTCTTCCTGGCAGTAAATATACAACAACCAAAAATTAAAATAGCTAATAATTTGTTGCATGGTGCCCCAAATTAGTTGCTTGGGGTAGTAATCTCTTGCTGCCTAGTGAGAGTCGCTCTATGAGAGGCACATAACTGAAGCAAAACACACAAACAGAAGTGTGAGACTGCACCTACCTCCTAGTCTCTTGCCAGTTCCCAATAGTTTTTGTCAGTCTGGGAATAAAACAGACTGACAAAAAACTAAAAACAGACTCAAAACTCCAACAATATTCCAGAGAGAGGGAGAGCCATGTGATAAAACTTCTCAGGTAAAACTCGGGGGGGGGATGAGCGGCGGCGGCAGTAGGATGCTCCTGCAACCTCACAGCGGGCACGAGGGGGAGGCGGTAGCCACGTCAGGCACAAGTACTGTGTGTAGAGGAATTACTTTGCAGGGGATCAGACACCTTGGCCCCCAGACACACACAGAGAGAGGTACAGGATCTCAAGCCGCTGGGACGCTCCTGCAACCTCGCGGCAGGTGCAAGGGGGGGGACAGGCACAGGGGGACAGGCATGAGCAGGGGGTGCCAGGATGAGCGGAGAGGATGCAGAGGGGGTCCCAGGACAAGTGGAAGGGGTGCAGAGGGGTGCAAGGACAAGCGGAGGGGGTGCAGAGGGGTTCAAGGACAAGCAGAGGGGGTGCAGAGGGGTGCAAGGACAAGCAGAGGGGGTGCAGAGGGGGTGCAAGGACAAGCAGAGGGGGTGCAGAGGGGGTGCAAGGACAAGCGGAGGGGATGCAGAGGGGGTGCAAGGACAAACGGGTGCAGAGGGGTGCAAGGGCAAGGGGGGTGCAAATGGGGTGCAAGGGCAAATGTAGGGGTGCAGAGGGGGTGCAAGGGCAAGTGTAGGGGGTGCAGAGGGGGTGCAAGGGCAAGCAGAGGAGGTGCAGAGGAGGTGGAAGGGCAAGCGGAGGGGATGCAGAGGGGGTGCAATTACAAGGAGACAGGATGCGGAGGGAGCGGAGGTGGTGCAAGGGTAAGTGGATGGGTGCAGAGGGGGTGCAAGGGCAAGCGGAGGGGGTACAGGGTAACACATACACTCACCTCCACAGCTCTTCACCTCCATTCTGCTGCTTCTGCCTTCTCCTCCTCCTTGCCCTCCAGCGCTGTCTGGCTCTTCACTTCCTCCCTCATGCCTCCTAACATAGAGCACAAGGGAAGAACTAAACCATGCAGAAGCCCAGTTTGAGGCACATGTCTTTCCTCCACCATTCCACCAATCACAGCAGCAGATGATTTCCCCTGCTTTCCCCCCCAGTAACGTCCAAATGCAACACAAAAAAGTTACATTTGCAGCTCAAATGTAATGAAATTACCACTCGTTCCATTACAAACAAAATGTAACGAAGTTACCAACTCGTTATACAAAATAGTAACGAATTACAAGTAACTTGTTATTTCTAACGAGTTACTTCCAAGCTCTGGTCTTATGTAACTTTATCACGCCCTTTCTAAGCTTTACAGGGTCTGGATTGGAATCATCCAAGAGTTCGTCCAGCCACATCATAGACGCTCTAGAAAAGATGGAAGCTGCAGCGGATGCCTGAATAGCGATGGCGGTAGCTTCATGATTTTTACGCAGAGCATAGTCCATGTGGCGTTCAAAGGGGTCCTTTAGTTGTGAATCCCCTTGTTTCGGTAGGAGGGAGCTCGAAATTAAACTAGAGACCGGGTCATCAATGCCTGGGACATTCAGGCAATTCATGAAGTCTGGGGCCAAAGCATAGAGTCTTTTAGCCATAACAGAAAAGTGACGTGCCTGCAATTCTTCCTTGGCCAGTTTGCCAATGGAGTCCGGCACAGGAAGGTAGTGATCCATTGATATGGGTGATTTGAGGACTTTGGCCACTTTCATCGGAGGAGCGGTAGGTTCAGGTTGTGGAGTCTGAAGTCCTAATGTGCCCAGAACTCTACAAGCGAGGGGAAGATAGTCGGCCGTATCAAATAGGCGATAGGACGTGTCCTCCTCGAGTTCTGCATCATCGCTCCACTCATCCCCCTCGGCTTGGAGAGAATATGCTGGATCCTCGAAACTGGGAATCTCGTATCCGATCCTGCCTCTGACAACATCAAATGGGTTAGGTGAGGAAGGAGGAGCCACCTCACTACAGCCACAATGAGCCGGAGCACAGCAAAGTCGTTGTTCACTGTGCTGAAGTAATGGAGTTGTTTGGGCTCTCTACTGCTCCTGTGATAAGAAGCTCAACATACCCTTTAACTGCAAAAGGAATTCAGGAGACAACTGTAGTCCCAGTAAAGAAGCAGGCGGTAGCCCTTGTTGGGGCACAGCTGCAGGGGGCTCAGTAGACTGGTGAGACGTATGAGTCACAGGTGGTAAAATGGGTTGAGGGGCAGTCCACAGGCTGGTTAGGAAAACCCTCAAAGTCATCCTCAGACGACCCAGCTGGCGAATGAAAGAGGGCTGTTAAACCTTCCTGGCCAGCAGCGTCAGAAGGCGGAATGGAAATATAACGTGCTCGTTTGGTGGCGCTGTGGCTAGAGAGATGCTTGGTTTTAGCCATGGCCTTGGAGTGAAGCCTGGGTTGTGTTTGCTTAGCAGCCTTGTGATGTGAGGCCTTGCAAGGCTGCTTTGTCCCAGAAGGATGTGCCTCTTGTTGTTGGTCTGCCATTGCGCAGGCACAGAGATGTGGTATATATATCACCAACACACGCACAGAGGTGCAGGATGTGATGTGGCAAGGGACTATTACCAACACACACACAGAGGTGGGAGGTGTGGTGTGGCGAGGGACTTCAGTACACACCCACAGGTGGAGGAGAATATACAGTCCCAAATGCACAGTGCAGCAGTTGTGCAGCTGAGTCGACTTCTGTACACGCCTGCAGGTGGGGGAGAATGTACAGGTCCAAATGTGCAGCTGATGAGCAGCTAAGTCACTGTGGAGTTGACTTTACTGTGGAGCCCTGTGATGCTCTTTACATTTGAACTAAAATGGTCTATTGTTGCACTTTATGTTAAAAATAAAAAACGGACTAATAACTCTTGACTATGTCACACAGCACGGGAGTCAGCATAGCCTGAACAAAAAAGGCGGGGAAAAATGACAAAATAAAATGGCGCCTGCTGAAAAGGGTGGGAAAAGTCAAAAACAAAATGGCGGCCGTGAGGGAGACGAAGCAATGGCTGTTGAAAGGATCACCTGCAGCCTAGAGACTGGTAATGCGAGTGCATTCGCCGTCGACTAAGGAAAAAATCAGCCTCCGCGTGCTCCAAACGGCCGCAGCAGCGAGCTGTAGGGAGTGAGTCGCGGTCCCCTATACAGCCTCAGAAGTGAGGCAGAGGGAGGACTTTGAACGGCCAAGGTTGGAGCCATGAGGCTGCCAACCAACAAGAAAAAGGGGCAGCAGGAGCGAGCTCCAAACAGCCACAACAGCCTCCAGCAGCGAAAGACAAGCCACTGCCGCCGCCTAGGGTTAAATGAAGCTGGCAGTAAAAACCACAAAAGGGGGCCACAGCTGCGGCTCCCAGCCAATGCTTGCCTCGCAAGAGATGTTTGAGTCCAAACAGGAGAACGGCAGCTGCTGGAGCCCCCAACAAGGGGCTGAGGAGGGGAAGAAGAAAAAATTAAGGAAGGTAAGGGAAGCCTGTGACGGTCCTTCCCCGGCTCTCCCTGTCAGGTTCCTACCTGCTCGTGGTTACTGCCTGTCACTAGGCACCACCAGGGACTCCACCAGTCCGGACTGTCCTTTTTTATGGTTTCTCTCCCCGCTCTAGCACAGATCTCAACAGATCCCCCTGCTAGGCAGCACCACCAGTCACGTCCTATAACCAGTATTCCCAGAGACTCTGCCTGAGTCTCTCTATCAGGTTACCTCTGTGACTGAGTGCTTAAGCTGTCCCACTTTCCACTTACCATGTATCTCCTATACAAACAGCACTTACCATATATACACTAATAGAGGAACATCACAAAGCTCCCCCGCCCCCACAAACCTCCCTGGTAATAAAATGAAAAACGAGGGAAGGGAACAAAAGGAAAAGGAAGACCAATCAGTCCCACACACTCAATCACAAACTTAGCTATACGCTATAGAAGTAAGATCCAAACACCTCGGACGAAGGCAAGAATGAACTGGAGTGGGAGGGGCTTGATGCCCTAGGTTTCGACTTCGATCCATTCTTGCCTTCAGATGCTAGATGGCGCTATATCCCACATGACGGCAGGCTACCTGAGGAAAACACCTTGCATTCTACTTTTTTCACTGCAGTCGTTCTTCT
Source organism: Rhineura floridana (assembly GCF_030035675.1). Taxonomy (NCBI): domain Eukaryota; kingdom Metazoa; phylum Chordata; class Lepidosauria; order Squamata; family Rhineuridae; genus Rhineura; species Rhineura floridana. The sequence continues at coordinate 221,731,886 of NC_084480.1, forward strand.
GAGCTCTTCCTTGAAGAAGTAGACATTCCTTGAGTCTTCTAGCCCTCACTAGGCAGATGTCACCTCTTCGGACAGGAGACTTTTGGAGGCACTGAGGAGTCTGTGATGTAAAAAGTCTTCTCTCCACTGTTGTTGCCGCTGTTGTCTTGCCTAGCCAATAGTAGTGCTAGCACAATGGAAGTTATCTATGAGAAAATAAATACAAAAAAGAAGGAAGACTTTTTAAAAACGGCAAAATGCAGGGATGAAATTATAGATCAGGGGTGGGGAATCTCCAGCCTGCATACCTAATCTGTCTTGCCAGGCCTCCACATTTGGCTGTTTCAGGCAAGTCACGCCCGCCTGCCCTACACCTGATGTTATATACTCTAAATTTAACTACGTGGATTATAGTTTGCTAAATTATACTTCTATATTTGTTTAAAAGATGTCTGTCCCACCATTCAATATTACTACTCCCAGTATTACTACATTCTGAGAATCTTCATTTCTTTTTTCCTATACATGTACAATCCTTGGTAATTGCATGAACAAATATAATGTGTTCCCCATCCCTAGGAGACAATGGATGCAGCCAGCAACAATTGCTGTGATCATGGAAGCGATGAAAAGGTTCTGTAACAATCATGGAAATTGTTACTCATTATGCTCTTCATGGAAATGCACGTATGGGAAAGACTGGGACTGTTCATATGTAGAGCAAAGCATCTTGTGTGAACCTGTCCCGAGTTAAAGATGTAACACCAGGCCCCGTGCCAGTGGGTGGACAGGTTGGGCCCTGGCTGATGGCCCCTGCAGCCCCTGAGAGACCCCTCCTTAGGGTGGGAGGGTGGAATTCCTGCTCCATGCTCCAGGGCAGAGTTGGGTTGCATGACCTCATGATGTTGTAGATCACACAGAGGGAGCTCCCAGGCACACCCCACCCCCAATACAGATGGTGTGGGCTTAAATGAATCAGCTAGCCCCACCTACCTGTCACATTAGCGCTTTAGTGTGGACACCCCGCGCACTGCACACATATACCTGCTATCACCCATGATGGTGTCAGGGGCATCCCTAAGGGGTTAACACCCCTACTGCCATCTTGGGTGATGGCAGGTGTGCATGCACAGTGATCAGGGCATGCACAGTGACATGGGAGGTGGGGGGGCAGGCTGGCCTATTGAAGCCATACACCACCTGCATCGAGAGAGGGTGTTGGAGTATACAGCGCTGCATGCCTGGGGCAGGCTAGTGCAAAGAGCAGGCCCTCTGTTCACAGTGCCAGGTCATCACAGTGGCTATCAGTTTTCCTGCTTTAACTGAGTGGTAACTTCTTCAGTAATATGGCATATTTTATATAACCTGCAAATGATGCTTGCATTTATCTAATTTTCATTGATCTAGATGGCTTTTTATTATACAGCCACAAGAGTGGCTGTATACTATAGCCAGTGTGGATTTTTCACATTCTGCCATGTTAAATTGAAAACACCCCTCATGCCATTCTGATGCTTCCCATAAACTCATTTCAAAACAAAACCTTACAAAACGTACAGTCCTGAACACTTGCTTAGCAACCCTCTCAATTTTCATGGCAATACACAAAACAGTCAGAGAGAATCAAGAGTTCAAAGTGTAAAAAGAGAGGAAAAAACCGAGAGCCCTTTTGGTCTTTTTTCTGTCAGAGTTCTCATAATTTGTTGAAATTAATTAAAAATCAGCCATGTTCCCAGAGTACCTGTAATCCTATTACTGATCTTGCCCAATACTCTGTCCTTCATCCTCTGAGTTTAAAAGTTAAAAAAATGCATGGCTGATTTTTAATTAATTTAAGAAATTTTACATGGAACTCATGATAATTTGGGCATGCTCAGTAAGAACCAACTGTCAGTGTTCTAAAAGCCAGACTCACAGCTGCTGGGCTTGCCTAATCAGGGGCCACACCCAAGCCAGACCTTTATTTCACTTTAGACAGTGATGGCTTCCCCCAGAAAACCCTGGGAAGTGTAGTTTGTGAAAAGTGCTGAGAGGAGACTCTTATTCCCCTGACAGAGCTCCAGTGGCCAGAGTGGTTTAACAGTCAGCCGCTATGACTGAAGCTCTGAGGGGGACAGGGCATCTCCTAGCAACTCTCAGCACCCTTCACTAACTACACTTCCCAGGATTCTTTGGGAGAAGCCATGACTGTCTAAAGTGAAATAAAGGTCTGGTGTGGATGTGGCCTGGCCAAGGACATCTTTGTTTTAAATTTGGGTGGGAGGCTACATGTGCCTGCAGTAGAATAAAAAGGTGGGGGAAACGCTGAAAAGCAATGATACTGTTCAGAATGTTTTCCTTTTGGAAAGGAAAGGGGTTTCCCCTCTACCCAGTGCCCACCCACCCAATCTCCTCCCCTCCTCCTCCCCTCCCTGCCCCTCCCCCAGGTCAGTTTCACCTATCCTAAACATGATTGCTAAGAAATGTCCCATTGAACTCAATAAGCATGCAAATGATCAAACCCGTCTTCCCTCCTCCTTCCTCCCATCACCTCCCTTTTGCCTCTTCCCTCCCCCTTCCTTTGCCCCCGCCTCCCAACCCCCTCATTCCCCCTCCCCCTCCTTCCGCTCCCCTCTCCCCTCCCTTTCTCCTTCCCTCTCCTCTCCTCTCCTCTCCTCCTCCCCCAATCAGCCCAAATAATTGAAATGAGACATGTGCTGTGCTGATCTTGTTTTAGCAGGGAGGAAGCAACAATATTAAGATACAGTTGATAGAGTTCAGATAGTCACTTTAAATATGTTTGATTTACTTTGTAATTTTAGTGAAGTTTCCTATAGGAAAGCATTTTCTTTTGCTTCTGTTTCTGTGAATATGTGAAACACAGCAACACTTTGCAAAATATACACTACAAACCTCCAAAAACAATTGTGGAATAATAGCACTGACTATTCTGCAGGAGGAGGTGAAATACATTCTAGCAAAATTCTAGGTGTGCTCTATGTTTTTAATTGACCATGCCCACCTTTCCTTAAATGAAGTGGTTTAAACATAGCATGCATCTTGGGCAGGCCACGTTTCCCCCCCAATAGCTAGAGTCATTGCTTCTCAGAGGAAGGCAATGGTAAACCACCTCTGAATACTGCTTACCATGAAAACCCTATAGGTTCTCCATAAGTCGGAATCGACTTGGAGGCAGTCCAGAGTCATTGCTTAAGTAGCAACATATTGTAATCAGTCTGATTTTACATCAAACTGTAGTTTCAGATTGAACTTTTAATGCACCCAAAATAGAAAAAGAGCATTACCTCCAATTTGAAACACAAAAAGCTGTCTTCACCATCATATGACATTGACCAATAAAAAGACTTTGAAGTTAATAAAAATAAATTTGACACAGCTTTCTAGGATGAATAATGAGGGAAATAAAATTTTCTAGATTAGATTCTCTGTAGAAACAATAGTAACATAGGAAAGAAGCAAAGTAAGAAGAACACCAACAAACATACAGAAATGTAATTCTCCATATTTGGAGATGGCAGGTGTTTCTACCACTCACCATATGCTCAGAGGCACATGCTACCAAATTCTTCCAAGCTAAATAGGAAATGGATTGGACTGTGAGAGACCAACCCAAATGGTGTTTGCATTTTGACAAATGTGTAGGGCAGTACAATATCTCAGAGAGGAGGTCAGGTCTCCTGCTTCCCTGGTGCATTCACTATAGCTGCCCAATTTCCCTGCTTTTTAAAGTTTGATAGAGATATCTGTGGGCTATAGGTACATTCTTAAACTGCAAGGTTTTTTTGCCTATTAATGAATATACTTAAATAATTACTAGTTGACAACATATCCAGTAAATAGGATGTTGGATAAACCCTTACATTCAAAAAGTGCTAGTAGTATATTTAGGATTTATGGTTCCATTAACAAACTCACTTAGTTTGTGTTAATCTGACTTTCTAATTGACTTTCCTGACTGGTTAGAAAGTCGGGCCTGATTCGAATGTTACCTTTGTAGCGTGGGAGCTGTTCTCCCATTACTCAGCCCGACATGAAAGTAGAACTGTGGAAACGATTCTGTGGCTACTTCACATGCAGATGCTGCTGGTGTGGCAGGAAACTACATTATATTGTCATCAATTCAAAGTTTTCTGTTACAAGAAACAAGAATTGGAGGGTTGCTTTGAATCTCAGGAAAATATATTCAAAGTCAATTTCAGTTAAGTGCTGTGGAGATTCAGAGTTTTGAGGATATAAACTTATCCTGACATGTATTTATCCTATTATTTTTAGTGGGGGGTTTTCTAGGTTTTCCCAAAGCATTTTATAGGAAAATATATACAAGGAAAACCATAGGTAACCACAGATAATGGTGATGAAGATGATGATGAAGAATTTGATTTACTACCGGTCGTTCACCTTGGTAGGTGAATGGTATGACACAACAATTTAAACTACAACATTAAAAACAGTGTAACTCTTTTGCTGTTGCAACCATGCCATTACAGCACTGTAAACAACAGAAATTTATCTTAACCCAAGTTTTCAAGAATACCTTTCCTACCACAGCTTATTGGTGCAGAAGTCAATTGACTTCTAAATAATTAGCAATAGATTTATAATCTGCCTAAACTATCAATAATGCAGCAAGCAATCAACAATGGCTGATGAATTACCTGTTGCCACAAGATGGCACCACTGGGTCTCTTTCAAGTTTGTCTACATTGTGCTACACTGGCACTTCTTTTGCGTGTATGGAGGGTGGGAGGGATAAGCAAATATGTGTCATATGATATTCTTCATAGCCTTTGGCAACCCTACGGAAGAAGACGACAGATGGAGAGAAAATGGCCAGAATAAGATGGGCTGTTAAGCTAAACAAATGAGCAAATAATAATAAAAGGACAGGGCAGAACCTTAAGACATTCTATATAATACAGCTGTTGTTGCTTTTCATAATGGTATGTGGGACATAAAAGAAGTCTACATAATCAGATGTCTTCAGACATTAAAGGAGTGTTGTACACATATGGGAGGGGAGGAGTGGGGCCTACACAATGAATTCAAGATCAGGTTTGAATAACTGAGACTGACGTGTTCTATTGTGCTGAAGCAAGTTTGTCAAAAAGGTGCATAAGATTAAAAGCAATATCAAAGGGAAGAGAAGATCTTGGAATTCTGCTCAAGCTGCCCCAAGTGGGGAATTTGGGGTGAGGGGTGGGGGAATGGAAAGTCTGAAAAAGAAACAAAATTAAAGGGATGAAAAGGGAATGATTTGTGGTCTGGAGCTAAGAATGAGCCTTTAATCATAGAGAAGTCACAGTCCTTAGAAAGACATTAAGAAAACCAGGCCAACTCTGATTAAGGCAACCAGAGAGAAAAAGAGAACAGAAAAATATATTGAAGTGCATGTGTTCCTAACCCAAGAGGAAACAAGGCTGATGACAGGATTTTCATAAGGCACTGAGGAAAAGATAAACAAAAGCTTCCTTTTTCAAGAGAAAGGATTCTACATTCTGCAGACATAATGTTAAAAATTACGGCTCATCAAGAGGGAGGCAGTTCAGTGATAATGTTCTGCACCAATGTAAAGAAGCTGGATATATGAGAGCAGGGTGCTTAATGGTTAATGGTCACCAAAGAACCTCATTAAAGTAGCAATAAGATAACATTACAAAACCCACAATAATCTCTTGTGTATGACTAAGATTGTTCCCTTCATGATCTGGCTACAGATAATAAGATTATTTTAAAATATTTCTCTCTCGCCCTTCTACCCTAAAATAGGGCTCTCAGGGCAGCTCACAATAAAATCATACACGATAAAAACAAAAAATATTAAAATAGATAAAATACAGTTAAGAAATCTAGGGGAGTTATATCAAAAGGGGACTAAAGAGGCAAAACTAAAAAGGGGGGAAATAAAATAAGTTTCAGGCTATACCTTCAGTCCCCCCCAAAGGCTTTCCAGAACAGGATGGTTTTCAAAAGTCTCTGGAACACCATCAGAAGACCTCTTGGAGGCTGGGCAGGGGGAAGGGAGAATTCCACCTTGTGGTTTTTCCCATTACAGTGTTAAAAAAAAAACCCTGCACTTGGCTGAATTTTCTCTTCTCTTAAATATACAGAATCATTATCAGGACCTGAGCTTGGCAACCCTAGCCATCAGGGAGGGAGCAGAGAGAGCTTCTTGGGGTAGGGTATTCTATAGTCCCTCCTTGTCAGCAAGAGAAAGCCTGCTTTCCTGAACCACAGAGTTTGGCAACACACTTTGTAGCATATATATTTGAAAATCTGAAATATTGAGGGCAATACCCTATGATCAAAATCAGGGACTACCCTTCCTAACAGGCCACTAAGCTAGATAACACCTTGCATGATCTCCAAACACAGGACTGTTACTGCTGCTTTCATTCTGCGGCTGTATGTCTGTGTTATTAACAGTGGCCTCATTCTCATGACATGGCAAGCCAAAGATGTAGTCATGGAAATTAGGATCCATGTTCTTAAGTACATGGGATCAAAAAGCTTCCATTTGGAAGTAATCTTATTTGAGATCCGAGCATTCTTAAACCAATGATTCCAAAGCTAGAAGAAAGTTTTTCAAACTTTGGCCACAATGAGCCTTCCCTTAAAAATAAAAACTTACCGCATACAAGCCTACGCATGTTTACTCTAAAGTAAGTCTTTTTGTGTTTATCAAGGCTTACCTTAAAGTAAGTGTGCATAGGATTGCAGCCTTAAAAAGAAAAATGTTTAGAGCTGCATGTACACCATAGCTTTTAAAGTACATTCAAAGCACATTTCCCTCCCCCCCAAAAAGAATTCTGGACACTGTAGTTTAAGTGTGCTGGGAATTGTAGCCCAGTGAAAATAAATTACGCTTTCCAGGATATTTTGGAGTGGTGGTGTGCAGTGGGGGGGATGTGCTTTGAATGCACTTTAAAGGTATGGTATGTACACAGCCTAGGTCTCCCAAACATAAGTTGGATTTTGTCATACAAAGTTTACCTTAAGGAATAAGACTATAGCCCAACCTTGTTACCTGCTCCTTGGGGTAAGGATGGAAGGATCTGTCAGTTTTGGTTCTCTCTGTTTTTCATTTTTCCAATCTTAAATTCAGTTTTCCACATTTCTGTAGCAATTTGTGAATTTTGTTTTTAAAAATCTGCTTCAACATTTTGGTGTGAATTTCTCTTAATAAACACTTTTTTGTTTACAGTTTTGACTAATGTGCACAGTTTTGCAAGCAATTTCTCCTAATTCAATACATTCTTGTATGTTATTTTCACTGATATATTCATTTTTACATACACTTTCCCCTAATCTATGTATTTTTGTAAACATTCATTGGTTGGAGAACTGCATTGCAAAATTCGGATAAGTGTGAATTTTGAAAGATGGCTGTGTTTCAGTTATCATATTGTTTCAGAAAGTGCAACTTTGATTGATTCAGCTTTAAAGCAAACTGAATCAAATTTCTCCCCCATCCCTACCTTGGGGCAACTTTGCCTATACTTCAGAACCTAAGGCTTCAATTCAGCATAGTGTCAGCCATGTTAAGGCTACCAATCTGCACTGCATCCACAGCAGAGCTTGGACAAGTTACTTTTTTGAACTACAACTCCCATCAGCCCAATCCAGTGGCCATGCTGGCTGGGGCTGATGGGAGTTGTAGTTCAAAAAAGTAACTTGTCCAAGCTCTGATCCACGGTGCTGTCGGCTCCAGCTAGAGCGGCATAGTAGAGAGGCCTTGATTGGGCCCCTCACCATGACATTGCCAGCTTTAGATCCTTCAGATCCATCACCAGCCTGGCTCCGCCTTCACAATGCCCTGCTTCAAGGTCTTATGCCAGCTATTGCCAGCAGGAGCACCACTGGCAGTAGTGTGCACTCCCCCGTGCTTTTTGCAGATGCAGCAAGGGCTTCTGTAGCAGTGGGTCGCAGACACCACCACAAGTAGAACCTGGCAGAGGGACACTTCTACTGAATACTAAACCCTGCCAGGAGCACAGATCAGAGCAAGGTTTTTGTTGTTTTAGTGTGCAGCTGGACACAAAATGTGGAGTTTGGTTTTTTTTTCTTTAGGTAGAAAGCAGATAATATGCAGTTTTAAAAATGGGGAGGGAGGAACTAGGCACATTAGGTGTGTTTATGAAGCATTAAATGACAGGCAATGTGAGGGACAGCATGTACGCAAATTATATAAAGATAGAATCCGCTCAGTTTCCATACTTAAAACAAACTGTCCAGACTATATTCAAACACCTTATTTTTTTTCAGCTGGAACCTCCTCTTTTTAGGCTGGTAATGCTTCATCGCATCGCAACCTTGTAAATACCCTAAAAGTATACCTTTTTTGTGCCTGTTAGCTACTGAGCTAAGTCAGATTCATAAATGAATCATCACTGTATAGTAGATAAGAACTGCAGACTCCAATGATAAGGGTGTAAGCTAGGAGCAAAGCATGCTTTGTGTTCATTTGACTTTTTTTCTTTTTTCTTTTTAGTGTAGGATGTCTGATGGGAAATTTGCGCAGCTGGGACATCTGCTTTTTAAAAACCCTGGATCCGAGTTTAGGATTGCTCTGCCCATGGGATTTGCTTCCTAGTAAAGAGGCATAGGATTGCTCTAAAATGTCTGCTGATTTCAATAGATCGGACAAGTGCGTTGGATTATGGCGTAAGTGCTTGAGCAATGGTTGGTTGTCTACACATTGTTGTGCCACCCCAATCTCCGAGCAATGAGAGATCTCCAGGGGCCCCTGTGCTTAACCAGGGTTTGGTTTTCTTGGAAAGGAGGTCAGTGGAGATTGTGGTGTCTTTATGAAATATGATTTGTTTATTTACACACATTCCAACCTAAGCTTAAGATGGAGGGGTTCAAGGCATCAGTTGTCCAATATCTTGCTTTTCCATCAGGGTTACAGGAGGCACCCTAAAGCCATGGTGCAGGGAGCCAGCCATTCTGCCTGCTTCCAGTTTCCAGCCTTTCCTCAGACTCAACTCAAAACTCAAGCCTCTCCTTGGCATCAGGAAGGGGGGAGGCTCTCCTGAAGAGTTTCAATAACAGTAAGATCTCCCTGGCCCAGTTAATGGGCACTTGATAGGCTCATTAACTCACCTGGCCGCTCTATTAGACTAACAAAGGGGACTCATCTGACCAGCAGAGCAGGTTTCTCACCCCCTGGTGCAGGGTTCCAAATCAGAGGCTGGAAAGGGACTCATAGAAATCATCCATCTCAACCCCAAACCCATAACGCTATTACTTGGTGTCACTTTCTCTTGGTCAAAGTGGGGTGGTGGTGGAGAGGAGGAGGGGGTCAGTGCCATTTGAGCATATGGTTTACTTCAACTGGTATTGTATATGTCAGAGAAGAGGAAGAAAATAATTTTTAAAACGAGGTGTCCATAGCACAGTCAGGCAATGCAAGATGTGAGAGACACAAATGCCAAGCAGACCCAGTCTGAAAGTTCATGTCTCCTCCCATGAAGCTGTTCGCTCATGTACAGCAAGTTCTACATCCTAACAAAAATCCTCTTAACTGTAAAGTTTGCTCTGTTAAAACCCATGCATGTTCATGGTGTGATATAAATAACAGAAATAAATGTACAAATTTATGTACACAACAGCATACAGCAATGAATCAAAAGCCATACAACTGCGGATGAATACAGATGGCTATCTACCAGAGAATAAATTACTACAGCATGCACATAACCACTTATTCTGCTCATCTGTAACTCCTTGACAAATTGCAAGGAGAATTTTTCCACTCATCTGCACCCAGTCAGAAATCTGTACAAGTCAGAAAGTGTTAAATTCTCCCCTCTGCTTAGTAGGATATTGCTGACGACCATATTGATACTGTATAGTTACATGCATACAGTCTGATTCCCCATTCAGGAAAGGGTTGTCTGTATTCATTCTCTGTATTTTATGTACACAGGCCCTCCTCATAGTTAGTAGCTTCCTGCAATATACCCTTGGTAATTAAAGCCGTTCCCGACTTCATATTATTTCAATGCCAGAAAGTAGATAAATAAACTGTGATGCAATCATAGATTGAGGTTAATGTTGCATATCCTGCTATCAGGATGTTCTTTGCATTTCTATTATTTTAGGCCTTATTAATTTGTTTTATTCTCTTACTATGTCATATATAGACTAAAGTAATGACAACAGAAAATTTATGTAACTTTAAAGTTGACAATGAGGACATTGAACTTGTCAAGGATTATCAATACCTTGGCACAATCATTAACCAAAATGGAGACAACAGTCAAGAAATCAGAAGAAGGCTAGGACTGGGGAGGACAGCTGTGAGAGAACTAGAAAAGGTCCTCAAATGTAAAGATGTATCACTGAACACTAAAGTCAGGATCATTCAGACCATGGTATTTCCGATCTCTATGTATGAATGTGAAAGTTGGACAGTGAAAAAAGCGGATAAGAGAAAAATCAACTCATTTGAAATGTGGTGCTGGGGGAAGAGCTTTGCGGATACCATGGACTGCAAAAAAGACAAATAATTGGGTGTTAGAACAAATTAAACCAGAACTCTCACTAGAAGCTAAAATGATGAAGCTGAGGTTATCATACTTTGGACACATCATGAGAAGACATGATTCATTAGAAAATATAATAATGCTTGGAAAAACAGAAGGGAGTAGAAAAAGAGGAAAGCCAAACAAGAGATGGATTGATTCCATAAAGGAAGCCACAGACCTGAATTTACAAGATCTGAACAGGGTGGTTCATGACAGATGCTCTTGGAGGTCACTGATTCATAGGGTCGCCATAAGTTGTAGTCGACTTGGAGGCACATAACAACAACAATGTCATATATATGTGTGTCTGTGTCCATATGTGTGTAAAAATCACTGTCAGCCCGTCCATTTCATGCATCTGATGAAATAGGTTCTTCCCTTCAAAAGCTCATGCCAGAAATCCAGTTATTTAAGGATAAATTAGACTATGCGGAAAATGTCTCACTCATCTATATTGAGGGGGTGTTGCTGTTAAATAGCAGCTACTATAAACAATCAAAATTGGGACTGCAGCACACTGGGAGGAGGATTAACCCTTTCACGTTGCATCGTGATTCCAGTGAAAACTGGTTCTTGTCCATCCACCCCATCTGCTGTCTGCTGTGGAAAGGAAGTTGCTTTCAGCATCAGTAAACAGCAACTTCTCTCCGTCAGCAAGAAGTAGCATCAGAGAAAAGATTTTAGTCAGGACACGACATGGGAGTGAGGGTTAAGCCCCCTCCATGTGCATCATAGTCTCAGTCCTGATTCGGCCCCCATGCAGCTGGTCTTCAACAGTAATAACAAAGAGATATGTGAAATGCAACCATACATTTCATGTATCACCTAGTCTGGCCTTAAGGTTCCCCCAGACTCTTTGCTGCAATGTTACAGCCACACTTCTAGAAATCAAGTTTTTCTATCTTTTACCACATGATGGCAGTGCAAGATTTGAGTTTTCTGCCTTAGCATTGAGTAGAGTTGCTGTTTCTGTTCATGGAGTTAATGGAGTTAGACAAAAAATTAAAAGCAGTGTTGAAAAATATAGACTCAGTGGTTAGATTTCAAATAGGATATGGCTAGAACATTCCCTGCCATAAAAGGGAACAGTGGTGTCTCAAAACACATTTTCACATATGCAAATGAGGACTCTGCAGTTTCTGTAGGATTCATGTAAAATAAAAATGGACAGATTTAAAATACAGGCGGGCCCCACTTATATGGCAGGTTCCATTCCGGATCCCCGCCATAAAGCGGAAATCACCGTAAAGCAGAACTCCATTGAATATAATGGGGTGCATTGCATGAAAATGCCACAAAATGCCACAAAAGGGCAAAATTGGCTTTAAAAATGGGGAATCAAAGCCGCAGCATTAGCGGAACACTGGGAAGCGAAGCGCCGGGAAGCGGGGCCCTACTGTAAAACCTTTATAACAGTAAACCTGTCCTTACCTACTTCAATCAAAACTAAAAGCATAAGCATGATCATATATAGCATATCCTGTACTCTGTTCAGCCTATCATTTATCAGTGGATGCCAGGCAATTTTCCATTTATTTGCCAATTTAATTTGAGCAGTAATTAGTAAAGTGCAACCCTATAACATCTATATAGAAGTAAGTCTCATTGAGTTCCGTGGGGCTCACTCCCAAGAAAGTGGGTATAGGACTGTCACGCAAGATCCCCACCAATTCATGTTTTTCATTTGGTAATCCTGTATGTATCTTAGAAGAAATCTTTTGATGAGAATGTGTGTGTGTGTGTAGTAATTCATATTAATGCAAGGCTGATTCAAACATACATGTACTTCACATTGGATGCTTCCAGATGACCTGTTAATTGAGCATTTATCCTGATTTGTTTGTGGAGAGGCTAGATGACATTGCATCAAAGCAAGTGTTATCCCACACTTTGAACTGCATTTTCGCAACACAATCCTTACTGCAAAAGTCCGATCTTTTCGAGAAACAGGTTTGTTGCACAAGAACTCCAAATCAGCTTTAATTGTGCAACCTGAAATTACTGGTATATGACTGACCCCCCCCCCAGTAGCAACAGTCTGAAAGCACCTTTGCTTCTCAAGTGCATTGTTGATATTGTTTTTAAAAATGTTGAATATACTGTATATAAAAGAGCAGGCTTTTAAACCTTCTCATCATGAAAATCTGAAATGGGTCCCCTGCCCTTAAGTCAGGGTCTGAGAGATTTCTAGAGCAGATTCAGACCATGTTTCTGACAATGAAAGCCAATGGGACAGAGTCTGCAAATATCTAACAAGCCTGTTGAAGTAACTCAGCAAGTGTGGGGGAAAAAACTCTGGGAAAAAATTCAGATTAAACAAGCTCTGGTTTATGCTTCATCAGTACCCCTAACACAGTAGCGTTGGAATTATGGACATAGTGCAATACAAATTAATTCTGAGGTCAAATTAGAGTGTCAGTGTGTCTCCTTTTCAGAGCGTGGAAGTAACTCGTTACAAATAACGAGTTACTTGTAATTCATTACTTTTTAAAGTAACGAGTGGGTAACTTCATTACATTTTGCTAGTAACAGAATGACTAGTAATTTCCCTACTTTTTAGCAGCAACGGTAACGTTTCTGGTGTTACTTCAGGACATTACTTGGGGGGGGAGCAGGGGAAATCTTCTGCTCCTATGATTGGTGGACAAAAGACATGTGCCTCACACTGGGCTTCTGCGCAGCATCGCTCTTCCCTCGTGCTCTGTGTTAGGAGGCATGAGGGAGGAAGTGGAGAGCCAGACCACACCGGAGGGCAAGGATGAAGGAGAAGGCAGAAGCAGATGGAGGTAAAGAGCCGAGATGAGTGACGATGGTGTGTGTGCGTGCCCCCCGCTCATCCTGCTACCCCGTTGTGCCTGCTGCCTCCCCTCTCATGCCTGTTGTCTCCTCCCTCGTGCCTGTCACTGCCTCCACCTCATGCCTGTCACTGCCTCCCCCCATGCCTGTCACTGCCTCCCCCCATGCCTGTTGCCTCTCCCCTCGTGCCTGCCGCTACCTCTCCCCTCATGCCTGTTGCTGCGTCCCTCCTGCTGCCACCTCCCCCTCCTGCCTGCCGCCTCCCCCTTGTGCCTATTGCCTCCCCCTACGCCTGTCACCTCCCCCTGCGCCTGTTGCCTCCCCCTGAGCCTGTTGCCTCCCCCTGAGCCTGTTGCCTCCCCCTGTGCCTGTCGCTGCCTCCCCCTCACACCTTCCACCACCTCCCCCTTGCGCCTACTGCCTCCCCCTTGTGTCTACTGCCTCCCCTTGCGCCTACTACCTACCGCCTCCCCCTCACGCCTGTTGCCGCCTCCCCCTTGCACCTGCTGCCACCTCTCCCCCTTGCACCTGCCCCCCTCACACCTGCTGCTGCTGCCACCCCCCATATTAAGTTAAGTTGATAAATTACAATACTCTGAAGAAGAACCTTTAATGTCTTCTGAAATTCATCTGTGGGGCATGGTTCAGCCAACATATTTTAATCATATTTGTTTAATTATGGTGCATTTTTTGACAATAGCCACTAATATTTCTGATGAAAGTATTGCCCAACTGTGGATTTTGCCATTTCTTTCTTATGGACCAATCAGCACAACTACTTTTGCGTTTATGTTACACTTCTAATGTACTTGAGTCTTATGAGAACCCCAGTACATTATCAGCTATCACCCCCTCAAGAAGTAGCATAACTTCCTAACATAACATAGGTTCATAACTTCACTGTAGATGTTTGCCAGCCTTTGAAAATATAAGCATTTAAGACTGTACCATCAATGTCGGGCAGAATGGTATTTACTTTTTCTATCAGATTTCAATTCTTTTAAAAAAACTGTGCCATGCTTATAAGGATGCTTTTTTCAGTGTTGAATACCAAAATGTTTACTCCTTAAAAAATGATGATCATTTAAGCAGGGCTTTATTTCTAGAGAAAAGAGGGGCTGAGTCTCTCAAAAAGATGGCATATCAGTTCCTGGGAGGATGGCATATCATCACTCTCAGGGGCACTTGTGGCCACATTTGGAATGCCCACACAAACAGCCACTAGGCTTTTAGCCACTTAGAGTAGCTGTTACCTCTGTGTGTGTGCGTGTGCTTTTGAAATGGAAAGGCAGCACTTGGACCTAGGGAAGAATGAATCTGTTTCAGCTTCTCTCATTTTCTCATTTTCCAGCCTTCAGTCCACTCCATTTCCACATTAATTTGTGAATACATATACATTTTTGTGCAGCTTTCTCCTAATATACACATTTTTACAATCATTTTCTTTTAATATAATGTAGTTTTGCTCATTATCTTTGCTAATCTATGTATTTTGTGCACACTTTTTGGTTGGAGAACTGCATCACAAAATTTAGACAAATGCTAATTTTTGAAGAATAGTTGTATTTCTGTTTGCTTATCGAATTGAGAAGTGCAGATTAGGTAGGTTTGCTTTAAAATGCAAACTGAACAAATTTATCTTCCCTCCGTATTTAAAATCTGTATTTGATAGTTTTTATTTTTGAATTTTAATGTAGCATTTTGCTTTTGAAAGCTCTCAAACTATGAGACAAAATGGAATGGACTAGGATAGGAACGAGTTCCTATGCATGAATGACAGCACATATGTTGTTGTTATGTGCCTTCAAGTTGATTACGACTTATGGTGACCCTATGAATCAGTGACCTCCAACAAAGTCTGTTATAAACCACCCTGTAAGTTCAAGTCTGTGGCTTCCTTTATGGAATCAATCCATCTCTTGTTTGGTCTTCCTCTTTTTCTACTCCCTTCTGTTTTTCCCAGCATTATTGTCTTTTCTACTGAATCATGTCTTCTCATTATGTGTTCAAAGTATAACTTCAGTTTCATCATTTTAGCTTCTAATGATAGTTCTGGTTTAATTTGTTCTAGCACCCAAGTATTTGTCTTTTTCGCACTCCATGGTATCTGTAAAACTCTCCTCCAACACCACATTTCAAATGAGTTGTTTTTTCTCTTATCTGCTTTTTTCACTGTCCAACTTTCACATCCATTCATAGAGATCGGAAATACCATGATCTGAATGATCCTGACTTTAGTGTTCAGTGATACATCTTTACATTTGAGGACCTTTTCTAGTTCTCTCACAGCTACCCTCCCCAGTCCTAGCCTTCTTCTGATTTCTTGACTGTTGTCTCCATTTTGGTTAATGATTGTGCCAAGGTATTGATAATCCTTGACAAGTTCAATGTCCTCATTGTCAACTTTAAAGTTACATAAATCTTTTGTTGTCATTATTTTAGTCTTCTTGACATTCAGCTATAGTCCTGCTTTTGTGTTTTCCTCTTTAACTTTCATTATCATCATGGTCTGTGGGTGGGTAGGAGACGACAAGGGAGGAGGTGGAGAGTGAGATGGGGAGGAGTGGAGAAAACAATTGTTTAAAAAAATAGAGTGGAGGGGAAAAGGAGCCAGAGGGCAAGAACATGGATAAAGGAGGAGGCGGCAGCAGCAGAATGGAGATAAAGAACTGTGGAGGTGAATGATGACAATGTGTGTGTGTGTGTGTGTTTGCACTTGGCACACAAAGTGGCCTCCATCACCCTTCTCTGGCTATTGGGCTGCATTTGCAGAATTTTAACTTTTTTGCATCTCAGGGGAAAATGTTTGCTTGGGTGGGTGTGCCTTAGTTGGTGGCAGGGCAGGGTCCGGGAGGTGGTTAAGTGAGAGAGATTATGATTGCTGGCAGGGGGGGGGTGCACTTGGTTTGACGTGCAAAGATCTGAGTAGTGGTCTCTGCCTCCCTCCCCACCTCCCATATCAGCAGAGAGACCACCATTGCTATCTTATGGATAAAAAGAATTATTCTACTACCTCTGTATGTGTATGTTTATTTTTAATGTTTTTTTAGGCTACTTAGATGTGCAGCAGCCAAGGCCAGCACGTTGTAGGCATTTTTTTAAAAAAGTAACAAATCTAATTGTAGTGATTACTTTTGAGAAAAAGTAAAGTAATCAGTTACTTTCAGAGCAATGGCAATTGTAACGGTAATTACTTCTTTGTGGGGCCATGTAACTGTAACTGTAATTTATTACTTTTTAAAAGTAATCTTCCAAGCTCTGCTCCTTTTTCTTCTCCTCCAAGTTTCTGATGGACTCTTTCTGGCTTCCTCTAGATTGGTCTCTCATGACACAGGTACATAGATGAATCATTAGATCAGCTCATTCCTGGATAATAGATTCAGAACAGATTTTTGGAAAGCAGAACAGCACATTAGGAAGGATATATGAACTACACATGGAGAATTTGGTAATAGCTGCATTGTTAAATTTAAATATGACTGGAGTCCTGGAAGACCACTCATCATGGATAAAGAGATAAAACACATAAAGTTTGGGGAGCATGAACTAATAGTGCAGCCAGCTGTGGTGCAAAGATAAGAACTTTGTATTCCAATTATAATTGAATATATTGTTACAGATACTGTTTGGCCTTTCTTTGTTAGGGTGTTTGCTTGCTAATAAACCAGGATTAGATAACTGGTTTATGTTTCCTTAATGAGAGTTAACGTTTGGGGAGACAGTGGGCAATCTTCTATATGTCTGAATGAGATAGCCATCGGTGCAGACAAGGTGACCCCTCCCTCCATCTAAAGAAGGGGGCTGATAGAAAGTGTGGATGAGTGAAGAAACAGCAGATTTGTAGCCCTGGAGAGAGAAGTATGAGATCTCTCTCTGGGATTCAATGCTGGGTAGCGGATCTGCTGCCTTCAGGAGCACCTGCTACTTGCTTTGACTCTACTTTTGTTTCGGTCAATAAAGCAAATATTATAAAAATGCTGTTAAGTGCCTAGTGTTCTTTTCTCCAAAGGAAAGAAAGCCTGGATCCTGGAATGTCTCACCGCTTAGAGAAGTGGGCCTGCAACAACATTCTCAAACAGCCTTATTCTGGACTCTTCCATGCAAGAAGATTTCTCTTCAGACTGGGAGAAATAGTTGTGATTCGACTGCTAACTTCTATGCCTTTTACAATAAAAACAATCAAGAGATTCCTCTGGCATCTTACAGCAGACTACATTCAGATTGTCTAGAGAGGCATTTATTGCAGCATAGAAAAATGTGTGGTTATCACATGAATCCCAAGGAAGATTGGTCCAATTCATCATGGTGAAGGAAAAGCAAGCTAATGAGAGATTAACATGCGGGGAGGGACATCAAGACAAGATGACTTTGCAGACAAGCAGAGTAAGAAATTACAGGAACAGGTTTCCACTTACCTTTGTCACCTTCTAACCACCAGCGCCATCAGCAAAGTCATTTCAAAATATATCAGGCCACACATGTTGCTTGTATACAGAGCCCTTTTTGCAATAGACACAGCTCTTTCAGCTGTTTCCATCATGAGCAATGTATAGCAAAAACAATACATAATTAAAAGTAAACTATGGAATCCTCATCCCCATTACTGATAGCTATGTCAAAATGAGAGGACAGTCTTTCCATTACTGCCAAGGTTGGGAAACTTAAAAAACCCTTTAGCAGCTTTTTAAATTGCATTTTTGTTCTTCCTGCAATCTTCTGGGTGATGGGTAAGACCATGTAATAAATGGCATGAAGCCACAAAATCCAAGCATTTGCGGGTCAATGGCTAGGTCAAAAGCGATGAGCATGAGGCCAATGATGCTTCCATGTGCAATGGCAATGTCGGTCAAAACGTGGGGGAAGAAGTTCCCAGGCAGCTGACACTGAGGGGCGATTGAAGGACGGGACTGGCCAGGTCGACCCACTGAACCTTTTCCTGACTGGGAACAGAGGTTGAAAGGGGAGGAGACGGACAGAGAAAATTGGCTTGGTGGTTGCGATCCACAGCTGTTATATGTGCTTTAACTTCAGTGGAGCCTAAGCAAGCATAGCTGTGAGTTGTATTGCAGCCTTACGCCACAGACTAAACAGTTAAACACACTTAAGCCCCATGAAAATTAATTATTCTAGGACTGGACTATTTGTCTCATTAATTTTAATGAGACTTAAATGTGTTCATTGGGGATGACACCCAAATAAGTGTGCAAATTGTTGCTGCCTAGGGCTGCAGTCCTATGAATTTTATTCAGCAATGCCTCATTGAATTGAGTAGTACTTACTTCTGAGTAAACATCGAATTCCCAAGTGTAAAATGCATAGCTCTTTGTTGGATTTTCACTATCGGCTGCTCTCATATACAGGGTTAGGATAACTGCACAGAATGTTTACAAATCCATCCTAAAACTTGCTGGCACAGTGAACAAATGCTAAAATTGGGACATACTAAACAAATTCCTAGCATGATATCACAATCAAAGTTATTCCACCACTGGAAATGTTTAAGATCTGGATATTAGCCTCCCTAACATGTTATGATGAATAAAATGAAGATCCTAAACTTCACTGCTACAACGTAAAAGCTTGTACAGTAAGTGTAACTGCAAGTTAAGCAAGGGGGGAGAGGGAGGGAAATTCAACCTTTTAAAATATGTTTTTCATTTAAATCTAATTGTATAGGAGTCTGACTGAGAATTCTGTTTTGCATAGTGGGGCTTTTTACAGTGCATAAGCAACCTTCAGTTCATTACTAGGATAATAGCCCAGTTCCGATGCTTATCTAAAGTGATTTATGATTGAGAACAAGCCTGCATAAACCTTCAGTTCACACACACACATTCTCCTCCTTTGCATATGGGAAAAAAGTCTGCTTTCAATTTAGTTTCTTGTTACACTGCAGTTTCTTGTTAGATACAAACTCAAGGTACTTTGTTTTGTTCTAACCACATTAGTTAAAACAAACCAAGAGCAACCCATGGTTCAATATCCTGGTTTCTTAACCAGGTTAAGGGTCCAATTCTATGGTTCCTGGGAGGGCATTCCAGGGGTCATTGGATTTTGTGGATCTCTCTCTCCACAGGCATAGTTCTACCCTTAGAAGCCTCCTCCTAGCCACTGTGGAAAGGTCCATCACCATTGCTCTTCCACTGGCAGTGCTCTGCAGAGAGGGCAAAACGGGGGTTCTAGGAGGTGGATGGTAGAGGCTATGGCTTGCTTCCACACTGGGTATTTACTGTGCAGCAGCCATGCTTTGTTCACTCTTTGTGGGGCATCTGCATAACATAATGATCAAATCATTGTTGACATCAGGGAGGCGTATCTTTGCTGTTTTTCTTTCAGTGCCTGCTTCAAACTTTTTTGTTTAGGCAAGCCTATCCAGACTCACAGATATTGGATTTAAATCTTTTAGTAGCTGCTTTGATTGTTTTAAATATGTTTTTAATTAGTTGTTTTTAACTGTTTTATTGATAATTTTAATGTTTTGTAAATTGCTTATGGGTCTTTACATTCAAGTGGTATATATATGTGTTATGCGCATTCAAGTCAATTATGACTTATGGTGACCCTATGAATCAGCGACCTCCAATAGCATCTGTCGTAAACCACCCTGTTCAGATCTTGTAAGTTCAGGTCTGTGGCTTCCTTTATGGAGTCAATCCGTCTTTCGTTTGGTCTTCCTCTTTTTCTACTTCCTTCTGTTTTTCCCAGCATTATTGTCTTTTCTAGTGAATCATGTCTTCTCATTATATGTCCAAAGTATGATAACCTCCATTTCATCATTTTATCACTTTAGCTTCATCACATTTTGTTAAATAATAAATAAATAAATGCTCCTTCCATTAATTCTTTGTTTTACTTTTTTGGAATTTTTTCAAATCTCAGACTAACAGACTCCCCCTCCCCAGTTGAATAATTTCCTCAGGCATAGATGACCCATCATGCAGCTGTTCAGGCCTATGCAGGCCAGTAATCTTATTTGTTGGGCTCTAGCTGCTTCCTTATCTATGACCCATCTCTCCTCTCAAGGAATCGGCATTATCACTTTAACCCTTCTCTTTTCACTGAGAATATCTCTCTCAAATTGCCATGGGAGGGTGGGAATCATAACCAGCAGTGAGTGTGGAGAGAACATTTAACCCTTTTCTCCACACAATGGCTCCATACAAAGATAATTAAAATGATAAGCTTGCTTCAAAATTTTGAGAAGTTGGATTGATTCACAATTTCTGTATATTTGGAAGAAATGAGAGCAGTATCTAAAGTTCCTTTAAACAATCTTTAAGATAGTCAGATTTTTTCCCTTGTTTGGTATACTGCGAACTTTTCTGCCCAGTACTTCTAGGGAGTTTTCTTCTTCTTCAGGATTCTTTGGAAAGAAAGGAAATGCTTCAATTTCTTCACAATCTAACTTTTACCTTTGGTCATCAGTCCCCTGTTCCCATGACCTATTAGCCTATATTTCTGTTCCCTTGACAATTCACTAATAGCTTCATTCCCTTCCCCTATCATTGGCTCATCTTTCTTCCTATGTACAGGCATAAGTCAGCACCAATGTGCATATCTTCCTTGTCTTCTTCCAAGATCTGATTTTTAAAAACATCATCATTAACTTCCAAACATACCTGTGCAGAAAGGTAAATGATTGTTTAGTTGTCATTTGTTCTAGGTTTAGAATCTAAGTGGAAATCCATTACATCCCTGTATAGATTTTTATAGTTTAGTTTCATTTATGTTATAAATGAATGCCTAACTGTACTTGGCACTGCATATATTGGTTCGTGAATAGACCTTACACAATAAATGCCTAGAAGTTTAATACCATAGCTAGTGGGCTGGATTAAAGCTGCAGTCCATTGTTTATGTCAAGTATGATTCCATTCAAAGTAACTAACCAGGTGCTGAATGTCATGGCAACAGTTCCTGTCTAAAGTTATATGTCGCATACTATTGTTGCCCCACATATAAATCCTCACATGTGTTGGGAAGGATCCAGTAGTTTCTTATATTTTATTATGGCTGTACATAGGAACTTTCAGGTCAGTCCTGCTTATTCTATATCAGGGGTGAGGAACCTGTGATCCTCCATATATTGTTGGATCACAACTACCATCATCCCTGTCTATTGGCTATGCAGGTTGAGGCTGATGGGTGTTGGAGGGCCATATGTTTCCCCATCCCTGTTCTATATATCAGGTATGAGGAACCTGGTGCCCTCCATATGTTGTTGGACTCCAACTCCCATCAGCCTCAGACATAATAGCCAATGGTCAAGAATGTTGGGAACTGTTGTCTGACATTATCTGGAGGATCACAGGTTACCCATCCTTGCTATATGTGAAAAGGCTCCATTGTAGGTCAGTGTAGCCACATTTTCTCACTGCTCATCTGCTGCTGCTTTCCTTGCACTATATCACAGTGACCACTGTGCCTCACATTAAAATATCTGATGACACATGCCTCCCCAGGCGACATTCAGTAGAAGCAGGAGTAGCGCTATGTACCAGTGTATGGAGTAGAGTGAGTCTCTGGGTCGAACTACATGCAATGTGAGAGTTTTGTGATTGTAATTTCTATCTTTTTATGTTACAAAAAGCAACTGAAGAAGGGAGTGGTTAGGATTGGGAATGTGGTGCAGGCCCAGAGGGCTCGATCCTCCTCCTTCTGCACAACAGGTGAGCAGAAGGGAAACGAGCTTAACCCCTCCTAAGCCAGCTGATTCCCTCCTACAAATCCCCCCACTCCCCTCATCACAACAAGCTTGTTTCCTGTTTTGGAGTCCAGCTGAGAAAAATATGTGATGAACTGTCTGGGGAGACACATGCAAGGGGATTTTGTTACATGCAGGAAGAGTTAAGCAGCTTCCACCTTCTTGGTGATTCTACCTTGAAAATTGTGTCCCAAGCTCCAGGTTAGCAGGAAGAGGCAAAGACTAGGTTGTAAACCCCATATTCCCCCCATAACACTTAATAATGAATAAGAAAGTATTTTTAAAAAATAGGAAAGAAGGAAGGAGGGGAAGAAGGAAGAAAAAATGTGAGTTACTCAGATTTCTGATGAAACTACCGAATTCTCCAGGATATATCTATGATCACAGCTATTTAATCCATAAATACAGGTGTTTAGAACTGGAATCAATACTCAAACAGTATTTATTCCAGTAAATACCATAGCAATCAAAATGTCAAAGTACACCATTTAAAGTAAGAAGGACATGTTTTTTTCCATTTAGCAGAATGTGTTTAAAACCTTTGTCTCCTTGGGCAATCATTATATTCTGATACTGTCTGCATCAGTGTGGCCAAGAACCAGTCACCCATAAAATGCTTCCTGTGTGGCGTAAGATGCATATATTCACATTAAGTGAATGAATGAGGAAATTTCTGCTGTCTTACAAATGTCTGGATGAGAAACACTTTAGCGAGTTCTGTGCTAGATCTAGTAAATAGGCAGCAGGTTTTTAAACAACCAAGATTAAATGCCCAATCATGCCTGGTTTACTCAAGTCTTTACTCCTGCGATAATTCCACATTTAGTAACTAAGAGATTATTTACAAGGACTGGACAGGTATAGAATCAGGCCTTGTATATCAAGTAAATTGCAACAGCTCAATTGCTGCACCCGGTTACATTTTGTTAATGACTCTTCAAAACCAGTAGAACTTAAGTATGACCAACGAAGCACATGGATGCAACTAGTGAGTAAAAGGCACATATTTAAAAACAATCTTAGATTACATTGAAATCAATGGGATTTAAGCATGCTTCACTGATTCTGGACAGCACATTGTATGTATTTTCCAACCACGTGTCTCTAATGTGTCAGCAAAGCCACCCTATTTACTGAATTTATTATAGGCTATCAGCAATATTCCCTAAAAAAATTAAAGTTTTTTTTTTAAAAAAAAATCCCAAGCTACCACATAATGACGTTGATAGCATAATCCTCTGGATACTTGTACTAGTGTGAGCCCTCATACCAGTGTGATCCTCCTGGCACCAATTAGAGCTGTCACTAGTTCAAGTGTGTTGACAAGTGAAGACTGAAAATGGATACACATGACTTCGTTCTCTTGTTTCAATTTTGGCATATTTGAAATTAGTACAAGAAGGCAACTTAACTCCGCCTCTGTGTCTGGAGAGCCATGCAAGTAGAAGGTCTTGTTTCCCAGTAATGGCAGCATCTTTCATCTTAAGACATATGTTCCACACACAGATTGTAGAAGATATGCCTCATTTTGGCTAGTTACAACTGAATTACCTTCACATGAAGGCAGACTTTCAAGACTGCGCAACTGCTTTTAGTTATGCAATGTAACTTTCCCACCCTCTCCTCTCCCTGTGCCCCCCTCATCTGCTCCAGAGGGTTGGGGGAATCCTTGGAGCAGATTTAGGGGGGACACAGGAAGCGCAAGGGGAGAGGAAAGGGCAGGGAAGTTACATTGTGCAGCTAAAAGTTGTTGCACTAGTAACTGTTTAGCTGGATACTGCCGTGTGTTTTGGATATGTGGGCATCAATCATTCCTGTGTCAACCACATGTACCAACAGCACATATCTGCTATGAACTGCCAGATGTTTCAACATGCTTGTGGTTCTCTTGCATGGGAAAGAGGAACCTGCCTTATATCTGAATGGGTAATGACGTTACAGGTGTATGACACTCCCGACCCATTTTGGAATTGTGGGTTGCAAGGCTTTTTGGTGGAATGATTCCTACATCTGCTAGAATTAGAACTGACTAGAATGTATTTATGTGTCAATTAAATGGAGAAAATCGAATCCTAAATTTCTAGCTACCAGTTTTCATGTTCATGGGCAAACAAATTCTTCAGTACAATGGGCCACATTACCAAAACAACATTGGCAATATAAAACAACTTTTATACTGATTACCCTCACATCTTTAAGCCTGTCTTCACTAGATGCTAGAAATACCCATGTAAGGCTATAATCCTATATCCACTTACCGAAGCAAAAGCCCCATTAAACTCAGTGGGATTTTCTTCTGAGTTGACAAGTAAAGGATAACATTATAGAACAGAATAGAGATTTTTGGGAGACTAACCAGCATCAAAAGGTAATACAATAGCACTTTAGGGAATCTACTCATGGCCTATTGAACCTTTTAGTATGCCCACTGTTGTCACCCAATTCCAGCTTGTCCGGTACACTGCTGAACAGGGTGCAAAAGAAATGTCATTGCTATTTGCAGTGTCAGTTCCCAGTTTTATGTTAACAATCCTCATTTGAGAGCAGGAGCATTGCTAGGTATTTAAAAGACACAGGTCCATCACACAAATTTGCCTCTGAGCAAATTAAGATGCCGGGTAGCTGGGGTCTCACTGGCACTGCACTTTGTGACATGCCCACTTGTGAACAAAGTTTTTACAAAAAAAATTAAAAGGGAGGATGTACCAAGAGATCTGGGGCTCAGTGCAAAAGACCTGGAACTTGGGCATCATGGGCCACCCACAACAACATCCTTGCTTAAGAGATTGCAATCCAACAAGTTATCCTCTTCCCCAAAAGGGTTGGCTAGTCCAAAATATTCTGAGCATGTGGCCAAGGAACATTTGAGTTTAACTGAAGCAAATTCTCCTCTCTTCCCCAGAAAAAAGTGGCTTTGAGAGAGAAAGTTGGAAGGAACACCACTCACCCACAACTGAACAACCTTAGTGCATGGATTTGAGATTGAAGTACTATAGTCACATGATTGCAGGAGCCACATTTTTAAAGTTACTGAAGTATGTATTTTTTGTAAAAAAAACCCCAACCCTCTATTTCTAGGCTGAAAATACTGGGAACTAAATTAAGTACAGAAGCTAGTCATACACCTTGTATTCTGGAAATATTGCATTGTAAGCACGAGTCTGATACCCAGGAGACGGTGCCCTTCCTGATCAGAAACAAGAAGTCTGTCTCAGTGACTAATGGGAGAGGTTGGTCATGGTCCTTTAGCCCTTACTTTCTGTACATGAGTCTTCCTTCTGAAAGACCATATGGCAGGATGCATTCCTTAAAAATATGGGAAGGACAGGATTTTCTAAGTTTAAAAAAGGGAAGTTGGGCTCAACTATCTCTTTGATAGATGCTATTTCCCCCTTAAAAGCATGCTGCGATACGTGCCTTTGTATAGAGGTGCAGAACACACTCCGCTAAGGAAAGTCCCTGCTTGTGGTTTGGAAATTACACTAAGCTATTTCAACACATGCAGTTGAGGCATCTATTACAAGGAGCCAGGCAGAAATGTTCTGCAATAAATTTCAATTGCAAAAAGTTAATAATAACAAATCCTGGTTATTGAATGTATCTCGATCCATTTTCAGGCTCAGTTCCAAGTGCTAATGATGACCTGTAAAGTCTAAGATCTTAGACCCTTGTTGGCTGAAGAATTGCCTCTTCCCATGTGTACCTACCCAGCCCCTGAGGTTTTCATCAGCTGAGGTCCTCCTTGGAGTGTTCCCTCAATCCAAGTTTCAGAGGGGAGCCACACAGGAGGGCTTTCTTAGCAGCGGCCTCATGGTTGCGGAATCTCACCTGACTCCTGCTTTATTGGCTTTTTGGCACCAGATTACACAATTAAATAAATAAGTAAATCCTAGGCCTTTTAAGATCTGTCTGTAAATTGGTTTAAAGTGTTAACATCTTAGTAATTGCATCAGTGATTCATTTATATTTTTAGCCCTAGGAAAATTATTTTGTGGCTCTTCACATTGTGAATGTTTGATTAAGACCAAATCTCTCTTAATTTCCACTCTGTGAATTGTTACTGTGTTTAACAGTATGCAGATATTTGACGCTGTGTTTTGTTAGGTTTTCATGATTCTAAATTATTTTAAACTGTTCAGTGCCCGAAAACCTTTGTTATGGGGCAACTAATAAATCTGCTTCTTTTATTTTATTTATTAAATTCTGTCTTAATGGCCCTTCATCAAACAATTCCAGGAAGCTGTATCCAATTGTGAAGAAAATTAATTCATACAACATATACATATGTAGTCAACAAAAACGTATACCACACACAAGAAGACATAAGAAAAAACCAAAATGCTAAAAGCAGAATACAGTTTTATTGAATTTCAGATATCTCTTGCCCATATGTAAGAAAATTCAAATAAATAAGGCCCACAGAGAGAAAGTAAATTTGTTTGTTTTTGAATCCATATTCACAATTGGCAAAAAATAAATTTTAATCCTACTATTGGATTAAAGATTAGGAGTGCCAGTGAAAAAGTATATAAGAGCTATACCCTCATATCTTCTGCACACTGCAAGGAGTCCTTGTGTACTCTTCAAGTGGCAACTAGGAATGGAAGGATTGTTAAGTTCTCTCATTTTTCCAATCTTAAATTGGTTCTCCACATTTCTGCAGCGATTTGCAATTTTTTTAAAAAAAAATCCTCATGAAAATTCTTCAGCATTTTAGTGTGAATTTCTCCAAATAAACACATTTTTGCAGGCAGTTTTGACTACTGTACGCACTTGTGCAAGCAATTTCTCCTAATATAATGCATTTTTGTATGTCATTTTCACAAATACTTTCCATTGATATGGACACTTTCCCCAATACATGCATTTTTGTAAACATTGGTTGGTTGGCAAACTGCACAGCAAAATTCAGATAATGTGAATTTTGAAGGATGGCTGTGCTTCAGTTATCATATTGTTTCAGAAAGTGTGAATTTGATCATAGAATAGTAGAGTTGGAAGGGGCCTATAAGGCCATCAAGTCCAACCCCCTGCGCAATGCAGGAATCCAAATCAACCCATTCCCAACAGATGGTTGTTCAGTTGTCTCTTGAATGCCTCCAGTGTCGGATAGCCCACTACCTCTCTAGGTAATTGCTTCCAATCATAATTGTCATATGGCTCTAACAGTTAGGAAATTTTTCCTGATGTCCAGTCGAAATCTGGCTTCCTGCAACTTGAGTCCATTATTCTCTATCCTGTACTCTGGGACGATCAAGAAGAGATCCTGGCCCTCCTGTGTGTGACAACCTTTCATGTACTTGAAGAGTGCTATCATATCTCCTCTCAATCTTCTCTTCTCCAACATGCCCTGTTCTTTCAGTCTCTCCTCATAGGGCTTTGTTTCCAGTCCCCTGATCATCCTTGTTGCCCTCCTTTGAATCTGTTCCAATTTGTCTGCATCATTTCTGAAGTGCGGAGACCAGAACTGGATGCAGTATTCAAGAAGAAGCCTAACCAGAGCTGAATAGAGGGGAACTAATACTTATTGAATTTCAGATATCTCTTGCCCATATGTAAGAAAATTCAAATAAATAAGGCCCACAGAGAGAAAGTAAATTTGTTTGTTTTTGAATCCATATTCACAATTGGCAAAAAATAAATTTTAATCCTACTATTGGATTAAAGATTAGGAGTGCCAGTGAAAAAGTATATAAGAGCTATACCCTCATATCTTCTGCACACAACGCACACACGTCAATAGGGTTATGGGCCCAGATCCACAGCGCATTACACGGGAGTAAGTTGCTGGTCTGAACGGCAGACGGAGTTCCAGAGGGCAGCTTGATTGACTGTACCAGACGGAGGTGAGCAACATCTCCACCCAGGGAAGGAGAGCCTGCTGTTGCAGCTGCTGTTGGAACACCACCTCCACCACCCTTCCCAGTGGGACTGCTGCCTGGCAGATGTGCCTCCTGCAGGACCAGGTCCCAGGTACCCAGCCAGCTGTGACTAATTTCCATCACCTGTCCCTCTTTGGAGGGATACATAAGCCGGCTGGCTGAGGTGGCCTGGGAGACCCAGTGCCTGCAGGAAGAAGGAGAACATCGCCACCCAGGGAAGGAGAGCCTGCTGTTGCTGCTGCTGTTGGAACACCACCTCCACCACCCTTCCCAGTGGGACTGCTGCCTGGCAGATGTGCCTCCTGCAGGACCAGGTCCCAGGTACCCAGCCAGCTGTGACTAATTTCCATCACCTGTCCCTCTTTGGAGGGATACATAAGCCGGCTGGCTGAAGTGGCCTGGGTTTTTGTCTTTTGTTTTGTGTTTTTGTTTTCTTTTGGGTGCCATTGGTTTTAGCTATGGGTGGGTTCGGTTTCGTTTTATATTGTAGTTCTTGGGTTTTTATGTAGTTTGTATGTTGTATTTTACTTTATCTTGTACGCCGCCTAGAGTGGCCGCTTGTGCGGCCAGATAGGTGGCCTAGAAATAAAATTTATTATTATTATTATTATTATTATTATTTGGAAACTATGCTTCCGTTAATACAGCCTAATATAGCATTTGCCTTTTTTGCAGCCACATCGCACTGTTAGTTCATATTCAGCTTGTGATCAACAACAATTCTAAGATCCTTCTTACATGTCGTATTGCTGAGCCAAGTATCCCCCATCTTATAACTGTGCATTTGGTTTCTTTTTCTTAAGTGTAAAACTTTGCATTTTTCTCTGTTGACTTTCATTCTGTTGTTTTCAGCCCAATTCTTCATCCTATTCAAGTCTGTTTGAATTTTGTTTCTGTCTTCCATGGTATTAGCTATGCCCCCCAATTTTGTATCATCTGAAAATTTGATAAGCATACTTTGTGCCTCCTCATCCAAGTTGTTAATAAAAATGTTGAAGACCACTTGGCCCAGGATGAGCCCTGTGGTACCCCACTCATTACTTCCGCCCAGTTTGAGAAGGAACCATTGATAAGCATTCTTTGAGTATGATTCTGGAGCCAACTGTGGATCCACCTGATAGTTGTTCCATCCAGCCCACATTTAGCTAGCTTGCTAATCAGAATATCATGGGGCACTTTGTCAAAAGCTTTGCTGAAGTCAAGGTATATTACGTCCACAGCATCCCCACAGTCTACAAGGGAGGTTACCCGATCAAAAAATGAGATAAGATTAGTTTGGCAGGATTTGTTCTTCATAAATCCATGTTGGCTCCTAGTAATCACTGCATTGTTCTCAAGGTGTTTACAGATGGACTGCTTTATAATCTGCTCCACAGCTTTTCCAGGGATTGATGTTTGGCTGACTGGTCTGTAGTTCCCCAGTCCCTCCTTTTTACCCTTTTTGAAGATAAGGACAACATTAGTTCTCCTCCAGTCATCCGGCAGTTCACCAGTCCTCCATGATTTCACAAAGATAATAGACAGCAGTTCTAAGAGTTTTTTTAGCCAGTTCCTTCAATACTCTAGGGCAGTGATTCTCAAACGGTGCGCCCAGGCACACTGGTGCGCCCCAAGAGGTGGCTAGGTGTGCCTCAAATATTATGAAAGTATATTTTAAAAATGAGAAGAAACCCATTTGTATAGGGTAAGTAATAGTTTTCTATAGTTTAAGTTATTTTATTCATAGTTTAAAATATATTAATATATTTTTAATTTTGTACATGAAGTGTGCCAGAAAATTTTTATGTTTTACAGTGCGCCGCAAACCAAAAATGTTTGAGAACCACTGCTCTAGGGTGCAGTTTAGCAGGCCCTGCTGATTTGAACTCATTCAAAGTGATTAGGTATTCCTTGACCGTTTGTCTATCAATCTCAAGCTCCAATCCTGCCCCTTCTACTTCATGTTTCCCAGGAGGGTCATAGAACCTTTTTTGGGAAAAGACTGAGCCAAAGTAGGAATTGAAGACTTCTGCCTTTTCTTTGTCATCTGTAATCATTTTGCCATCCTCATTGAGTAGCTGTGCCACCAT
The DNA here is from genome assembly GCF_030035675.1 of Rhineura floridana. Classification (NCBI taxonomy): domain Eukaryota; kingdom Metazoa; phylum Chordata; class Lepidosauria; order Squamata; family Rhineuridae; genus Rhineura; species Rhineura floridana. The sequence goes on from NC_084480.1 coordinate 221,761,845, forward strand.
TTCTTTTCTCTGTCTTTTACTATGGACGTACCTGAAGAAAGCTTTTTTGTTGCTTTTAGCATCCCTCGCTAACCTCAGCTCATTCTCAGCTTTAGCCTTCCTGACACCATCCCTGCAATTCTGTGATACCTGCCTGTACTCTTCCTTTGTGGCCTGGCCTTCCTTCTACTTCCTGTATGTGTCCTTTTTTGTTTTCAGGTCATCTCTAAGCTTTTTGTGAAGCCACATTGGTTTGTTCTGCTGTTTCCCCCCTTTTTTCCTTATTGGAAATGCTTGCTTTTAGAATTTCATTTTTTAGAAACTCCCACCTATCTTGGACTCCTTTTCTCATTAGGGTTGCTTGCCATGGAACCGTACTTACAATTGTTCTGAGTTTATTAAAAGCAGCTTTCCTGAAGTGCAGGATGCGCATATGGCTACTCTCAGCTATTGCTTCTGTTAAAATCAAGAATTCAAGTATGGTGTGGTCACTTTCCCCCAGAGTTCCCATAACTGCCACTTCATCCACCAAATCATCTCTGTTGGTTAGAATCAAGTCCAGGATAGCTGATCCTCTGGTTGCTTCCTCCACTTTCTGTAGGAGAAAGTTATCTCCAACACAAGTCAGAAATTTCTTGGAGGGACCGTGTTTGGCAGAATATGTCTCCCAACAGATATCAGGATAATTGAAATCCCCCATTACTACTATATCATGCCTCCTGAAAACATTGGCAATTTGCTTTTCAAAAGTTACATTCTCATCTTCTCCTTGATTCGGTGGTCGGTAGTAGACTCCAAGCACCACACTCCTTTTATTACTTGCCCCATTAATTTTAATCCAGATACTCTCGGTGGAGCTACGAAGCTCATCTTCATGTATTTCTGTGCAGGGATATATATTTTTAACATATAGCGCTACTCCACCTCCCTTTTTATTCCTTCTGTTTGAAATGGCTTTAAATGAGAATCAAATTTCTACCCCATCCCTGGTGGCAAGGCAGGGTGAAAAAGGAACGCACTCTTAGGCAAACTGTGCATTAGGCTGGAAATGTTTAAGGTGAATTTACAGTTAGTTACAAGGACCTAGTACAACAGGCATATGTCTTGCAGATTCCATATCATACATTTCACTCTTTTTCACCAAACTCTGATTCGGAGATCTTAAGACCTTGCTATGTTCCAGCAGACCTAGGAATGATAATGCTCTTATTCCTAGACATGACCAAAGTGGGAGGGGAAAAAAGAAGTGAAATGAATAGGGACAGACTGAATTATGTCCTCTTGAAAAGAAGTGGGATGGTTATAAGTAGGGATGGGAGAGAAATTCAATTCAATTGACATTTGAATGCAGAGAAACCTCATTTGTACTCAAACAATACATGAACCAAAAAACAGCCATCCTTCAAAATTCACACGTCTTTGAATTTTGCAGAGTAGTTCTCCAGCCAAATAACGTGTACCAAAATGCATGTACTAAGGTAAAGTGTGCATTAAAATGTATACATTTGTGACAATAACAGGGATTAGGTGACATTGCCTTGCAAAAATGTGTATATTAAGCAAAATTGCATACTGCAAACTGATGTGGAAATGTGGAGAACTGAAATTAAGAAAAAAGAGAAACTGAAACTGATAGATTTGCCTATCCCTAGTTATCTGTACATCTGAAAAAAGTGGGATAGCATCCCACCTCACTTTGAGCATTGGGTGCAGAGCTATAAGAAAGATTTCTGATTTAACATGTAAAGCACTAAGGATAAATCTAATCAATGTTGCTCTGTGAAAAAGGTTCTCATTAAAATACATCTGTCCCTAGAGACAAACGCTGAATGTTTATTCCACATTTGATGCGTGGAAAAATAAAACTTAGTGCTCAGGGAGCATATAGACCCAGTAAATAATTTAGAACTTCCTTCTGGGTACAAATAATGGAGATGGAGGCAAGCGACTGAGTCAAGGAACAGTAGTTCATGATCTACTAAGAGGGGTCACTAGGCTGCTGACATTGCATCACAATGAGTTAAGTCAGCTTCTTGCAACGTGATGTCCTCCAAATGTTTTGGATTACAGCTGCCATCATCGTTGGCCTGCTGGCTAGGATGACGGGAGCTGGAATCCAACAACATCTGGAGGGCACCAGTTTGGGGAAGGCTGAGCTAAGCACTGGTGGCAAGTGATTTCTATTCAGTTGAGGGCTGGCTTAATAAAATGTTTAGGAGCCACTGTATCAGTGGGAAAAAACCTTTCAGCAGGCTCTATTTGGGGGCAAGGAAAACCCCGCTGTTTATCAATAGTCATGTTTGTAATAAAAGCATGAGCAAGAGCAAGGACTGATTCACACAGCGTATGCTGGCTCCCTACATTTTTGTATTGTTTGCACTGGCTGGCCACCGGGAAAGAACCAACACATGCAGCAATTTCTAGCCATTGCTACAAATATGATGATTGTGTGAATCAGTCCTGATGTCGGAAAGTAACTGGGGGCAGCCCCAACCACCCTGCTTTGCTAGATCCACCACAGCAGGATGTAAAAATGTGGGCAGGTTGGAAGGGATGTGGCGCAGGTGTGGGAGCAGCCTGACAACACTGACTCAGCCCCTATCTGCATATAAAGCAACTGTTGCGGGGAGAGAGGCATGTGGCAGCAAATGGCTGAGAGGGAAACTTATCACAATCTCAGAGGCAGCAAAGAAAACAACGAGGCGGTCTTAGGGTGGGGACAGCTACAATAGAGGACAGTAACTACATAGTCCTGGGCACTGGTGATACCTGGGGGGAGTGTTAATGGCTCTAGAGCTTTGCTATACACTTAAGCCTCACAGAAACCTTATAATAAATAATAATAATAAAATAATACAATTTTATTTATGAGTCACCTATCTGGCCGAATTAACGGCCACTCTAGGCGACGTACAGTACACAATAAAACACAATATAAAAGTACCACAATCAATGATTAATCTAAAACCCATTCCAGTTAATAACAGAATTTAAATTACTCCACCCCCGAGATCCTGTAGGCCTGCCTGAATAGCCAGGTCTTCAAAGCCCGGCAGAACCCCATCAGGGAGGGGGCATGGCGAAGATCAGAAGGCAGGGAATTCCAGAGGGTGGGAGCCACAATTGAAAATGCTCTCTCTCTGGTCTGCACCAGTCTAGCAGTTTTAACTGGTGGGACCGAGAGGAGGTCTTGTGTGGCTGATCTCATCAGGCGGCATAACTGATGATGCTGGAGGCGCTCCTTCAGATAAACTGGGCCGAAACCGTATAGGGCATTAAAGGTCAACACCAACACCTTGAATTGGGCTCAGCAAGCAACTGGTAACCAGTGTAGATCTATTAACACCGGAGTGATATGATCACGGTGGCGGCTGTTCTGAATCAGACGTGCCGCTGCATTCTGTATCAGCTGCAATTTCCAGACCGTTTTCAAGGGTAGCCCCACGTAGAGCGCATTACAGTAGTCTAAGCGGGAGGAGACCAGGGCATGTACTACCTGTGGGAGTAGATGGACAGGAAGGTAGGGTCGCAGCCTCCATATCAGATGTAATTGATACCAAGCTGCCCGGCTCACTGCTGAAACCTGAGCCTCCACGGACACCTGGGAGTCAAGAATGACCCCAAGGCTGCGGACCTGTTCCTTTAGGGGTAACCTCACCCCATTAAGCACCAGGTCTATATCTCGCAACCTCCTCTTATCTCCCACGAGCACTACCTCGGTCTTGTCAGGATTCAGCTTCAGCCTATTCCCCTCCATCCAGTCACTTACTGATTCCAGGCACTTGGACATGGTATCCACAGCCAACTCTGGTGAGGACTTAAATGAGAGATAGAGCTGAGTGTCATCCGCATATTGGTGGCACTGTAGCCCAAATCTCCTGATGATAGCCCTCAGCGGCTTTATATAGATGTTGAATAGCATGGGGGAGAGGATAGAACCCTGTGGCACTCCACAATTGAGAGACCAAGGGTCTGACACCTCATCCCCCAATGCCACCCGTTGATGCCTGTCTGAAAGATAGGAATGGAACCACCGCAAAACAGTGCCCCCCATTCCTAATCCCTCCAGGCGATCTAAAAGGATACCGTGGTCGACGGTATCGAAAGCCGCTGAGAGATCCAGGAGGACGAGGAAGGTATATTCTCCCCTATCTAACGCCCTCCTCATATCATCCACCAGGGCGACCAAGGCTGTTTCAGTTCCATGTCCAGTCCTGAAACCAGATTGGAATGGATCTAGATAATCTGCTTCATCCAAGTGTGTCTGTAATTGTTTGGCCACCACTCGCTCAATTACCTTGCCCAAGAATGGTAAGTTAGAGACTGGGCGAAAGTTATTCAACTCTTGGGGATCCAAGGAGGACTTTTTCAAGATGGGCTTTATTACTGCCTCCTTGAGGGCTAATGGCATTGCACCCTCTTCCAAGGATGCATTTACCACTGCCTTGATCCCTTCGCTCAGCCTCTCTTTGCAGCTCGTAATGAGCCACGAGGAGCATGGATCAAACAGACAGGTGGTTGGCTTCACAGTAGAGAGCACCTTGTCCACTTCCTCAGAGGGGAGGGGCCAAAACCAATCCCACTGGACCGGACTGCAACTGGCCGACTCTGGCCTGCTTCCTGTATCCACGGTGTGTGGAATCATGTTCTTCAGACGCTCGATTTTATCGGCAAAGTGTTTAGCAAATGTGTCACATGAGGCTTTAGAGTGCTCCAAGGGTTCCTGAGCAACTGGACCGACCAGGCTTCGGACCACTTGGAACAACCTCCTGGGACAGCACTCTGCAGATGCAATAGAGGCAGCAAAGAATTCCCTCTTTGTTGCCTTTATTGCCATCTGGTAGGCAGCTATTGCTGCTCTAACCAGTGTCCGATCATCTTCAGAGCGAGATTTCTGCCACCGACGCTCTAGTCGTCTCACCTCCTGTCTCAGACCTCGCAACCGTGGTGTAAACCAGGGTGCTATCTGAGCTCTATTCAGGGGGAGAGGATGGTTCGGAGCCACCTGGTCAACTGCCCTAGTGATCTCCCTATTCCACTCCATCACCAGGGTTTCAACCAGGCGTCCTTCAGTCAGCTCCAAATCCCCAAGTGCATTCAGGAATCCTTTAGGATCCATCAGGTGCCTGGGGCGGACCATCCTAATAGGTCCTTGTCCCCTGCGGAGGGGATGTGGCATTGAGAGGTCTATATTCACCAGATAGTGATCTGACCATGACACGGGGTTAGAAGAAACATCCCCCATTTTCAGAGCACTTCCCTCCCCTCCCGAGACAAACACAAGGTCAAGAGCATGACCGGCTACATGGGTGGGCCCCGTATTACTGAGGTGCAGTTCCCAGGAAGTCATGGTTTCCATGAAATCTCGAGGGGCTCCAGTGAGGACGGTCTCGGCGTGCACACTGAAGTCCCCCAAAACCAATAGGCTGGGGGAGAGCATCCGCACGCCCGAGACCACCTCGAGCACCTCGGTCAGGGAGTCTGCTGTGCAGCGGGGTGGGCGGTACACAAGTAGCATCCCTAAACTGCCCTTTGGGCCCAACCTCCAGTACATGCAGTCAACAAACTTGGTCTCATGGAGAGGGGGCCTGGCAAAAACCAAGGACCCTCGATAGATGACTGCCACTCCCCCTCCCCGCCCACCAACCCTCGGCTGCTGTGCGTATTGGAAACTGGCTGGACACATGGCCTCAAGTATAGGAGCTGAGGCCTCATCCAGCCAGGTCTCCGTAATACACATCAGGTCTGCGTTCTCATCCAAGATCAAGTCATGGATGAGCGTTGTTTTTTGCACCACAGACCTGGCGTTACATAACAGCAGTCGAAGGTCGGATGGAGTCCTGCGTCCCCCAGTTATCTTCTGGTTATGGGCAGGCCCGGAACAAGGGATGGATATTAAGCATCTATCTCTTGTTCCCCTAAACTGGTGTGGCCTGCCACCCGCACCTTTCCAGGATCTGCCGCCTAGCCTTTTAATATCATGGTATATATTATGATGAGAAGAGTCCCAGACCTCCTTAACAAAGGAATAAGGGACTCACCAAGTCTCCTCTACAGAATTGAGTAAACGTGGGGCTCTGAAGGAATCGTGTTAAGTTGCTGCATCTTTTTGCGCTATAGCTGATGGCACCTGTCTTTATTAGACACATAGGCCCCATCTGTACTATGCATTGAAAAGCTGTATCATACCACTTTAAGCAATCATGGCTTCTCCCAAAGAATCCTGGGAACTGTCATTTGTTAAGGGTGCTGGGAGTTGTCTATTCCCCTCACAGAGCTACAATTTCCAGAGTGGTTTAACATTCAGTCCCTCTGTTCAGGAAAGAAGACATGTATTCAGCAGCAGAACATATATGAACATATAATGTTACCTTATACTGAGTCAGACCATTAGCTCATCTAGCTCAGCATCGTCTATCACCGCTCTGGCCACTTCTCAGAACAAAATGGTAATTTATTTTTATACATGCCAAAAAAGGTGATGAAAATGAAGTGACAGAAAATTCACTTTGCAGTGACAGAAATTAAAATACCATCCTGTCATAATTAATCCAAAATGCCATTCATCTGAGCTACTTCAGCTAACCTTGGGATACTCCATTTCATCTTGAGAACTGTGAACACATACCTAAGACTCTTTCCATTTTTCTTTTAGAGATGGATGAATATATCAAGTTCCATTTCTCTCAGCTCTCATTTCTTTCCAGTCTTAAGATCAGTTTGCCACATTTTTCCATCAGTTTGTGTTCTTTTTTTAAAAAAAGTCTGTACAAAAATTCATATGCATTTTTGTGTGTAATTTTCCCTAATACACTCATTTTTGAAGGATTTTTTCCAGGATCATTGATTTTTCTACATTGCTTTCGCTGATATACACATATTGTGTACTTCCCCTAAAATATGTATTTTTATATGCATTTTTTTTGGAAGAACTGTGTCACACACAAAAAGTAGTACAAATTTCAAAAGATTTTTTCATATTCGTTTTGGGAGTGGGAATTAGTCAGGTTTGCACTGAAATGTGTGTGAAACAAATTTCTCCTCCATCCCTATTTTCTATCACTCTTGCCTCACTATCCCCCCCCCAAGAAAAGATTTGCTGCAGCTTGCATCTTTGCTCTATTGAGTAAATTGTATGTATTTGAGAAAATTATATCCACACTAGACCAAGGCAGTTTATTTGCAGTTTTATGTTCTTATTAATAAAACTTACAATGATAAAAAGTGTGTTTTTTCAGCCTGTCCCACATTACCGCTCTCTGCCCATACTACATCGCCTCTCTTCATCTTTAAAAACACAGTGCATGCCATTTAAGAGCTGGCAACACCACTTAATACATCCCTGACAACATGTACTACCAACAGACAACTGCATCACCATAAATACAATGAGTCCAGATTCCAGAAGCCTGCTTCTATATTTCCTTTGTACTTTAGGTATTGATCAGCATGGTATTTTCCACATTAATAAAATGAGTTTTAAAAGACTACCCAGGAAAAACACTTTATTCAGTGTTCACATCACATACTAAACAATAGACTTAAGGGGAGCACAATAAAATAAGTGGTGTGTGTGTGTGTGTGTGTTTTGAGGGAGGTTGTTCTTGATAGTGGTTGGGATTTAACAGGTTCCAACAGCCATGCTAGAAATTACATGGGAGATCCACACATAATGTTCTTTTCCTAAGAGCAGCTGCAGGCTCCCTTGATTTGAATTGGGGCCATGGCATAGGGGGAGGTTCTAAACTAGAGGTAGCCAACATGGTGCCATCCAGATCTTTTGATGCGATAGCTCTCAGCATCCCTGACTATTGGCCATGCCGCCTGGGGCTGATGAGAGTCCAGAAATATCTGGAGGGCACCACATTAGCATTGCCAGATCTCTGGATTTTACCCAGAGGCTCTGGGTTTTGGGGGTCCTTCCCGGGTCTCTGGGTAATTCACCCCAATCTCCAGGCAGGTGAGGGGTCACACAAGAAGTCGCGGGGTTGCATGAGAGATCACGAGTTCGCATGAGAGCACACAGGGTTGTGCAAGAAGCCATGCAAGAGGCGGCAGCAGCAGCAGCGAGCAAGCCCATGCCTCCCCAAAGGTAGAGCAGGGGAGAGGCCTGTAGGCTCCCAATGCAAGGTACTGACAAAAGAAGGTGGTGAGCAGGGGTCAAGAAATTGCCAGAGGGAGTGAGTGGGGTGGGGGTTAGGAAAATGCCTGGGGGAAGGAGTGGGGTGGGGGTAGGAAATAGGTTTGCCAGGTCAGAAGCATCCCAAACACTGAGATTTCAGAGGTGGGTGGGCTTGAGTGATGTCACAGGGGTGGGCACTAGTGATGTCATTAAGTATGATACATTAAGCATCCATCACAGTTGCTTGGAGCATACAATTAAAACAAAAACATTTCTCTGATTGGAAATTAAGATAGAAATCTTAGCTAAAAGATGGAGCCTAGATAGGGAATATTAATCTAGCCTACTTGCTTTCGGCAAGACGGGTTTAAGTGCCCTCAGGCCAGCCTAGTCACCAGAAGGCCACTGTAGGAAGAAGGAGCCTAGTGTTGTGGAGATGTGAGATGTTAGATGGGAGCACTCGGGAGTAAAGATGGATGCCCCTGAAGGCTGCAATTCTAAACACACTTACTAAGAGACTAAGCCCCATAGAACTCAACAGGACTTACTTCTGAGTAGGTATAGTTTGGATTGTGCTGTTGGTAAAGCTTGACTAGGGATTCTCTGCAAAGATTTCCATATCAAAGCAGGGTTGGCAACCCCCTGCCTGGAATGCCCTACCCCTATCTTTTAACATGGCTGCTCCAAACGTCTTTACAGATTTGACCACGTCAGAAAGATGTCTGAGCAATGAGTAAGAATAAGAAGGTTTTCTACCCTTTTTGTCTACCCTGTGGGCTGCTATAAACTCACTTTGACAGCCAACCCAATTCCAGTGAGTAATAATTGACAGAGAGAAAATACACATGGTTTGATCTACCTTCACAGGCAGCAGCTTGGGAACAATAATTGCAGCCACAGTTCCAAATATGTGAAATCTCTTCTACCACTATTGGGCAAGAAACAAACTGACATGCAACCAACAAGGTGCATCATCAATGGATTTCAGGGGGTTGACCTGAGCGCATGGAACCACTGCTGTTGCTTCTATGGATGTAAGGAAGTGAGGCTAAAGATAAGTGAAATGCAAATAGAAGAGAAAAACAAAAGACAGTGTTGCTTTCCTAAATGCAAAACCATACCAACCACAAGATTCCTATGAGTAAGGCAGAAAACTCAGCATCCTACAACCAGTCAGGATTCATAACCAAAAACCAAAACTAAAAACTCCTGGCAGCCAGTCAGCCAAGGTCACAGAAATCCCCACGCAGCACAACCTGATCTGCGGCCTGCAGTTAATACAGAATGCTGCGGCACAATTGCTGGCATGAGTGAGATCCTATCAGCACATAATACCTCTGCTCTGAAATCTGCATTGGTTGCTGATTTGCTATCAGGCCAAGTTCAAGTATGCTTTCCATGTTATGGGTGCCACACAGTACTTGTTCTGCTTTTGTAAGAAATCAATCCTGTAATGTGGCAGCACCTACTCTTTGGAACTCTTGCCTATTGACATTAGGCAGACGCCTCTTTTCAGCACCTGCTAAAATCATTTTTGTGTAGGCAAGCCTATCCAGGCATGTAAAAGGTATTGTGTTTTTAAATCTGTTTTTAACTCATTGTTAGTTTTATTATCTTTAATGTTTTTAAATACCTGTCCTTAACTGTTTGAATGTTTTTAAATACCTGTCTTCAACTGTTTTTGCGAATAATTTTATTGTTTTAATTCTTTTTGTAAACCGCTTTGAGATTTTTTACAATAAAGTAGCATATAAATGTAAATAAAATACATAAATAAATATTGGAGTCACTGCGGCCCTTGAGTCTCTTCCCACTTTTAGGAACAAAGGAATCTACCTTATACAGTAGGGACCGCTTTTCGGTGTTCCGCTTCTCGGCATTTTGCTAATACGGCGGTAGCATGTGATCACGTGGCATCAAGGTTCTTTTACTTTGGGCGCAAATGGGCGCCATTTTTTCTCTTGTTATTTTAGGGGTTGTTTTTCCCCCCGTTTACCTTTGTTTATTTTTGGTGTAAATGGGCACATTTTTTCCCTCCCTTTGTTCTTTTAGGGGTTGTTTTCCCCGTTTAGCCGCTGAGGGCTGCACAGGGCTCACCCCCACCTCACGGCTACAGCCCGGTCAGCCTGGCTTCGGGGATCCTTCCCCCCACAGCTACGCCACGTTCTGCGGTGGGCAGCTGCACAGCTGCCCCCTTTGCAACTTCCGCCGCTACCTTCCCACCCAGCCACTCCCTGAGTCAGGGCCGTTTGATCTAAGCTGAGCCGTGATCAGCTGTTCAGCGCGATCAGCTGTTTGGCAGTCGCACGGCTACTGCCCCCCCATTGCCGTCACGGGCTTTTACTGCTGATTTTTCCTTTTAAGACAAGGGGGGAATGGCTGACCTTTACCTGCTGGGTTGGCAGCAGCAGTGAGTTTGAAGCTCGCGGCAGCAGCTTCAACTCATGTTCCACTTAACCACGGCATCCCACTTGCCTTGCTTTGGTGGTGCCTTTTCCCTTTGGCTGCTACTGCGGCTGCTAGGATCTCGTGGTGGCAGCGCCCTGCTGTTGCTCTTGCAGCACATTTGGTGCTTGCGGCGACGGCTCTTTCCCTCTCATCCTTTCTCTACCCCCCCAGGAGACTGTCTCCTCCACTGTGACGGCCGCTGTTGCACTCCTTTGAGCTATTTTCTTTTCACCTCTGTGACGGCCGCCATTTTGTTTTTGAATTTTCCTGCCTTTTTCACCGCCATTTTGATGGAGTTCCACTTTTTGGCAATTTCCTCTTTACGGCGGGGGTCTGGTCCCTAACCTGCCATATAAGTGGGGCCCTACTGTACTGACTCAGGCCATTTGGTACCATCTAGCTCACTACTGATGACATGGACTAGCATTGGGTCTCCAGGATTCCAGGCAATGGTCTTTTCCAGAAATTGAATTTTGGACCTTTGCATGCAAAGCAAATTATTTATTTATTATTTTACTTATATCCACCCTTCCTCCCAGCAGGAGCCCAGGACGGCAAGCAGAAGTCCAGGGCAGCAATGGCCTACAAGCATATGCCCTACCACTGAGCTACAACCCTTCCAGGGGCGTCGCTATGGCAGTGCAGTGGGTGCGGGCCGCACCGGGTGTCACCACAAGATGGGGTGACACCATGAGCTGCCCCCCGCCCTAGGCACCACCGTTGGGAAGCGGCAGGCACGGCCAGGGAGGAGAGAGAGAGAGAGGAGCGAGCGCGGCGACTGCCCTCTTCACTCAGCACCTGCCCTGCCGCCTCACAGGCTGGCAGAATGGTGCAATCTCTCTCCCTCTCCGCAGTTTCAGCAACCTGAGGCCGGGCATGCCGCCAAACAACCCAGAAAATCCCTCCTGGCTTTAGGCAGTGTGCGGTGGCGGTGGCTGCTGCTGCTGCTGCTGCTACTGAGGGCTGGTTGGCTGGATGCTGGCCTCTTGGCGGGCCAGCCAACATGCCAGCCAGCATTCAGCCGCCCACATGGGGCTGGGCGGTGGAGAGGCGGGAGTGACGCAGTTCTCTCCTTCCCTGGCGCAATTGCCGGCAGGGTGGCCCTGCCTGGCCCTGCTGGAAGGAAGGAGGTGGGGGGGATGGGAAGCGTGAGAAGGATGCGCTGGCCTTGGGCACTACCAGTTAGGGACAGCCCCGAGCAAGCAGCCGGCCAGCTTGGGTAAGTCATTATTCCCCAAGGCTGCTACTTGCCTATTCTCACTTTCCCTGGTGGGGAGCCCCGTTGAGCTCCGTGGGGGCTTACTCTTAGTGGAGGGGTGCGTAGCAGCCTTACTCAGAGTAGAGGCATTGAAATAAATGGTTTGAAAAGAGCCCAGGGTGGCAAGCGCATCAGCAATAAAGCACTGGGTTGTGTTTTATTTAGCCAATTCACTTCTACTCATAGTAGAGCCATTGAACTGAATGGATCAAGTCATGCCCCATATTTTCAATGGGTCTACTGCTCAGGCTGTAAACCTAGGTACACTTATGTGGGAGCAGTGCTGGAAATTTTGGAGGGGGAGTGCCATAATGGAGTCTCAAAGCCCCCCCCATTTTAGCCAAATCCTTCTTCCAAACAAGATTCTAAACATGCTTTTAGTTGTTTCAATTGTTTTAAATGTTTTATTTTGTTTTTAATTGTATTGGGTGGTATTCAGTGCTAGTCTTTACTCAGTGCAGACCCTTTGAAGTTAATGGACATGACTAAGGCTGCAATCCAGTACACACTTGTTGTTGTTGTTATGTGCCTTCAAGTCGATTATGACTTATGGCAACCCTATGAATCAGCTACCTCCAAGAGCATCTGTCATGAACCACCCTGTTCAGATCTTGTAAGTTCAGGTCTGTGGCTTCCTTTATGGAATCAATCCATCTCTTGCTTGGCCTTCCTCTTTTTTTACTCCCTTCTGTTTTCCCCAGCATTATTGTCTTTTCCAGTGAATCATGTCTTCTCATTATGCGTCCAAATTATGATAACCTCAGTTTCATCATTTTAGCTTCTAGTGACAGTTCTGGTTCAATTTGTTCTAACACCCAATTATTTGTCTTTTTTGCAGTCCATGGTATGCGCAAAGCTCTCCTCCAGCACCACATTTCAAATGAGTTGATTTTTCTCTTATCCACACTTACATAGGAGTAAGTCCCATTGAACCTAATGGAGCTTACTTCTGAGTAGACATATATTGGATTGCACTGTAACTTAGGTCCATTAATTTCAGTGGGCCTCCTCTGAGTAGGACTGAGTTGAATACCACCCATAGAAGGCTGCCTTATGTCATCTGGTCCATCTAGCTCAGGATTGTCTACACTGACTGGCAGCGGCTCTCCATGGTTTCAGACCGGAGTCCTTCCCAGCCCTACCGGTTACATGAGGTTCAGGTTGCGTTATCAGTGTCCAGGAAAGCTCTAAACCTTTCTAAAGTCTTCCTAGGAAGGGAGCAATTAAGGGACAAAATAAGCCTGGCTCTTTCACCTCTATAAAAATTACACAACAGTAAAAGTTCCTAAATCTGCACTACTGCAGGGTGTGTATGTGGAACCATGATTCTCATATGGAATGCCATTAACTCCCAAAATAACTGAAGGGACAACACTGAAGTTCCACTGGAGGCTGATTCATTAATTAGGGCAAGTAGGGCACCACCCCACCAAGCTAAGTCTGCCCTCAGCCAACCCCCATCTGCCAGTCTGGCCTGCCTACCTCCTTACTTACAACCAGTCTAGGGGCGGCCCTGCTTGCCATATTCCTTCTGCTCCCTAATCTCAGTGGTGAATTTTCACTTTAACCACATGAAACTATGTATAAATGTAAATACATTTAGGCTGTGCGTATGATACTGTAATTTAAAGGTGTAATTTTAATTTTGCTAGTTGTTTATGTCACTACTATTGCTATTACATTCAGTGATATATGGGAATTACGATTTACGAGTAACATTAGTACAAAAAACATTACTAAGGATTCTGTATGGTCTGGTACGAAAGGAGGTCCATGGGGGTGACACCATGAGTTACCGCACGGGGTGACACCAACCCTAGTGACGCCACTGAACCCTTCCCCTGTTTAAAAAAGTATCTTTTAAAATTGTTCTTTTCAATTCACTGATGAATGCACATCATACCTAGGGCAGATCCACACCATTCCTTTAATGCACATTCAACACACATTTGAAGCACATGAATCCTACCACAGAATCATGGGAACTGTAGTTTGTTAAGAGTGGTGGGAATTATAACTGTGAGGGGGAAACTACAGTTTCCAGGATTCTTTAGGGGAAGTCATGTGCTTTAAATGTGAGTTGGATGTGCTTTAAATGTATTGTGTGGAACTATTTAATAAACTTTGCCAGTATGTAAATCATTTTAATTAATTTTTCAAAATGGAAATGAGCTATAAAGTGTACCGGATGACCGTGGGTTACTCACCATCTCTCAGCCTATCTGCCCCTCAGGATGAAAACAACGGAGAAACATGACCACCCCAAGTAAGAAGGGCACACTTAAAATGTAGAGGAAAAAATAATCTACAACCATAATGTGAAATCAAATACTTATTGGGACACAGTATGAAGAAATATGAATAGCATGACTATTCAATATGCTTACAGGTTCTGTAAATAATAAAGATATTTATAGTGCAATCTAGGGTTGCCAGGCTCAGGGCGTGCGAATGATTCTGTATCTTTAAGAGAAGAGAAAATTCAGCCAAGTGCAGGTGTTCTTGCAACAATGTAATGGGAAAAACCACAAGGTGAAATTCTCCCTTCCCCCTACACAACTTTTAAAGATACAGAAGACCTCTTGGAGGCTGGGCCTGGCAACCAAGAGGTCTTCTGTATCTTTAAAAGTTGTGCAGGGGGAAGGGAGAATTTCACCTTGTGGTTTTTCCCATTACATTGTTGCAAGAAAACTTGCACTTGGCTGAATTTTCTCTTCTCTTAAAGATACAGAATCATTCGCAGGCCCTGAGCCTGGCAACCCTAGTGCAATCCTATGTTTGTTTACTCAGAAGCAAGTCCCAATGTATTCAATCGGGCTTACTCAAACAGGGAAGTGTGCAGAGGACTGCAACCTCACACGCTAAGGAATTTGTTCTTTCAACAAGCCTTTTAAGTTGAGACCTTATCCCAGTCTGCTTCTGGTGGAATTGCTTTCTAATATGTTTTTGAAACTTTACTTTTTTTTAAAAAAGGTGTTTTTTGAAGCTTTTAAAAATGTTTTTAAAGATGTTTTGTTTTAATATATTTTAAAGTCTGTTTTTATTATTATTAAAGTGTTTTTAGTGCTTTTGTTTGCTGCCCTGGGCTCCTACTGGGAGGAAGGGCGGGATATAAATCAAATAATAAATAAATAATAAATAAATAAACTTCATTCACCCACCTCAGAATCATGCCACTTTAAGCTATTTTGCAACTGTTTATACTTGTTTTATGGTTATTGAATTTTAAAGGGATTTATTTCTTATTGTGAGCTTCCTTGGTTTCCAATCATCAACTCTACCTTACAGGGTTGTTGGAAAGACTGTATACACACACACACACACACACTGCAGATGTAAAAATACATACACCCCATATAATAGTTTATTGTCACACCAGTTGGTCTTTGCAGACAATGTTTTTTAAAAATCAGTATTAGTTTCTTACATAATAAAAACCCTAAATAAGCCCTACCTAATTGCTTTAAAAATAGGATTGGAGGGGGAGAGAAAGATTTACAACACATACATAATTCTTTGCTATGTTTACCCAAAAGTCCCATTAATTTACAGCACAATCCTAACCATATCTATTCAAAAGTAAGTCCCAGTGAATTCAATGGGGTTTACTCCAGGTACATGGGATTAGCATTGCAGTTTTACTCCCAGAAAAGTGACTATTGGATTAAAGCTTCATATTAGGAAGGTTTTCAAAACACTGCCCTCTTCAACAGCCCAAGGTTTGACTCTTGCACACAAGAGAACCCCCCCTAAAGGCTATATACTTACTCAGTTTATGAGATTTTCAGATAAACAGGGGAAAAAAACAATTTTCTGGCATTGCAATGAGGTCTAGGCACTGCCTGGAGGTCAACAAATCACAACCCTGACTTCACTTATTAGCTACAATCCTGAGATGACGGGCTTAGAGCTATGAGCTGATTTAACAGATCTGTTGAACAGATCTCTTGAACAGATTTAACAGCTGCAGGGGGGCGGCTGATGTTTTGGTGTATATCTCATGAACCAGACCAGCTAGAAACTTAATTTTTTTTTAAAGCTGAGAGTCTGGAGATTAAGGTGACTGACCCAAGATTAAGGTGACTGACCCCCAAAAGCTGGAATATCCAGCCAAACACTGGACACCTGGCAACCCTATTTGGAAAGTGCCTGGGGGAATGAGTGGGATGACAGGGTAGGAAAGTGCCTGAGAGAGTGAGTGAAAAGAGGGTAGGAAAGTGCCTGGCTGAGTCATATGACATCACCAGGCCCCACCCCATGACATCACTAGGGACCACCCCTGAAATCTCAGGGTTTGGGATGCTTCTGACCTGGCAACCCTACACCACATCTTGGAGGAGAAAACAAGCACCTACCTTTCTATTTCTCTAAATTCCTAGCACAATGTTATTTGCTTTTGGAATTACAGAAAAGTTTTCTTCCCCTCTGTACAAAGTAGCCAAGACTTTTAGAGGAAAGACCACAAAATATTTTGCTATATTATAAAACCACTAAAATGCAATTTCTCATTATTTTGGCCAGCATCATGAATTTTTCACACAGTGGTCCCACTCCTGATGTTCTCCTGGGCATGTTTAGCCACATTAACTCTGGCTGAGACTTTGAACTATTTTTAGAGGTTTTAAATGCATCCAGGAAAAAGAACTTTTTTCCTTTTATTCATATAAACAGTATCCCTATTTATTAAAAAGTGAAAAATGCATTTCTTTTTACATCAGATGGCTTTTACAATACAATTCTACTTAGAGAAAAGTCTGTGGGGAAACAAAGTCTTATAACATGGTACTTGAGAGACTTTGTAAAGGCTACTTTAAAGTTGACAATGAGGACATTGAACTTGTCAAGGATACCTCGGCACAGTGATTAACCAAAATAGAGACAATAGTCAAGAAATCAGAGGAAGGCAAGGACTGGGGAGGGCAGCTGTGAGATAACTAGAAAAGATCCTCAAATGCAAATATGTATCACTGAACACCAAAGTCAGGATCATTCAGACTATGGTATTCCCGATCTCTATGTATGGATGTGAAAGTTGGACAGTGAAAAAGGCGGATAAGAGAAAAATCAACTCATTTGAAATGTGGTGTTGGAGGAGAGCTTTGTGCATACCATGGACTGTGAAAAAGACAAATAATTGGGTGTTAGAACAAATTAAACCAGAACTGTCACTAGAAGCTAAAGTGATGAAACTGAGGTTATCATACTTTGGACACATCATGAGAAGACATGATGCACTAGAAAAGACAATAATGCTGGGAAAAACAGAAGGGAGAGGGAGAGAGGAAGGCCAACCAAGAGATGGATTGATTCCATAAAGGAAGCCACAGACCTGAACTTACAAGATCTGAACAGGGTGGTTCATGACAGATGCTCTTGGAGGTCACTGATTCATAGGGTTGCCATAAGTCGTAATCGACTTGAAGGCACAAAACAACATCAACAGCAACATTTCTGGATTTTCAATTCCCCAATATAGATTCTTCTGTCTAGATCCCTCTTTTAGGGCTCAAACCCACTGTACAAAACCCAATGAGTAGTGCTGTGAAACCAACATTTGTGGCTTTTACAGAGCAATCTAACATGGAAGAGTCTGGCAGGAATGATGCCAGCAGAAGGAGACGCCACATTCTGCCTCTGTGTGGGAGCCCTGTGAAGGGGAGCATGCTGGCTGCACCAGCAGAGGTCAGCATAAGGAAAAGAAATGTATGTTTCCTTCCGCTGTCCTTTCTCTTGGTGGAGCAGCTGTTGGGATGGGGGGCTGCAGGATGGAGTCAAATGAGGCCCTCCTGCCCCTGACACCCCTCCAGAACACCCCTTTTTCAGACCTCGCAACCGCCTCAGCTGCACCAGCCAAGCCTTGGCTGTGCCCAAGTGGTGGTGGAGTTCCTCGGCTGCACCACAGCTGCACCCTGGTGGGGGATTCCTGCCAGCACAACCTGGCTGTGCCAACACTCTCCCTCCTCCTCTGTAGCTATGCAGCATCCTGAAGCCCCTTGGCCTGGCATGACAACCAGGAGGATTGTGCCCTTAGCTTGTTTTGTTCTGGGACACTGCTTGTGTGCAATGTTACAGTGGCAGCTGGTAACATTTTCACTTGGTAGAGCTGCAATTTTTAACCTTGCTGTTTTCATCAAAATAGGACTGGTACAGCACTTATTTAATTGTTCTCTGCACATCTGTTGACAGGGGAAGAGTTTCCATCTAAGCGGGTCCAAGTATGATTTTCAGACACGATTGACTCCACACCTCTTATTTAGAAATTAAGCCATACCACATGACGTAAGTTTTTGTATTAATGTATACACCAACATATCCATTACAAAAAAACCTAAACAAACACGCAACTTTTGGAAAAAAAGGTGAGAGGTATTTGCTTCCAGTTTCACGCAGTTTTCCAGAACACTTTTTTCCTCTAAATTTCTGGGCGCATTCTGAGAGGAATGGCAGGATATAAATGTAATAAATAAATAAATAATAAACTAATTAATTAATTAATACCAAGTATTCCATCCAATAGGGAAAAGTGATTGTTTCACTTGAGCCAAAGCTGAGCAGAACATATTTGCAGTGCATGGCTTAATCCTGAAAAGGTGAAGTAATAATCTCTGCTCATGGGAAGAGTATATCACACCACACTATTCAGAATCAGCCTCTTATGTCTGAGATTAGGGGAAATATCTTCCAGGTTTGGGGAAGGAAGTGGAATCAGTCAGTGTGCTGACAAAACTCAGCAAAAAAAGCAAGCAAGAAAAAATAGCAGCAGCATTTTCATCTATTCTGCTTTCAAAATATTCTAAAAAACTAGCGGAGTTGCTTGTTGTAGCAGAGCTGCACACCTTCTCTGGAAGTATTCGGGAAAATACTCAGAATTGCCTGCTCTGCTCCACCTAATAGCTGCTGCAGTTTTTAAATGAGTGAATGAGTGAGTTTATGACTACACAAGACATCTATCATTTCTCCTCCCAATTCACCAAGTCACAAAAATAAATGCAAAATAATTAAGTCAAAAATAGAAGGAACTTGCTTACTCTCTCTCTAGCAAGATCACAAAACAAAACACATCAAAGTAGGTAACACTCCCTGGTGCTCCCTGTTTACCAGAACATGCTAAAAGCTATAAGATCTTCAAGGAAACGGCTCAGCATGCTCAGAAGAGATGTATGATTCTGATAGGCTAATATATGGGGAAGGGGCATTTTTCAAGCAGCCATTCCATATCTTATACACTGTGGTTCCTGGATTGCCCTCATAACTAGCAGTCCTCCCTAACAATAAAATACCAGTCATGTGGTGTTTCTGCCCAGAGACACATAGGAGAGATTTCTTTGCCATAAGCTATGTTTTTGAGTTAGGATTTACTGAGTGGTGCAAAGAGCTGATTGGCCAGAAAACAGGAGATTGACAGAAATATCTGCAGGAATCTCTCTAAGTTGATAGAAGTAGAAAATATGTATGGGACAGGAAAGAGTGTATGGATTTGAGATTTTGGGGATTTTTTTAAAAAAAGGTTTGACCTTCTCTTTGGGAGGGCTATGCCCCAGTAGCCTTAGTGGGAATGTAGCTCTAGCTCTAGCCCACTGCAGTGTTAACATGCCAGCAATGTATACCTTCCTGGGGCCATAGATCGGTGGCAGAACACATGCTTGCATGCAAAAGTTCTGAGGTTCAATCTCATGAATTTCTATGAAGATCTGGGAGAGTCTCCTGTCTGAAACCCTGGAGAGCTGCTGCCAGTCAGTATGGACAATACGGAGCTAGATGAACAAATGGTCTTACTTGGTATAAGGCAGTTTCCCATGGCACTGTTCATTGGCATGCTTAAACTACATGTGAATGGACTACTGCATGTGGTGACCACATAGCAGCTACACAACACACTTTCCATACCCAGTTATGAGCATGCACGTAAACCTTTTGTGGCTTTTTTCTCTTTTTTTAGTATATTGGTGTAATGCCCAGTATTCTGGAATTCCGGTATAGGAGATCATAAGAGATTAGATGAGAGGAACTATGATACCCCATGGCCATATGGCTCATCCCAGAACTCCGATTGCTATCTTTCATTTTCTCCTCAGAACAGCACACAGCCCAAACTGACAGCATGCACACCAGTCAATGGGAAGTGGTATGAAAGAGATGTCTCCCAAACCATGCCCATCAACCCCCACCCCTCCACACAGAAAGTGGGATAATACTCAAACACATACCACACAAATGAAAATACTGGTGATCTTTCACAAATGTCATTTTTTTGTGGTAGAAGAAAAAAGCTTTTTTAAAAGCTTATTATTCTGGAATAGCTGCTGAATAATGGCAATGTATGGAAGCATGCAAAAAAAAAATCTGAAACCACCAACTCTCAGCCACTATACTACTATAAAAGATAAGTGAGGAAAGGCCCTGTACAAGGCTTCTATTGGGCTGGAGCTCTTGAGCTGACGTTCTCTGGTAGTCCCTCTGCATGTGGGAATGACTGTCAGAGAACAAAAACCTTAAGTCAAATTATCATCAAAGCCTTACAGTATGTCATAAACAAGCAAACCGAATGACAAGGATGCTACAATCGATAGCATATAATAATCAATATAATCTTGTGTATATATTCACCACTTCTACATATTTTCAACTCATTGTTCAGGATTCATGCATTAATCTTGCTTGCACCACTAACAGGCAAGGCCAATTAAAGAGTTATCTACTCATCTGTATCTCTAATCATATAGTTAAATTTAAACTTTGCAGACTTGCTGGCTTTTTTAGCCAAACATTTATTTTATTTTATTTATATATTTATTTATATCCCGCCCTTCCTCCCAGTAGGAGCCCAGGGTGGCGGATTTTAATCATGGAAAATGTGCTTACAGTATTTGCTTTACTTGAACAACAAATTCATTAGGAAAAAGTGAAAGGAATGCAAGACATGCAATTTCACGCTTTCATGCAAGAAGCACTTAAAGACCAAACACAGGTATTGTATCTTATTCAATTTACATCAAAACATTTGTGGTGGCATCGAATGACCACTAGGGGCCCTGCTAGTACTTTATCATAAACGTCTTGGGAAAGCAACACTGCTACATATTTTAAAATAAAAGAAATGCTCATTAACCTATTTCATACTCTTCCTTTGGTGAAAATAAGGATAATTCTTCCTCCACTGTGTACCTTCCTCTCCACTACTTATTATTTCATAGATGTGAAGCAGCCATTTTTTTGACACAGCCATGACAACTTTCATGTACAACATGACACTGAGGACTGTACAGTTTAACTCACTTCACGCCTGATTCTGTTCACATTTGAAATGGAGATTTAGCATGGCACATTCTTCCACGCTTTTTTAAATGCATGTGCCTAGTACACATGACAAATGTGGGAAAGAATGAATTATCTATTATGTGCTGGATAATCCCAACAGGAATATTGAGGGCCCTTTCAAATTATCAGTTTATAACACAATTGGGGCGGGAAGCAGGGGAAGTACAGAAACGATTATATAACCCAATTTAGCTCTGTTCTCTTGTAACAGGCGTGTTTTTGAAAACAAACAAATTTATTTAAAGAACAGATTTTACTTAACAAGAATACTTAATAATAATAATAATAATAAAATTTTATTTCTAGGCCGCCTATCTGGCCGAATTAACGGCCACTCTGGAGGGAGAAGAGAAAGAGTGGATTGCTTGGTGGGGTTTAGAGAGTTGTTTACCAGGAGGGAGGTGGAGTTCGGATTAGTATTGAGTAAAACCATATGCTTATGTGCCTTAAGAAGAAATCTTGTTAATCTTGTTAGCTTTGTTATCTTTAATAAATACTTAATTTGGTTTACCAAAGGCCTGATCCTTGGCTGGGGTTTCACAGACCAGAAGGGAGGGTAAGGTAATGACCAAGGCTGAAGGGGAACTGTAACAAATGGTGGCAGCGGTGAAGAGAATAACAATACCAGTATTCAGAGTCTCTGGGAATACTAGTATTGGGACGTTACTGGTGGTTGCCTAGCAGGGGGATCTGTTGAGATCTGTGCTAGAGCGGATAGGTAAACCATAAGAGAGTGCGGTCCGGACTGGTGGAGTCCCTGGTGGTGCCTAGAGACAGGCAGTAACCACGAGCAGGTAGGAACCTGACAGGGAGAGCCAGGGAAGGACGCATCACACCTCCACTTCTTTGTGCTAAGGTACTTAAACATGTGGTTTCAATCATATGTTCTTCACTTTAATGCAGTTCACACAATAACTTACTCAGTTTCCAATACCAGTTTAAATCTGCCTACCTAATCCCACTACAACCCAACTCTAATCCACTCTCCCTCCAAAGCCCAGCCCTCTACCAAAACAAATCCCTACCTCTTCAAATGTCCAACCCTATATCTTCAAAAACTCTTCCCTGTCATTCAACTGACAACCCTTCAAAATATAAACCAGTCATCCTATATTCACAGCCAATCACATGCAGCATACACCAACATTCCACTCATTCATTCCCCCACCCAACACTCACCACTGACCATAACAACCTATTAAACATAATTTACCATATATCTATCTACCTTTATTGTATTTTAGTAAGTGTTCATGGGTAGAGTGACACTTACAGGTGAGGCAGGCAAGGACAAACTGTGAGGCCCAGAGTGGCAGTGGGCCTGGAACAGTGGCAGGCCTAGACTGGCAATGAGGCCCAGAGCAGCAGTGAGCTCTGAGAGGTGGCGAGGCCCAGAGCAGTGGCGGGCCTTGAGTGGTGGTGAGGCCTGCAGCAGCAGTGGGTCTGTGTGGCAAGGCCTAGAGCTTGGTCTCACCAGGTGGGTGGAGGGTACCCAGGACAGGAAAGGTCTGGCACCCCCTGGGGTGATGGGGGAGAAGGGGGAAGGGAGTTCTGGCACCCTCTGTGGTGGGGAGGTAGGGTTGCCAGGTCTCTGGTTTTCACCTGGAGACTCCTTTTTTTTTTGTTCCTCTCCAGGTCTCCAGGTGAGTCACCTTAATCTCTGGGCTCTTAGCTTTTAAAAAAAATTCTAGGTTTTCTAGTTCAAAAGATATAAACCAAAATGTCAGACACCGCCCGCCCTGCAACTTCTCTTAGTACTGGCTGCTCTAATCTCTGCCCTACAGGTTTTTAGCCAATAAGTGAAGTCAGGGTTGTGATTGACAAGATTTGTTGATCCCCAGGCAATACCTAAACCCCATTTCAAGTTTTCCTGCTTGTCTCACATCAGGAATTTGGTAAATATATAGCTTTCAGCAGCATAAAGAGTACTTTTTCTGTACAGGATTGGGACTTGCTTCTAATTAACATGCATAGGATTGCACTACAACAAGATCACAGCAGGATCTTGGTGGGCATACACAGTGGCGTCACTAGGGTTGGTGTCACCCAGTGCAGTAACTCATGGTGTCACCCCCATGGACCTCCTCCCGTACCAGACCGTACAGAATCCTTAGTAATGTTTTTTGTACTAAAGTTACTCGTAAATCGTAATTCCCATATATCACTGAATGTAATGGCAATAATAGTGACATAAACAACTAGCAAAATTAAAATTACACCTTTAAATTACAATATCATACGCACAGCCTAAATGTATTTACATTTATACATAGTTTCATGTGGTTAAAGTGAAAATGCGGTAAGAAAACAATAGAATTCAAAGTAAAAACGTTTAAGAACTACATCAAAATTATGTTCATTTTAACACAAACACAATTCTTTGTTATGTTTACTCAGAAGTCCCATTAATTTACAGCACAATCCTAACCATGTCTACTCAAAAGTAAGTCCTAATGAATTCAATGAGGTTTACTCCAGGTAGATGGGATCAGCATTCCTTTACTCCCAGAAAAGCAAGTATTGGATTAAAGCTTTCATATTGGAAAGGTTTTCAAAGCACTGCCCTCTCCAACAGCCCAGAGTCTGACTGCATGCTACACACAAGAGAAAAAAAAACTTTAACCCATATTCTTACTTACTCAAACTGAAGACCTCAAAACCACCATTGTGACGTTGTAATGAAGCCTAAGCACTGCCTGGGTCAACAAATCACAAGCCTGGCTCCACTTATTGGCTACAATCCTGAAAGGGCGGGATTAGAGGCCAGAGCCTGGAAAAGTTATTTTTTGAACTATAACTCCCATCAGCCCAATCCAGTGGCCATGTTGGCTGGGGCTGATGGGAGCTGTAGTTTAAAAAAGTAACTTTTCCAAGCTCTGGCTAAAAGCTGCTATACAGATTGGTTAAAAAATAGATTAAACAGTCGTGGGGGGGGCTGACGTTTTGGTGTATATCTCGGGAACCAGACGACCTAGAAACTTAGTTTTTTTTAAAAAAATTGAAGCTGAGAGTCTGGAGATTAAGGTAGGAGCGGCTCTGGGTGTCATCCCCCTCTCGGTGTCACCCAGGTGTGGTCTGCACCCCCTGCACCTGCCTAGTGACGCCCCTGGGCATACACGATAAACAATCTTATTTATAATTACAATAATAGCGTACATGCAGGGTTTTTTAAATTACTTGCCAAAAATGGCATATTATACATTTTATCTTTCAATAATGTTTGAACAGAAGTTTTAAAAAGTGTACATGCTGCAGCGTTATACTTTTCTAATTAAGGAGTCAAACAAGTTTAAATTTTACTGGATTGTTGAAGAGTGCAGTTTATTTGCCTTATTCCTAACCTGTTCTGAAAACCTTTCCAATATGAAGCTTTTCTGGAAGTAAAGCTGCAATGGTAATTCTACATACCTGGGAGTTGACCCCATTGAATTCAGTAGGACTTACTTTGGAATACACATGGTTAGGATTCTGCTGAAAATCAATGGGACTTTTGAATGAACATAGAAAAGGATTGTGTTGTAAATCTTTCTCTCCCACTATGATCCTTTTTTTTAAAAAAAAGCAGTTAGGCAGGGCTTACTTAGGTGTTAGAGCTTTCATTTGGCAGGAAACCAATACTTTTAAAAAAATGTTCTGCAATGGTCAATGGTTTTGACAATAAGCTATTATTTGTGGTGTATGTATTTTACATCTCCAGTGTGTGTATAGGGAATATTTCCAACATCCCTGTGTGGTAGAGTTGGAAACCAAAGCAGCTCACAACAAGAAATAAAGCCATTTAAAATCCAGTAACCATAAAACAAGTATAAAACAGTTGCAAAACAGCTTAATGTGGCATGAATCTGAATTTTGGATTGGGTGAGTGAAGTTTCTTGTCACTGAATTGCAGTCCTGTGCATGCTTCCCTGTCTGAGTAAGCCCTGTTCAATACATTGGGAATTGCTTCTGAGTAAACATGCAAAAGATTGCACTATAAATATATTTACAGGTTGTGTAAATAATAAAAATTTTTGACATTCATGCTTATATAAATATTTCTTTGTACTATGTCTGGATATGTATCTGATTTCTCACTATGGTTGTAAATTATTATTTACAAATTATTATTTCCTTTACATTTTAAGTGAACCCTTCTTTCTTGGGGTGGTCACAGTCCCCCTCTGTTGTTTTCACCCTGAGGGTCAGATTAGGCTGAGAGATGGTGCATAGCCCATGGTCACCCAGTAAACTTTGAAGCTTATTTCCATTTTAAAATTTAATTAAATTGATTTATATGCAGGCAAATGTGATGTAATGCAGATCCACATAATACATTTAAAGCACATCCAACTCACATTTAAAGCACAGGATTTTCCCCAAAAGAATCCTGGGAAGTGTAGTTTCCCCCTCACAGTTATAGTTCCCACCACCCTTAACAAACTACAGTTCCCATGATTCTGTGGTGGGATTCATGTGCTTCACATGTATGTTGAATGTGCTTTAAACACATGGTGTGGATCTGCTCTAGTATGCTGTACATTCATTAGTGAACTGAAAAGAACAATTTTAAAAGATACTTTTTTAAATAGGGGTGTAGCTCAGTGGAAGGGCACATACTTTGCATGCAAGGGTCTAAAATTCAATTTCTGGAAGAGACTACTGCCTGGAATCCTGGACAGTCAATGCTAGTCCATGTCATCAGTACTGAGCTAGATGATATCAAATGGCCTGACTCGGTATGAGACAGATTTCTTTGTGCCTAAAAGAGGAAAGAGACCCAAGGGCCACAGTGACTCCAAAATTTATTTATTTGCAACATTTATACACTGCTTTATTGTAAAAAAATCTCAAAGCGGTTTACAGAAGGAATTAAAACAATAAAATTATTAGCAAAAACATTTAAAGACAGGTATTTAAAAACATTCAAAATAACAAAACCAACAATGAGTTAAAAATAGATAAAAAACATAATAGCTTTTACATGCCTGGGTAGGCTTGCCTAAACAAAAATATGTTTAAGCAGATGCCAAAATGAGTACAATGTGCCTCACTCATGTCAGCAATCATGCCGCAGAATTCTGCACTAACTGCAGCCCTTGCATCAGGTTGTGCTGCATGGGGATTTCTGTGACCTTGGCTGACTGGCTGCCAGGATTTTTTTAGTTTCGGTTAGAAACCCTGACTGGTTGTGGGATAGTGAGTTTTATGTCTTACTCAAAGGAATCTTGTTGTGGTTGGTATGGTATTGAATTTAGGAAATCTTCACTGTCTTTTTCTTTTTCTATTTGCATTTCATTTACTTCTGACCTTACTCCCTTACATCAATAGAAGCAACAACCATGGTGCCATGTGGTCAGCTCAACTCTCTTAAACCCACTGATGATGCACCTTGTTATCTGCATGATCGTTTGTTTCTTGCCCAATAGCAGTAAAGAGAATTCACATACTGGGGTTTCAATTGCTGTTGTTCCCAATCTACTGCCTGTGAAGGTAGACCAAACCATGTGGGTTTTTTCCTCCTCTGTCAGTTATTACTCACTAGAATTGGATTGGCTTTGAAATTGAGTTTATAGTAGCCCACAGAGTAGGCAGGAAAGAGTAGAGAATCTTCTTAACTCTTACTCATTTCTCAAACCTCCCTCTGCAGTGAAGGATCAAGTCTGTAATGACATTTGGAACAGCCATGTTAAAAGGCAGGTAGGGCATTCCAGGCAGGGGATTGCCAACCCTGCTTGGATATGGATATTGTTGCAGAGGATCCCTAGTCAAGCCTTACCAAAAGCACAATCTTAACAATATTTACTCAGAAGTAACTCCTGCTGAGTTCGATGGGGCTTAGTCTCTTAGTCAGTGTGTTTAGAATTGCAGCCTTCAGGGGTATCCGTCTTAGGAGTAAAGACTTAGGAGTGCTCCCATCTAACATCTCCACAACACTAGGCTTTCTTCCTACAACAGCCTTCTGGTGACTGGCCTGGCCTGAGGGCACTTAAACCCTTCTTGCCAGAATCAAGTAGGCTAGATTAAATGTTCCTTACCCACGCTGTCTAAGCATGTGAGAAGGAATGATCCTGTCACTTAAGCTGGACCTGAGAACACCCTCATTTAGCTATCTTAATTTCCAATCAGAGACTTTTTTTGTTTGAGTGGTATGCTGCAAGCTACTGTGGTTGATGCTTAATGTATCATGCTTAATGACATCACTAGAGCATGTCTCCTATGATATCACTAAGGCCCACCCCTGAAATCTCAGGGTTTGGGATGCTTCTAATCTGGCAACCCTATGAGGG
This sequence comes from Rhineura floridana, assembly GCF_030035675.1. NCBI lineage: Eukaryota > Metazoa > Chordata > Lepidosauria > Squamata > Rhineuridae > Rhineura > Rhineura floridana. Next base: position 221,789,236 of record NC_084480.1, read on the forward strand.
GTTGAAGGAGGAGGGCAGTTCTGGTGACACCTAGATGGTGGTGGGGAGAAGGGGAGGGGAGTTCTGTGATGGTGGTTACAGGGAGAAAGAGTGGGAGAGATCTGGCAACCCCTGGGGAAATGGTGGGGAAAAGGGGAGGGGTGTTCTAGTGACCCCTGGGGTAGAGAAAGGGGAGGGGAGCTCTGTTGACACCTGATGGGAACAGTGGAGAGCTATGGTGAACTGTGGAGGGAGGGGGGCTTTGGTGACCCAGGGGAAAGGGGATTGGCAATGATGGGCAGGGTTGGCAAGCACAGCAAGCAGGGGAGGAGCCCCTAGTATTATAATAAAACAGCACCAACCATTTACATAACAGGTTGGAATATCAGAAGCACCTCTCTTTTCCTGTTCTGTGAAAACCTTTTTGGTACCGGCGGTAAACAACACCCCACTGGTCTTTCTGTTAAAGCTGTGAGAAAAAGTTGGGGATAATGTTTTTTGAAGGACCTCCTAAACCCACATGAGCATTCCTGGATCCTCTTAGGCACTCCGTGTGGGCTCACCACCAAGACGCATTATAGTGTTTGGCACTAGAGACAAGGCATTTTCAAGTGGTGACTCCTATGGAACTTTCTCCTTAGACAGGTACCTATGGGCCCCGCAATAATATTTTTTAAACTGGATTTGAAGTCTTCAACTGGCCTTGAAATTTAAATTATGAATTTTTGCCATCTTTATATTTGCATTGTTTTATTCTGCTGATATTGTTAAATGTGTTTGGGTGTTTTCAGTTACGTGTCTATTATTTTTAATATGTTGTAAATTGTGTTTTAATATGTTGTGAATCACTTTGAGAGGGTAACTTTAAAAGACAGTCTATAAACGCAGGGAAAAATTATCTAACCTCAGTAGATAGAGCTTGGTATCTCTGCAGGGAGATCTCAGTATCATTATATCATGGAAATGCTCTAATGCCCCTCACCACCAGTATCAGGGGTGCCACTGGCCCGGGGCAGGGTGTGCCCAAGGGCCCAGTCATGCCTGGCGCTGGACCTATTGGTAGCAACATATACAAATAGCTAACGTTTCATGGGCAAGTGTCAAACATAGTAATGAATACTGGAAATTGTGGAAAAAAGGTTTTCCAACAAAATATTTTCTGACAAATGACCTGTGACCAACATAACATGAAAAACACCAACAAAAGCAAGACCCTGTGTATGTGTCACTTTACTATGCATTCAGAAGTTTCAGGTCAGCATCAAGTCCATGTGGGAAGGTGTAAAGCCCATGGGGAATTCACACTTGGCTATGGCAACACCCTAATTATTTGTTTCTTTTCAACCCAACATTTGTCATTATTTGCAGGGACGACAAATGTCATGAAAGTCTTCTTTTTTAAGAAGAGGATTTAATATTAATGATATCAAACAAATATTCACAACAAAGCTTTCCCAATAAATTATCTTTTCAATTTCCCTGTCTCAAATTCAACAATAACAAAGTTGGCAGTTGACACCAGTGCCTCAAAGGATGTTTCTGCTTCTGTGCTTTCATTTAGGATAATCACATTCCCCATAAGGGCATTATTCCCTGTATTTGTGGTATTTATTTTAAATTATGTGAAAAATTAACTTGTGTTCAAGACTGCCTTCAACCTTCTACAGGGTTGTACTGTTCTCTGATGCAAGGCAAGAGACCTTCAGCTCCTAAGATAAATTTTTGTATCTCTAGTTGACTCCTTCTGGGGTTGCCAACTCATGAGCCGTGGGTGCCAGAGCACGTGCAAAGGCCTTCAGTGGCATGCCCAGCAGATAGCCGAGTCTGACTTTCATAAAAAAAAAAGAGTAAGTCTTTAACCCCCCCAGAAAGAAAGTTATGGAGCAAAATGTGCATTTCACATGATTTATGTGAAATGAGCCAGCCTTGCTGCTTCTGCCTGTCAGTATTAGCCAATAAGTGAAGTCAGAGTTGTGATTGATAAGTGAGTTGTTTGAATAGCAGGCAGTTGGAATCCCTAGAGTCCTGAAGAACTGCTGTTTTGCCTTCCCTTTAGGGCACTTGTCCTGCATCTGTCTTTTATTTTTATTTTTTTAGTGTTTGGAATCTCCATAGTTTGCCCTTTCTTTTTCCTTTGCACCCTGGATGCATCTTTCCTGTGCTGGGTTCGTCTGAGATCAGGTAGTGCCTCAAATTATTTTCTGCAAATACCACTACACAGTAAGTGTGGGTGAATGTTAAAGAATCCCCTCCCCCCAAACTTTGCAAAGATAAGGTTGACATTAGGAAAAAACAGAGCTCTTGTGTCGTTAACAGAGGTATGGCAGGCATAAATTCAACAGTTCAAGCCTTTTCCAATATAGAAATACATTTTTAGGAAAAGCTTCAGCATGACTACTCTCTAATTTTGTGTTATGCCACACCCCCATGGCAACCATTTTACGTCACACCCCCATGACAGCCATTTTGTCACTGGTGCCCCCAGCACTCTCTCAACATTTGAAATGTGCCCTCTGGTCCAGAAAGGTTGGCACACCTGACCCCAACTATTTGGCATAGCTAAGGAGAACCAAACAGAACAAGCTTGCCTTCTTGATATATCTGAAAGGAAGATGGTAGAAACTTCTACATCTTCAAGAATGTTGGTGGAGATCTAGTAGAGAAATATCAATTCTGCATTTTTGTAAACACATCTAGGTTGGAGTTATAAGTATTAATTATAACCCCAAAAGTTACCTAATTACTAGATATATTAACATATATTATTTATTTATTATTTATTTATTGTTTGATTTATATCCCACCCTTCCTCCCAGCTAGGGTTGCCAGGTTCATGGCCTGAGACTGATCCTGTATCTTTAGGAGAAGAGAAAGTCAGCCAAGTGCAGGTGTTCTTGCAACTCTGTAATGGGAAAAACCACAAAGCGGAATTCTCCCTTCCCCCTGCACAACTTTTAAAGATACAGAAGTCTACTCCCAGCAGTATGCCCTCCCTACCCTTGTCTAACTTATCTTTTAGACTGTAAGCTTCTTGAGGGCAGGGAACTGTAACTTTTTGTTAAAACTTTGTAAAGTGCCCTACAGTGATAGTATGGTATAAATAATCAGGGCCAGTTCTAAAGGGCGGCCAGGTGGGGCACTGGCCCGAGGGTCCCTGGAGCTACAGGAGGCTCTCCACTCTCCTTCCATGATTCACGGAAGCATCCACGGACCACCATCCCCCCGCTATCCCTCCGCTTTACCTACCTTTCCGTTTTTTGCAGCATGCAGATTTGCCATCAATTAAGATGGCAGCTGAGGTTTCCTTAAGGGGCTGAAGCCTCTGCTGCCATCTTTGTTGATGGCAAGCATGTGAGCTACACGCACGCATTGCTGCCATCAACAAAGATGGCGGCAGAGGCTTCAGCCCCTTAGGGAAACCTTGGCCGCCATTTTGATTGATGGCAAACCTGCGCATGCTGCAAAAAACAATGGGAAGGTAGGTAAAGCAGGGGGATAGCGGGGGGATGGCGGGTGGCATGGAAGCTCCTGTCTTGCGGTCTGCGGATGCTTAAGTTCCATGGATTGCAGAGGGGGAGCGGAGGGGCCCAGGGCAGGCTGGTATCCAAGGGCCCTGCCCTGCATATTAATTATTAAATTATCAGAGAAAGCATTATGACAGTCCTAAAAATGACATAACACAATTATCTTATGTAAGTTGCACACTGTGGTGTTACATTGGTCACAAGAACTGTTGCATGTAAAACGCATTTCAATTAACATCTTGGATTTTCTTAATGCTTACAAACTCAAAGGAGAGAATAAAGTTTTCTTTTCATTTGTTGAGGTGGAAAAAAAGTATGTATTTCTGTGACCAATGTAACAACCTCAACTAATATAAGTTTTATTGTCATCTGATTTTGTTCCTAACATAAAATTTATTATCTGTTTACCAAATAACAAAACAAAACAATCAATATAATAAAGGGTTATTTATTGTTTATTTTCTTGGAGAAGTCTGTAACTGAAGATTGGGAAAAACCAGACGAATTCTGAGTCATCTTGCACGCCACAATTCTGGTTGTTTTACTCATGTGTAAAATGCCATTTTGACAAACTGTTGCCAGATAATAAAATTTTGGAAAATTATCTTTAAAATGATATAGAACATGTTAACTACATATGAAAATGAAAAATGGGCCTGTAGGTTAACATTGTCATGGAATTACCGATATATATATGATGTCTCATTTTATTAATTTTAAAGAAGAAGAATGGCGGCTCTCCATAAAAACTGGTAGGGACTTGCAAGAGATAGTGTTGCATGTATTTCTCTTGGTAACTCCTATTGCAGTTTGGAATTTAGTATTGATAAGGAGGCTCTGACTCCTGACAGGGAGGAAGAAAATAAAAACAACAACATTGTGACCTGTCATAAGGCAAACCACAAGTAAAGAAATGGAAAGTAATGGCCTCCAGAGATGTCTAGCCTTCCATGCCCAGAAATTAATTTTCCATTTTTGATATAATGAAGATTTGATTTTTCCCCAATGCTAAGCAGATAAAAATCAAACGTTTAATGCAGTTGCACTCTCACACTGGAGACTAATTTCCAACTGTTTCACAAATGAATAATGAATGATATAGTACATTTTCATTGCTCAGTGCTTTAGTATATTTTCTTTTTAATGAACTGGTTTTGGGGGGAGAGCAGGGGGAAGAGAAAAGGAACACCAGGAGAGTTAAGAGACACAGTAAGTATACAATTGCTTAGAATATCTCCAAATTCTGTTAAAATAAGTGAAAGTTCAACAAAAACATGACAGAGGATGCTTTCACATGACAGTTTATTGTGGACTCTATGTGGCTCACATTTTTCACACAATGCACATGATCATCATCATCATCAATATGCCAGCCCATACTTTTTCTTTGTTTAATTGGATTTCGCCTTACCACAGAAAATCCAATAAGTAAAAATAACCGGTTGTACATCAGCAATCGCTACTAATGTGGAAGCTCCTTATTGAAGTTTTTCTTGGTGGGCAGTTTGTCATGAGTGTGATGATGTTTCAAGGGGTAGCCTTTATTGCTACACCCCTAATTCTATTTGCTCCTCATGTAAACAGATTTGCACAAATTCTGTAATAATAATAATAATAATAATAATAATAATGTGTCTGTCTGTTTAATGCTCTTGGAGGGGTATGTGTGTGCCAATCTTTCTGTAAAGTAAGACAATTCCTCTGTCCCAGCCTCCTCCCACTGACATTTGAGTTCAGCTTAAAGCATCTCAGGATCTGATCATGTTACTGCGAGTGGGGAATGCATCCAATCAGTTCTGGGCCTCGTCCTGTTTCCCCCCAAAATTTTTTTTCAAGGGGGCTTCTAGACAGTCGCTATTTTTATGTGGGATTCAATCACATACTGTCAAATTCAGATTGCACTATTATAGTTGATTGGGATGTCTTGTGCATTGTCATTTTCTTGATGGTGAAGCAGACTAGTTAAGGTCAGAGCTTGGAAGCAATTAGTTACAACAAAAATTACTTGTAATTAATTATTTTTTTTTTTAGGAATGAGTGGGTAATTTCTTTACATTTTGATTGTAATAGAACGAGGAGTAATTTTAGTTCTTTTGAGCAGTAATTGTAATGTTTCCAGCATTACTTTGGGGCTTTACGGGGGGGGGAGCAGGGGAAGTCTTTTGCTCCTCTGATTCATGGATGAAAATTATGTGCCTCAAACTGGGTTTCTGCAACAGTGTTTCTCTTCTGTCATGCTCTGTGGATGTTTAGGAAGCAATGAGGGAGGAGGTGGAGTGGAGAAAACAATTGTTTAAAAAATGGATGGTGGTTAGGGTTGCTGAGTCAGAAGCATCCCAAACCCTGAGATTTCAGGGATGTGCCCTAGTGATATCATGGGGGCATGCCACAGTGATGTCAGGGGGTGGGCCCTAGTGATATAATTAAGCATGATACATTAAGCATCAACCACAGTTGCTGGAGCATATGACTCAAATTAAAAAAATTCTTCAATTGAAAATTAAGATAGAAATCTTAACTAAATGAGGGTTTTCCCAGGTCCAGCTGAATGACAGGATCATTCCTTCTCACATGCTTAGAGAGCCTGGGTAAGGAACATTTAATCTAGCCTACTTGATTTTAGCCTTATTGGCTAAAAATCTGAAAGAGCCGGAATTAAAGCAGCCAGTACTAACAAAAGTTGTAGGCGGCCTGATATTTTTATTTGTATCTTTTGATCCAGACTACCTAGAAACTTAATTCTTTTTCTTTTCTTTTTTTATTAATTTTTATTCAAATTTTCAAAAACAAAAAAACAACACAAAACAAAAACAATTATACAAAAAAAATAAAATGTTGACTTCCGATTTGTCGCAGATCAACCATAGGTCTACAATATATAACAATCCTGTCTCTAAAATTATATTACAAAATCACTTTCCTCCAGTAGTTATCTTAATTAATCATCAAATCTGATAAACATTACTTTATTATTTCCACAAAAAGTCCAAAAGAGATTTCAGTTCCTTGAGAGATATATCTTTCAATTTTTCTCCAAATAAACATGTCGCTTAATCCATCTTGATTCAAATCTATTAGGTCCAGTAATTTCAATAGCCATTCCTCCATTATCTATATTAATTCCATCTTCCATCTTCAATAATCCTGTTAAATCCAGTAATTTCAGTAGCCATTCTTCCATTATCAGTATCCCATAATAATCTTGTTGTCATAGCCATAATCCAAATAAACATATCGATTAATCCATCTCGTCGAATCTATTAGGTCCAATAATTTCCATTACCATTCTTCCATTATCAATATTAATTCCATCTTCCATCTTCAATAGTCCTGTTAAATCCAGTGGTTTCAGTATCCACTCATCCATTATCAGTATCTCATGATGATCTTGCTGTCATAGCCATAGTCATAAAACAAGAGTCTGATGGGAATTTCCCCCTTCACAAATATGTCCTTGCCATCAATTCTAAATATGTTGCTGAAATATTGTTGTAAAGTCACTTCTCTCCTCTTCTTTTTTACAAAATGCACTGGCTCATCTCTTAAGAGATTTTCCATTGTCACATATTTGTAATTAATTCCATAGATTTTTTTCTATGTCAAGCTCCATCACATCATTCCAGTCAAGAAAATTATCCAAGACGTTGATAACTTTATCACTAATATCTTCATTAGTTTCTTCAGAGACAACGTTGAATTCCAAACAGTAAACTTTATTTCTAACATCCGTAAACTCCAGATCTTTTTCCAATTCCTCATTTGTTCCAGTCTCCATGGCTTGTATCTTCCCTTTAATTTTTCTTTTCTCGTCTCTAATCCCATCAAAATCCTCTTTCACAGAATCCCCTATTTTTTAAAACTCCTGCATCATTTTGCTAAGTTCAATTTTCATCTCCTGTCTGCCCTGTCTCAGGGTTTGTTTCATTATCTCAATCTCACTCATTATTTTCTGAAACATAATTTCTTCCATGGTCTCAGTCACTTTCCTGGTTGTCATTCTTAAAACCACAAAAACAAAAAATTATTTCAGCCACAATTGGGTTAATGTTTCAGGCTTACAGACATCAATACAGCCTGTCTTATCTCTTATATATTCAGGAAAACAAAACAAGTTTAGTTCCCAGCTTCAAGCAGTTAGTGGCGTCGTGAGTAAGCAGGTTCGTCAAAATGAAATAGACCAAAAAAAAAATAGTTCCAGACATGATACTTCAAAGTTCATAAATCAAATTTGTTTATTTTTTCCCCCTCCTCGAAATAAAAATCCCTCTTCCGTTAATATCTTTAGAATGCACTTCCAGGCCCGCTTTTTGCAATAAAAACAAAGATAAGCTTTTTTCGATTTCTTTCCTCCTTAGTTTTGTGAGTGAAAGAGAAATTTTTTAACTCACCCAGTTCTTTATAGCTGATTCATTGACAAATCTCTTTTTGGTGCAACAATTTAAACCAAGTAAAAAAAAATGGAAAGAAGGATGCTTGCCTGTTAGTTCGTTTTTCTTTGAAGAAAAGATAAACGTGTCGCTTAATCAGCAAGAGCTTTGATGGAAGTCCGTCCGGCATTCGCTGGCTGAACTTTCTCTCATAAATTAATGAAATCCAGTCCTCCCAACAAAAACAGGCTTTGTGGTTAATCTCACGTTTCTCCCTGACCAGGAGAAAATCTTAACCAGTCAAAAAAAAAACATATTTTTGTTGGGAGGACTAGATTTCATTGATTTATGAGACGTGGTCCAGCCGACAAAGGAGGACGGATTTTCAACAAGCTCTATCTGATAAAGCGACACGTTCATCTTTTCTTTAGAGAGAGAACGGACTAACAGGCAAGCACCCTTCTTTCTATATTTTTTTACTTGACTTAAACTGTTGCAGTAAAAGGAGATTTGCCAGATTGATCGGCTTTGGACATCTTTCCGGTGAGCTATAACTCTTCTCTGCTATGCACTAATTAACAGCTTATCTCTGTTTTTGTTGCAAAAAGCTGTCCTGGATTTGCATTCTAAAGATATACACAGAAGAGAGATTTCTATTCCTGATTTCTATTTTGAAGAATATTATATTGTCTGAGACTACTCTCTTTTTGGTTTATTTTATTTTGACGAATCTGTTTTCTGACGACGCCATTAATTGTTTCGATCCTGGGAACTACATTTTGTTTTCCTAAGCATAGTGAGATAAGGCTGGCTGCTCTGTTTATACTGTGATGTCATCAAGTTTGGAGTATTAACCCAATTGTTGCTGAAATAAGAAGTGGTTCTCTTATATTTTTCTTTTAAAATGGCAATCAAGAAAGTGGCTGAGAATCTGGAAGTAACTAGGTTTCAGAAAATAATGGATGAGATTGAGATAACGAAACGAACCCTGCGACAGGGTTGTAAGGAGCTGAAAATTGAATTGTGCAAAATGATCCAGGAGTTTAAAGAAATAGGGGTCCCTGTGAGAGAGGAGACCCTGGAGCCTGGAACAAACGTGGAACAGGAAAAAGATTTGGAATTTATGGATTTTAGAAATAAAATCTACTGTTTGGAATTCAATGTTATCTCTGAAGAAATTAATGAAGATATTAGAGATAAAGTTATCAATGGCATGGACAATCTTCTGGACTGGAATGATGTGATGGAGCCTAATATAGAGAAAACCTATGGAATTAACTGCAGCCATGTGACAAGGGAAAAACTTTCAAGAGATGAGCCAGTACATTTTGTAAAAAAGAACAGAGATATGATTTTACTGCAGTATTCCAGCAACCTATTCAGAATGGATGGCAAGAAAATATTTGGGATAGAGGAAATTCCCATTAGACTCTTACTATATGACTATGGTTATGACAGCAAGATTATTACGGAATACTGATAATGGAAGATTGGACACTGAAATTACTGGAGTTAACAAGACTATTGAAGATGGAAGATGGAAGATGGAACTAATAGGGATAATAGAATAATGGCTATTGAAATTATTGAACCTAACAGATTCTGATGAGATGGATTAATCGAAATGTTTATTTTGACTATGGTTATGACAATAAGATTATTATAATTATTAATGAGATGGATTAATCGACATGCTTATCTGGAGAAAAATTGATAGATATATTTCTTAAAGAATTGAAACCTCTCTTTGACTTTTTGTGGAAAGAATAAAGTAATGTTTATGAGATTTGATGATTAAGTAAGATAACTACTGGAGGAAAGTGATTTTATAATATGATTTAAGAGACAGGATTGTTATACATTGTAGACCTATAACTGATTTGATCTGTGACAAATGGGAAGTTAATATTTCTATGGTTATGACAGCAAGATTATTACGGAATACTGATAATGGAAGATTGGACACTGAAATTACTGGACTTAACAAGACTATTGAAGATGGAAGATGGAAGATGGAACTAATAGGGATAATAGAATAATGGCTATTGAAATTATTGAACCTAACAGATTCTGATGAGATGGATTAATCGAAATGTTTATTTTGACTATGGTTATGACAATAAGATTATTATAATTATTAATGAGATGGATTAATCGACATGCTTTTCTGGAGAAAAATTGATAGATATATTTCTTAAAGAATTGAAACCTCTCTTTGACTTTTTGTGGAAAGAATAAAGTAATGTTTATGAGATTTGATGATTAAGTAAGATAATTACTGGAGGAAAGTGATTTTATAATATGATTTAAGAGACAGGATTGTTATACATTGTAGACCTATAACTGATTTGATCTGTGACAAATGGGAAGTCAATATTTTACTTTTTATTTTTTTTTGTCTAACTATTTTTGATTTTGTTTTTTGTCTTTGAATGTTTTATGGTTTTGTTATGTATGTTTTATGAAAATCTGAATAAAAATTATTGTAAAAAAAAAAAAAAAAACATTCTGACTGATTAAAGCTGAAAAAACTTCATCTAAGACAAGAGCTTGTCTCAGAGGCAGCACAGGCGAATCACCCTTCCCGGAAGTCCCGAAACTTAATTCTTTTTCAAATGAAAGCTAAGAGTCCGGAGATTAAGGTATCAGACCTGGAGAGGATCCCCCAAAACCAGAGTCTCTCGGTGAAAAACAGAGACCTGGCAAACCTAATGGTGGTGGAGAAGAATGGAGTGAAGGGAGAAAGGAACCAGATGACAAGGACATGAATGGAGGAGGATGAGGAGGCAGCAGGAGAATGGAGATAAAGAACTGTGGAAGTAAGAGACAACAACATGGTTGTGTGAATACCGTGTTTGCACTTGGTGTGTGAAGCGGCCGCCACTGCCCTCCCTGGCTACTTTGCTGCATTTGCAGTGTTTAAATGTTTTTGCACTTGAGGGGAAAATATTTGCTTGGGTGGGTGTGCCTTAGTTGGTGGCAGGGCAGGGTCTGGCAGGTGGCTAAGTGAGAAAGATTATGCTTTCTGGCTGAGAGTGTGCGTGTGTTGGGGGAGTTGCACTTGGTTTGACATGCCTCTGCCTCCTTCTCTGCCTCCCTTACCAATGGAGAGACCACCATTGCTACCTTATGGATAAAAATAATTATTTTACTACCTCTGTGTGTGTGCTTATTTTTAATGTTACTTAAGTGTGCTACTTAAATGTGCAGCAGCCAAGACCAGCACCTTGTGGGCCCTCTAGCTTTTTTAAAAAAGTAATTGTAGTGATTACTTTTGAGAACAGTAAAGCAATAAATTGTTGGTGTGTGTGGAATTGCGTGGCCGGCTCTTCACAGGTATACAGTGAGACATTCAAGAAATCCAAGCACAGACAGATAACTTGTTTAAGAGTCCTTTACTTTGGACATTAAGGCAGCAAAACAGCTCACAAGACTTTTCCCTTCACGATCACAAACACCTAGCAAGAACTCCTTCCCCCACGTCTTCCCCCACAGAGCTTTCGGTTTCTCTCCAGCCTTTTTGTAGATAAGCCTGGCTTCGCTGGGCACAGCTGCCTGCCAACATCCTTGATGCTCTCCCTGGCTGGATTAACCCCATAACTACTCTTTTGCTCTGCTACTCATGTGAGGCACATATGCATGTACACACATATCCAACAGCCCCCACCTGTGTCTCACATGTCTACAATCACAACATTCAGGTCTTTTAATACATTTTCTACAACTTATCATTATTGTTACATCGCATTTCTTTCATTTTCAGTACATTCCAGTTACAACATTGATCCCTTAATGCTTTATTCATTCACTGAATTGACTGAATTTAGGTCTTACACAATTTGCATATAATGTTTCTGCATCCAGTTCCTGTTCATGGTATGCACCTGTGCCGCTGACTATACCCACTGTGAATCCGTCTGGCGGCTTCCCAATGTTAGCCCTCTCGGAGCGCCTCAAGAGTACTGGAGCTTCGGCTCCCCCTGTACCGCCATTATCTGTACTCGTACCTGGCATGGCTTGTTCAGGTGCAGTCAGATCATCAGCTTTTCTTTTCTTTGTTTTACGTTTGCCCCATATCAATTCATTTAGAGCATCTCTTAATGGTATTTGTGTCTCTTCTGTTTTCACCCTTTTTGTTGGTGCATCGTCTGACCCATTTAGAATGACTGACTGGTTTTGGTCCCACGGCTTGACTGAGATCCTTATGCTCCTACTCAGCACAACTTGCTGTGTCTTAGGAACCCAAACCCTGTAAAACACATGTTGGAAACCCAGCACAAATGCTTCCTGTGCTCTGGGCGCCAGTTTCCCATGCCTTTTTCCCTTTGGAATATGCACCCAGCACCTAGCCCCGAACCTTGCAATGTGTTGCACCTTTGGCTTTCTTCCCGTGAGTTTCTCATAGGGTGACATCCCAATGGCACTGTGTAACACCCTGTTGTGTATGTATGTTGCATACAAGATGTACTCTCCCCAAAATGAGCCTGGTAGACTGGAATCCTCTAACATGGCTCTCATCGATTCCTGAAGGGATCTATTTTTTCTCTCTGCAACCCCGTTAGAAAATGGAGAAAATGGAGCTGTGAAGTTTTGCTCTATTCCCTTGCTTTCCAGGAATTCATGCAATGCTTTGCCCGTGAATCCCCCCCCGATCTGAGCGTATTTGTTTCACCGTAATGCCATGCTGTGTTTCAATCCTCCTGATAAACAGATACAGCTTCTGTTCTGCCTCATCTTTTCTCTTCAGTAGATAAACATGACAGAACCTCGTAAAATCATCAACCACGACCATAAAGTATTTAGCACCCCCTCGTGAACTCTGTATTGGCCCTGACAGATCAACATGTATCAGTCGGTAGGGAGCGGTTGTGGTGCATTCTGCCTCTTTATTGATGGGTGCAACCATAGCCTTCGCTTTACAACAGGCATCACAATCCATCAGTTCCCCACAATCTGTGAGTTTCATGTTTTCGCTATGCATAGGGGTTTTCTTAATTGTCTCATAGTTGGCATGTCCTAACCTTCTATGCCAATCATGCACACAGCTGTTATGTATCTGGCTCTCTGCACTCAACGCAGCACACCCTGCATGATTGCCCTGTATTATGAACTGTGAATCTGTTAGGCACCCTTGCATGCAGACCTCACCCCCTTTTTGCACAATACATTTCTCTTTGTCAAATATTACAGTATAGCCAATATCAACTAACTTCTTCACAGATAGAATATTGCTAGCTAACTGGGGTACATACAAAACGTCTGTCAGAATCCCAATTTCACTTAACTTCACCGTGCCGCATGCCAGCACGTCCCTTCTGGATCCGTCAGCTAACAACACAGAGTCTTGTACTGCTTTCGACGTGTGAAACAGGTTTTGGTCCCTTAAAAGACAATGGGATGCCCCGCTGTCACACACCCATTGCGTACTAGTGATTTGTGGCTTTTCTGCGCTTACATAGTTCACACTTGACTGCTTCCAGCCACAGTCTCTGCTTTTCTGCCTGGCTGCACAGTTCCTTTGTATATGACCCCGTGCTCCACAAAAATAACAGGATTTCAGCCCTTGCTGCTCTTTGTAGTTAGACTGCTTGCTTTTGACAGCTTCCTTCAGCTCAGTTCTCTTCTTCTCCTGTCTCCTCTGCCATTCTTGGTTCAGTTTTTCCTCCACAAAGTCCAAATTTAGACCTCCATCTGGCATAGCCTCCATGGACATTACGAGATTATTCCAGGTTTCGTCAAGTGAAGCCAAAACTATGTACACCTTCTGAAGATTGCCATGCTCCATCCCTCTGTCCTCCAATTCTGCAAACAAACGTCTGAACTCTGTTAGATGTTCAGTCATGGTGCTGTCTTCCGTTAGACGCATCTGGTACAGTTTCCTCGCCAAGCAAAGTTTGCTCCCGGCTGTCTGTTGCACATGTACAGTTTGCAACACATCCCACATCCATTTCGCTGTGGGTTCATCTCTGACATAGAGCAATTGAGAGTCAGAGAGTGCCAAAGTAATAAAAGCCTGCGCCTTCTCATCCTTACGCGTCCAGGCCGCTTGAGGAACTGCCGGTGGGGTGGTGTCGATAACTTCAAACAAGTCTTCTTTAATCAGAAACGCTCTCATCCGTAGCTTCCAGCTGGCATAGTTAGTCTGCGTAAGACGTTCCATGGGCATGCCTGCAGACATGTTCACTGCCATTTCCGCTCACCTCTTCCAGGCACGATCAAGCTGCCTTCCTGAGCACTGTCTTGGATCAGAACAGTCTTTACTGCGCTGTAAAGTGTGCCGGATCTGGGCCCATAACCCTGTTGGTGTGTGTGGAATTGCGTGGCCGGCTCTTCACAGGTATACAGTGAGACATTCAAGAAATCCAAGCACAGACAGATAACTTGTTTAAGAGTCCATTACTTTGGACATTAAGGCAGCAAAACAGCTCACAAGACTTTTCCCTTCACGATCACAAACACCTAGCAAGAACTCCTTCCCCCACGTCTTCCCCCACAGAGCTTTCGGTTTCTCTCCAGCCTTTTTGTAGATAAGCCTGGCTTCGCTGGGCACAGCTGCCTGCCAACGTCCTTGATGCTCTCCCTGGCTGGATTAACCCCATAACTACTCTTTTGCTCTGCTACTCATGTGAGGCACATATGCACGTACACACATATCCAACATAAATTCCTTTCAGAATAATTGTAATTGTAATTTATTCCTTTTTGGGGCCATGTAACCGTAATTGTAATTTATTCCTTTTTAAAAGTAATCTTCCAAGCTCTGGTAAACATTAATCTAAACCCCTGAGAAATCTCAGCTGTGAGAATTTATTTGCTTAGTGGGTGGAGTAATCAACCCCACAGCTGTTTTGGATCTCTTGGCTCAGTAGTGAACATGTTTATATTAATCTAACTGAAAAGGCATTGAAACTACAGCAACGTACCTCTGAAGACCATTTAATTTTGGTGGAAATTCATTATTTCCAAAATATGCCCATAGGAAGAAATGGTGGGTATTAATGGTGAAATCCTTGGTTTATTTTTTATTATTGTTGTTGTATTATATTAAATTTTGATTGCAAGTTATTTTTATGCAGGGTTTTTAATTCTCAGCCCCCATTTAAGAAAGAAATATAAAAGACTAAGTGCTGTTATAGCATCTTTCTCAAACAGCTGACTTATGAAGTTCAGATGCACTTACCATGAGTATTTAATGGTTAGATATGTTTTCCTTGTTTCTTTTTTGGCCTTTGTAGTGTACTTTTATCAGTTATAAGGTCATTGAGGAAGATATCTGTCAAAACACATCTGGACACTTCTTGCGTTTTATCATGTGTGGGCATTGATTTGAAGTCGCAGGTGAAGTTTGTTAACGGGTTTATACTGGTTTTATAAAATGGTTTACAATAAATTACACTCTGTCTTCAATTTAGCCTTTTAAATGTGTACCTTAACTCTTTTTGAGCAGCAACTGTTCCCACTACTAGCACCATAGGGCCCAAGGCCAGCCAACTTATTTTGGCACCTAGAAATCCCACAAGCAAAAATCCCTCTTCCCCTCCATGGCAGTAAAAATACAAGAATAACAAATTAAAAACACACACACTTTTGTTTCCCTTTCATGACACCCAAAATTTGCTGCCTGAGGTGGCCACCTTGGTCTGCCTAATGGTAGGGCTGGCCCATGGGGCAACTCTTTATTTTTGCGATGAATCATAGCAATTCTTTGTAAAAATGACACTCCGCTCGTCGCACAGCTGACGAGCGGAGCATAGTTGCCAGTGGGGGCGAAGCAGCCACCTCCATTTTGAAAGGAGGGGGTAGTCGCGCATCGCGCCTATGACGCGAGCGCGACTCGGCTGCAAGGGAGGGGCGAAGCCGCTGGGCCTATTTAAGCCCAGCCGCTCCTCCTACCTTTCTCTTCGGATCGCGACGAGGACGACGAGGGACAAGAGGACGTCGCTGGACGATCGTGGCAGCCATTTTGTTTTGCCACGAGTTGCACTGATCGGCGCCATTTTGCTGTGCCGATTTGCGGCCTTTTCGGCTCTCTTTAGAGCGGCTCGGGCCTTTTCTTCGGCCTATTTTGGCCTGATTTACCCCGGAGGGGGTGGTGATTGCGGCTGGGTGGCTGGGTGCGATATCAAGGCCTGCTCTGCAGGGCGCTGCGGCCCCCGCCCGCCCCCCCCGGCAATAGCTAGTTCACCAAGCACTCACTTTCTTATACTTTTCAGCCCCTGCTGGTGGCTGAGCTGCAAGGCTTGCCTATATTGGCTTCTCAGCAGCTAGTTAAGCAAGACACACACGTTTCTCCTCCCCTTTTTCAAATAAGATTGGGTTAACCCTTTATATTGTTCTAGTTTATTAGTGGCTTATATTGTGGGTGGTTGCTATTGTTATTGGGTTAACCCTTTGTATTGTTCTAGTTTATTAGTGGTTTATATTGTGGGTGGTTGCTATTGTTATTGTTACTCCTACTACTATTGATAATAATACGATGCCCAAAAAAGGTAAAGGTGGGGTGAAAGGGAAAGGGAAGGCATCCCGGCCCACCTAGAAATGGCCCCCCCGATGCCTGGCTCTTCCGATGAGGAGGAAGCACCGCCTTGGGCTGCTATTTTGGCGCGCCTAGAGGCGTTAGAAAATCGGAGTCGAGTATCACCTGCTCCCAGTCCCCGGTTATCTTTGCTTGCAGCAGATATGGCGGCCACTCCTGGTACGTCCAAGGGGGTTGTGGGGCGGCCAAAACGGGCCAAGACCATTGCACGGGCTAATACAGCCGTGGGGCAGCAGCAGGAAGCTAACGTTGATGTCCTTGCCTTAATTTTAGCCCAGTTAGACGCCTTGGAGTCTTGCCCTGTCTCTGAACAGACAGGGAATGAAAGGCAAGTGCCTCCTGTGGCTACAATAACGGCACCGGGAACCAGAGACGAGGTGGCTACTATTGGATTGAGTGTGGCTGGACCTCTTGTGAGCACAGGTGAGTCTGGGTCTGGGATGACATTTACTCCCTCCCAGATGATGAATTCTGGAACGTTGCAGCCCCCACACCAGGCTGCGTGCACTCAAATATGGCAGCATACGGGCTCTGGTCAGGTGGCGTTATCAGTGGCGCCACCTGCTGAGCTCGATGCAACCCATACTCCCGCTGAACAACCAGCGGGGGCATCTAAGGTGGTGGCCGACCATTTTGGATCAATAGCAGCGAACGCCATCCCTTTTGGGTATGCATCCGTCACCCTAGGATTCCACTTACTCCCCGCGACGAAAGAAAAAATTTGGCGGGGGGAGTATGTGGATGTCTTTACCCTGTTATATAGAGAACACCCCAAGAAGGATAAAGATAAGGACGGGAAGAGTGATGTGGAACAGCCCAGACGGCGTAAGGTTGACTGTACCTGGACTAATTGGTTGCCGGCGTACCTGATTTACGCTGGGGTAGTGATGGAGAGGCAGCCCCAGAGAGGGCTCTCTCTTCTGAAGTATTTAGACATTATATACAGGGCATATATAGAGTTTTCTGGCCCCGCTTGGCTGTCTTACGACGAGGCCTTTCGTATGCGTGTGGCATGCGATGGGTCTCTACCGTGGGACAAAAAAGAACCCGAACTATGGCTGCAGTTTATGTCTGCAGCAAGGGCCATGAATGGGGACAGGTGCAATAGTGGGCATCTTCTCAGCCGGCAGTCGGCCACTACCCTTCCCCACGTTAATGCGGGGCAGGGGGTTCAACCACGGCGGTTGTGCTGGGACTTTAATGCCCGAGGGGTGTGCGCACGCTACCCATGTCATTTCCCACACGAGTGTGCCAACTGCGGAGCTGCACATCCTTCCAGTGCTTGCCCCAGACAGCGATTCTACAGGGGAGGTACTAAGGACCAGCCAGGGGGCAGAAAGCAACCCCCACCTGGAGTTACTCAAGGAAAAGGGCCCCTCCCCAATTAAAAGGCACGTTTTATGAACCTTACTAGCTGGTTACCCGACAGTTGAGGATGCACATATTTTATTACAAGGGTTTTGGTCAGGCTTCCGCATTCCTTATGACGGTCCACGAGTTGCCTTCATGTCACCCAATTTAAGATCCATCACAGGCATGGAGGCGCTTGTGCAAGCGAAAATTGATAAGGAAGTGCAGGCAGGGCGGGTGCTTGGCCCATTTACATCACCCCCCCTTCCTACTCTCAGGGTGTCCCCCTTGGGTATTGTGCCCAAAAAAGCATTGGGTGAGTTTAGATTAATACACCACTTGTCATATCCACATGGACAGTCAGTCAATGACTTCATTCCTGACAGTCTATGCACTGTCCACTACACTTCTTTTGATGCTGCAATGCGCATGGTGCACGCTTGTGGCCAAGGTGCCTCCATGGGCAAGTGCAACATCAAATCCGCCTTCCGCCTTCTACCTGTCCACCCAGATGATTTTGAACTGCTGGGTTTTTCCTTTGCCAACTATTTTTACATGGATAGGGCATTGCCAATGGGATGCTCAATCTCCTGCGCCCTATTTGAACGTTTTAGTACTTTTTTGCAATGGGCAGTTAGAAGAAGGACGGGGCTTGCTTCGGTGGTGCATTATCTCGATGATTTTTTGTTTGCGGGCAGTGCTGGCACTGGTGTATGCCAACACCTAATGACACAGTTCCATGACTTAACAACGGAACTCGGGGTCCCTTTGGCCACAGAGAAGACTGAGGGTCCCGCCACAGTCTTGACTTTTTTTGGGCATTGAAATTGACTCTGACCAACAATGCTGCAGGCTGCCCTATGACAAACTTCTTACGCTACATAGGAGGATTAAGGAAGTCACGGGGGCCCAAAAATTCATCTTTCCACTCTTCAAGAGTTGGCAGGGCACCTAAATTTTGCTTGCCGGGTTATAGCACCTGGCAGAGCCTTCCTCCGTCGAGTCTATGATGCCATGGCGGGGCTGCATCAACCCCACCATCGATTTCGGGTGACAGCAGCATTACGCGCTGACCTTGCGGTGTGGTCCTCCTTCTTACAGGATTTCAATGGAGTGTCCTTTTGGAGGCAGGACCGACTTTTAGAAGCAGAATTACAAGTACAATCTGACGCGTCTGGGGGCTATGGTTTTGGTGTAGTCTTCGGGTCTTCCTGGTGTAAGGGACAATGGCCACAGACATGGACGCTCCACGGTCTAGACAAAGATCTGACCTTTCTGGAATTTTTTCCAATAGTGGTTGCAGTATATCTGTGGGCCGCGGAGTTGAAAAACTCCACGGTTCATTTTTGGTGCGATAACATGGCTACAGTCCAGGTCATCAATTCCCTTACATCCAGGAACGCTAGGGTTATGGGTCTCATCCGTTCCTTCGTTCTCCAATGCCTGCATTTTAACGTTTTGTTCCAAGCACGGCATGTTCCGGGCATTGATAATGGTGTTGCTGATGCTCTGTCACGGAACCAGATGGATCGCTTCCATCAGCTGGCGCCGTGGGCCAGAGCTCAGCTGGAGGCCGTTCCCTCTGCGATATGGGAGATTGGAGAGAGGAGTCGGAGAGAGCCATAGGCCTTTCCATCGCCCCCAGCACGCTCGCCAGTTACCGAAGGGCAGGTAGGACAATGCATGAATTCTGGGCCGCCAAGGGATATACTCCTGAGTGGCCTATTCCGGTAAGTCACATTATGGAATTCCTGGTGGAGGGCAGGAGACGCGGCCTGTCCATCAGTGCCCTGCAAGGTAAGCTGGCGGGGCTTTCCTTTTTAGCCAAAGCAAGGGGCCTTCGTGATAATGCAAGAGACTTCAGGGTCCGCCGCATGCTGACAGGGTGGGCCAGGGAAAAACCGGTCCCACCGGATTCCCGTCGTCCCATTTCTCTGGACATGTTACTGGGAATGGTCGAACAATTGGCAGCACTTTGCTCCTCCACCTATGAAGCCAAGTTATTTCAGGCAGTAGCACTTACATTGTTTTTTGGGGCTTTCAGGATTGGAGAAGTAGTAGCCTGCTCAAAGCGAGACCGGTCTGGGCGTGCTTTCCAGTTTTCAGACGTCTCCATAGATGGAGGGGGTGCCTGCATAGTATTGCGAAGGTCTAAAACTGACCAGAAGTGTAAGGGACGACGTGTGTATTTGGCCTTGTCTTCAGCGCTTACACTTTGCCCTGTACGGTCTTTGCAGATATTTTTGGATGTTAGGGGGTCAAACGAAGGATATTTGTTTATCCATGCCAACCAGAAGCCCCTATCCATTTACCAATTTTGGGCTTGATTAAACGTGCCTTGCAAGGGATTGGGCACAACCCTGCACAGTTTGGAACCCACTCATTTCGAATTGGAGCTGCTTCTACAGCAGCAGGTGTGGGATTTTCCCAGGCACAGGTACAAGCGGTGGGGCGTTGGTCTTCTGATGCTTTTAAGGGCTATATTCGCCCCTTCTGAAGACAGGAATTGCGGAAGCTTACCATTTGCATCTTTGAGAGGTTGCTGGTCGGGGACGGAGCAGACACGTATCCTTATTTGTGGCCACAGCATGGTGTTTTGGGCAGCTCGAAGGGCAGCGAACTCGAGCGCCGGCTCCCAGTTGGGCCTCAGCAGATGGGCAGCGATACAGTGGCTTGGCCGACGAGGAATGCGTTGGGAGGGGCTCCTACCCGCACTATTCCAGCAACAGGCGACGCAGATTACTCCGCATGTATTGGTCATCCATCTCGGTGGAAATGACCTTAGTTTGATACAGGGCAAGGCCCTCCTCACTCAAGCATGTAGTGACATGCAGCTCATCAGGCAAAGGTGGCCTGGCGTTTGTCTGATTTGGTCAGACATACTCCCACGGAGGGAGTGGCGGGGGGTTTGGGATCCCCGAGCTATAGATAGAGCGCGGAAGATGGTCAACCGACGGATTCGCTTGGCCCTTCTTCCGCATGGTGGGTTAACCATCCCACACTCACGCATTCGGCACTGGCAGGTTGAACTTTATAGGGCAGACGGCATTCACCTGTCTGACACAGGTAATGATATATTTCTTGGGGACCTGCAGGGGGGTCTGCGCGAGGTGCTTCTCGGCAGTGGGGTAAAGGGGGACTAAATAGAGATTTGTCCCCCTTTTGTGGCGGGAAGGTGCGGGAAGGGAAATAGTTAAGGACAGCTAGGTGGCCCCCTTAGGCACCTTTGGAGGTGATTGGCGGTTCCGGAGGCCTGTCTTTCATGGCTTTGAGGCTCGAAGACAGGATATGGGCTGCCTCTGGGGCCAACTTATCTCATCCACCCAAGGGTTATTCAACCCCGGGTGGGGATGATGTAGGAAGGCCCCCCTACTCACCTACAAGGTGTGGCCAGGGTAAGGGGTAAGCGGATGGGCTTGCCCTTGCCCTGCCAGGGGCTGGTCGCCCAAGAGCTGTATGGCAAGCTACTTGCTCATAGTTAGTCCCGCACCTAGATTTCCCTCTGCAGGTCACTTTAAAATTGGGTTTGTCTGCTGTAATTTAATAAAGTGGCCCTTATTCAACCCAAGCTTATGTGTACGTGTTTTATTTCGCCCCTCAAGGGCAAATGACGCTCCGCTCATCGCACAGCTGACGAGCGGAGCATAGTTGCCAGTGGGGGCGAAGCAGCCGCCTCCATTTTGAAAGTGGGGGGTAGTCGCGCATCGCGCCTATGACGCGAGCGCGACTCGGCTGCAAGGGAGGGGCGAAGCCGCTGGGCCTATTTAAGCCCAGCCGCTCCTCCTACCTTTCTCTTCGGATTGCGACGCCCACCCTGCCCTCCCTTTTTCATCGTGTGCCTAGGGGTCGCTTCAGGGCCGAGTAGGAATTTTTATCCTGCCCACCCTCGTTGGCGGGCAGGTTTTTTGCCTGCTCCACACCATGTGAATGGGAGGGAATTCAGGTTAGGGGGCGTTGTTTGTTAGTAGGCTAATTTGGCTATTTGGCATAATTATGTATGGAGGCTAATACCCCATGACCGTTTTATTAGCACGGTGCGGGAAGGTGCGGGAAGGAAAATAGTTAAGGACAGCTAGGTGGCCCCCTTAGGCACCTTTGGAGGTGATTGGCGGTTCCGGAGACCTGTCTTTCACGGCTTTGAGGCTCGAAGACAGGATATGGGCTGCCTCTGGGGCCAACTTATCTCATCCACCCAAGGGTTATTCAACCCCGGGTGGGGATGACGTAGGAAGGCCCCCCTACTCACCTACAAGGTGTGGCCGGGGTAAGGGGTAAGCGGATGGGCTTGCCCTTGCCCTGGCAGGGGCTGGTCGCCCAAGAGCTGTATGGCAAGCTACTTGCTCATAGTTAGTCCCGCACCTAGATTTCCCTCTGCAGGTCACTTTAAAATTGGGTTTGTCTGCTGTAATTTAATAAAGTGGCCCTTATTCAACCCAAGCTTATGTGTATGTGTTTTATTTTGCCCCTCAAGGGCAATAAAATGCACAGTTTGTGTTAATGCTGTGAGGAACACTTGCACATGATTTTTAGTAGGCTATTGACTTTAATTTCATGTGATAATGAAATGACTTATGTATTCAGTTGTGACATGCTTTTCTTAGAAATCAAGCCAAATAAAAGCAAATCACTTCCTATGCTAGGGTGGCCAATCTCTGGCCCTCCAGATGCCATTGGACCCCAACTCCCATCTTGCCAGACCATTCACCATGCTGGCTAGGGCTGAGGGAAGATGTAGTCCAACAACATCTGAAGGGCACCCATTGGCTACCCTTGTCCTATACACTAACATAATATTTGGTGGAGGGATCTTGTTGCTATTCAAATCTTTGAAATACATTACATTTCCAGCTATGCAACTTCCAAGGGAAGATGTGGCAAATTTCTTTGTTGGTGCCTGGAGCTTTGTAGGTGGTCTTTTTTACTGACATAAATCACTTTGCCAAGACCTGTCATTCATTGAGGCATTTGTTTCCTTGCCATTGTTTGTTCTGTCAGTTTTTGGCCCTCTCTGTCTCTATAAGAATGTAATTCTTCAAAGCCTTTACTCAGAAATCACTCAAGCCAGGACATTTTCTTAATTTATATTTTGAATTGCCTTTTTTTCTGTTTGCTTCTGTGGTATTTACACTCCTGTGTTTCATTTTTTGCTGTAAGGCATAAGCTAGTTAACCACCTTTTCTCACTATATTATATGAAACTATGGGCCATGTTCCCAACCTCAAAAATGTATATTCACATGAATACATTCCGCATATATCCTTCAGCACATTTTATAAAAGTGCTCAATAGAACTCTTATTAAATTCAGTCTATATGGTAGCTGGTTCAAATGCAGGCAGCCTAGCATCAACTCAGAGTTTGAATCCTTTCCTACAGAAAAGCAGCATAAAAGTTTGAAGTACTCAAGAGAGCCCGACTTCCACTATGCATTTTGCTCTTCTTCCGAGGACAAGGTCATAATAGCTCCTGAATTTTTATCCTACCTTTTTTTGAACAGAAATCAAGGTAGCTTACAAACACAAAGAAATGTATTGGATGATATCTGGCCAAGTCATGGAGGTGACCCATTGAAATCACTGGACTTAAATTAGTCATGACCAGCTTATAGCCAGCTATTTCAGTGGATCTACCTTGACTAAGACTTGGTTGGATATCACCCATGGAAATTAAAGATGCAATGGGGGAAATATCATAGTTAACATTAAAACAGATGCTTTTAAAAATTGTCCAGAAGGCCTATTTAGAAAAAGCTTGATTTGTCTCCAGAAAAAGGTGTCAAACAGTGGCGGGATACAGGATATAGTCAAAGGAATATGGGAGGAAGTTAGGTGGCAACAGTGGCTCCTGTGGGTGGCCAACAGGTTCTTTTGAGAGGAAATACCATACAATGGGCATCACTGCTGAGTCATTCTTCTCATTACTTGGTTGCAGGGGTGGCATATAATGACCCAGAGCAGGACCTCTCCTGAACCCAGAGATCAGATTCATTCAGAAAGACCATCCTCTGTTCACAAATATATATGCATTGCAGGACAGCCAAGTGCTGGTCATGGATGACCCTCCCCTCAACCACAGATTTGCACACGCAGGGCCTTATCCAGAAAGGCAATTAAGAACATAAGAAAAGCCTGTTGGGTCAGGCCAAGGGCCCATCTAGTCCAGCATCCTGTTCTCACAGTGGTCAACCAGAAGCCTATGGGAAGCCCACAATTCATACACAGAAGCCTATTGCCAGCTATGGAAGACCTTTGCTGTACTGTCAGGGTGATGTTCTTTGTCTGCATTCATAGGCATTCCAAAGTCCATATTAGTGTATTCACCATCCTAACCTGCTGAGACAGGCTCAGGTCACTACTTGCAATTCCTGGTAGTATTAGTGACATTTGCTTTGCCTTATCTGATTTTGAGGATGAGGCCAATGTGGCTTGCAAACTCAAGCCTTGTTGTAAAATGTCAATTGATATAACTATTTAAGCAGCTCGTAACTTCAGAATGGGCTCATAACAAACTATGGAACTTTGTACAGCTAACATATGTTAGAAATGTGATCTGATGATTTGAAATACTTGCCTTGGACTATTGGGGTGGGAATGGGGGTAGAGAATACTTTGACATATCAGTGAAACAGCACCCAATAATCTCTTTGACGACCATCCAGTGTGACTGCTACAGTACTTGCTTTGAAACCATTTAACATGTAAAGACCCATCTTACTTTTGTCATCTTCTCATAGGCACAATATTAAACTTATCACCTCACTAACAAGAACCTTGCTCCAGCCGCAGCTGAGTCCAGGGACTGTGGATTCTGGTTCAGAGACATTGTGTAGTGTCTGTCTAATGAATTTATTATGGAGTCTAAATTGTCACCTATACTCAAAGAAACAGGTGATTATAAAACTCCATAAGGTGGTGAAGGGGTCATACGGAGCACAGCTAGTAACACTGAAGCTACTTGGAGAGTTTATCTGCGCCACCTAAGCAAGCAGCAATTGTAAAAAAAATTTTTAGCAGAAACAGGACAATCTTGAAAGTCAGCATTAGATCTTGAATCAAGAACCATACCTCTCAAGAAAGGCAACTGTGCTGAACTTGTAAGATACATACATACAGAAAAAAGAAACACAATTACAATGGACCGCTTCAGAAATGGGAACATATAAACATAGTTGAAAGGCTCTGCCTGTTATAAATACATACATTGTCCCTGATGTGAGCCTTGCGTGTGCTGCAATGCAGGCATGGAATTCCTGTGCATGCAACTTCCCAATTCACATCCATGAAGGAGACAGTTCTGCACCTACATCTATGTGCATACATATATCTTTCCTTCTTCACTTGATAAAAAGGAGAACCCACTGCAATCAGGGAACTCCTATGTATTTCTTGGAACCACTGCATCATCAAGACACTTCTAGATTGGGTTGAATGGATATCACAAAGTCAGGTCCTGTCACAGTCAGATGCCCTTAAATACCTTACACAATAACTCTGAGACAGAATCAAAGATAGTGGGGGCTTAAATGCATCAAAAGGAGTCTACTGCACGAGACTCACATTCCACAAGGCCCACAGATATAAACTGTGTGTGAGAGACAGCAACCTACAGGAGTCCTTTTAGAAGCTTTTGGAATTGTGGATCCACAATTTGGATAATTTAGATGGGTAAACTTAGTGTCAGAGTAGGGTTGCCAGGCTCAGGGCCTGAGAATGATTCTGTATCTTTAAGAGAAGAGAAAATTCAATCAAGTGCAGGTTTTCTTCCAACACTGCAATGGGAAAAACGACAAGGTGAAATTCTCCCTTCCCCCTGCACAACTTTTAAAGATACAGAAGACCTCTTGGAGGCTGGGTCTGGCAACCAAGAGGTCTTCTGTATCTTTAAATGTTGTGCAGGGGGAAGGGAGAATTCCACCTTGTGGTTTTTCCCATTGCAGTGTTGGAAGAAAACCTGCACTTGGCTGAATTTTCTCTTCTGTTAAAGATACAGAATCATTCTCAAGCCCTGAGCCTGGCAACCCTATGTCAGAGTCAGATAAACTCACCTTCCAAACCACCCAAAAGCCCAAACGTCTTCAAAAGGCTCACTGATGAGGATAGAGGGCATACCTAGAGTATCAAAGCTGAAGCCAGGACTCTGCATCTTGAAGATTGTTTCAGCACTCTACTGAGAGGTGGGACTTGGACAGTCGACTTCTTCCTGTAAACTACAGCTGCTGTCAGAGCAATGTCTGTATTCATTTGGAGCCCTCTCAGGTCCTGCAGACCTATTTTTGACTACTAGCTTACTGCTGCCTGATATCTTCTGCTAACTTCTTCCACACCTTTCAAAGTTAAGCTCCCTGGGAATTCACAGTTATTTGGGCCTTCTGCTGGATTGGTCTGGGGGAGGTACTATAATCTTTGTGCTAGTATAGCTGGAGGATTTTAGAAAAGCTGCAGCCATTTTGTTGTGTTGTCAGAAAACAAAAAACTATAAGGGACAGAGCTTGGAAAAGTTACTTTTTTGAACTACAACTCCCATCAGCCCCAGCCAGCATGGCCACTGGATTGGGCTGATGGGAGTTATAGTTCAAACAAGTAACTTTTCCAGGCTCTGATAAGGGACTATATGTAAACAGTTAGTTACCCTAGAATAATAAACCCTTGACTCACCTTAAAATTTTGTTCATTTATGAATTCAGGGGTGAACCAGATGTGAAAATGAGATGAGGAACTCTTCAAGGGAGTGTGGCTGCAATGCCGCAGAATTCCTTGTCCATGTTAACCCCACTTTCAAGTATGATCCTCCATGCAACCATAATCATGTGGCAAAAGAGAAAGGGGACATACCCACTGGCTCTATTCCTGCTGCCATGTCATCACTAGCCCCTACCTCCCTGCTGTCTAAGCATTGGGACTGAATATCTGATGAAGGGAAACTGCTCTAGGTGCATAGAGCCCTGGTTATGTAGAACCCTCACTGCCCAGGATTACAGTAGCACGGATGATAACACCAGAACTGGACTGTAGATAGTGATGGCTCTTTCTTTCTAGATAACAGCCTCTGAATCTGTTATATAAACAGTCATAATACACTGGGCAATTGCCTTTCTAGGGAAGAGGCATAGCTCATGCAAAAGGTCCTACGTCAGCCTTTCCCAGCTAGTGGGCCACCAGATGTTGTTGGACCACAACTCCCATCAGCCTCAGCCAGCATTGCCAATGGTCAGGAAAGATGGGAATTGTGGTCCAACAACATCTGGTGGCCCACTAGTTGGGAAAGGCTGTCCTACGTTCAATCCCTGGTATCTCCAGGTAGGCCTGGAAAAGGTTCCAGCCTGAAACCTCAAGACAGCCACTGCCAGTCAGTGTCAACAATACTGGGCTAGATGGACCAATTGTCTGACTCATTATAGCTTCCTATGTTTCAACCTAAAAATAAACTCCAAACAAATAAAGTTTTAAGTTTAAACTTATGCTTGAGATTGACACTGAGATCTCCGTAAGCGGCTACAAAACCTGCTCTGATCCAGTTCTACAGTCAGGTGCTCTGAATGATCGGAACCGAAAGGTGCCTATAAAGATAGCCTCATCGGGGTTTTTTTATTTTACAAGCACATAGATGAAAAACATGTGGCAATGTTCCATTTATCAAGCAGCTCCTGATCAGTGTTCAGAGTAACTTCATTTCTAGTAATTTAATGAGCCTGAACATCTGTTCTATGAATGGAAGGGAGCTCTGTTCACAGTGGGACTTTCCCACCCCTACATAAGGGTATGCATTTGTTTTACAAACAAATGAAAGATGAAACAAAGGAGCTACACTCATTTTATTCATATTTACAATTAAATTGAATGGAAAAATGGAAACAATCCTATTAGTTTCATTTTTCCATTTGTTTACATTCATTTTCAGTGGTTTGCGTTAGGGCTGATGGGAGTTGGACCCCAGTATGATCTGGAGGGCACCAGATTCCCCATCCCTGATTTAAATAGCAGCTATGCTGTGCCTGTGCACCTTTTAAATGGCACAATCCTGTGCATATTTACTCAGAAGAAAGTCCCACATTGTTCATTGCTGCTTAGCAAGTGATTTTAGGATTGCAGCCTGAATTGCTTGCCTCTAAAATGGAGATGTTTTGTCCACTCTGAAATTTGGCATGTCTGATGCCCAGGAAGGGGAGGTAGTAGAATATCTGCAAATTTAATACCACTTGGGTGAAAATTACCAAAATATAGGCAAGTGAAGACAGGCTGTGCTGAAAATCAGACACCTCACTGCATGAGTACAAGTTTCTTCTGCTTGCACAACCAAACTTTTAGATCCAACCCATAAAGCCCCCAAACCCAAGGAAGGCTGCTTCATCATATAACAAAAAGTATTATATGCTGAGTAAGACAGTAAAGAGAAATACTGCATATAGTTTGTGTGAAAGCCGCAACTACAGCCATGTATGCATAGAATGGACTGACTAATTAAGAATTCATTTTACATGTATGTGATATCTGTCTACATATTATAGGCAAGGGATAGTACAAAAATGATGCAGAAAGATAGTTGATGGGACCTGGCTGGACCTGTAGGTAGCTGTATACAAAACATGATGTGTTGTGCGCTCACCAACCTAGAATTAGGGCCCCATGGAATTCCAAGGTTAAACACCATCTCTTCAGGGCCATCCTATATACTAACACAAACTCATTCTCTTTAGGCACATCCAATGGCTGTATATTTAAAGCCTATTATACCACTTTAAATAGTCATGGCTTCCCTCCAAAGAATCCTGGGAAATGTAGTTTGTTAAGGCTGCTGAGAATTGTTAAGAGACCCTTATTCCCCCCAAAGAGCGACAATTCCCAGATTGGTTTATCAATCCATCCATCTTTCTTCCCAGGGACTGACTGTTGGAGGTGGGGGAGGGGATGAAGTATCCTGGAAGAGAACATAGCTGGCTAGGTGGAACCCTGAAGAGGAGCACCCCACATTGCAGCCTTTTGTCGCAGGTCCCACTTATCCTGGTACATTTTCCATAAGCATAATTCTCTAATCAGGTTTTATGTCTAACAAGTATAGTACCTATCTGCCTGGACTGCTTTTGAAGCTTCCATTTCCTGTGTTTATTATCCCACAGAGCAATAATTAATAGATCAAGACAAGCATCCAAGCAATCAAAAAGAGAAACTACATACCACCCACCCACACAGATTTCTCACAGTTAGCTCTGGATATGACTCACTAGATATGTATTAAGCCCAGTGGGTGGGGACTCTTAATTTCTATCTCTCTATTGCTTGTTTTTATGGGTACTTGCTAATACTGACTTTGGCTGTAAACATCAAGTCATTTACTCCAGAGTAGGTCTGTGGAATTCAACTAGGTTTACACGCAAGCTTGCGCTTTGAAGACTCCAAGTCTGCTATTGGCAAAATGTTAGGTAAAAAACTTGGGCCTCTGACAAGGAACTCTGCAGCTGCACTACCTCACCTGATGATCTTGGAATAAGGGCAGAAATCATTGGGGAGAGCTTGTTCATAGCCTTTCCCATTTGCTAAGCAAAGCAGTAAGAAGAAGTGAGTAGTTGGGCACATTCTTCACACAGTCATTTGGGATGCATCGCCACATATAAAGATCTACCTACTTAAATAGGCTGTGTTTAAAATGGCTTTTAAAAAGCACAATGTTAAAATGATTAGCATTATGTACAGATGCAAAACTTTTGAATTGTATTATGCTTAGCACTTCCCTTAGCAGGTGGGGATTTGGTGCAGATGAGTTATTTAAAGTTGAATCCAATCAACAGGGCTGCCATCAGGAGTTGGCATGGTTGGGCATTTATTGAAGACTCACACCTCAGCAAGGGCCCTATCAATTAGAGGCCCTCTGACCTGCGCCTCCTCACCATTGCAACATACTTGGTTGTTTACCCATCTCTTGCTCTGGCCCAGTGGCAGTGAGATGGAGAAACAGTAGTTGCTGCTGCCTGCTTATTCATTGGCTCTAGGGTTGCCAGGTTCTTGGCCTGAGACTGATCCTGTATCTTTAGGAGAAGAGAAAGTCAGCCAAGTGCAGGTGTTCTTGCAACTCTGTAATGGGAAACACCACAAGGTGGACTTCTTCCTTCCTCCTGCACAACTTTTAAAGATACAGAAGACCTCTTGGTTGCCAGGTCCGGCCTCCAAGAGGTCTTCTGTATCTTTAAAAGTTGTGGAGGGGGGAGAGAGAATTCCACCTTGTGGTGTTTCCCATTACAGAGTTGCAAGAACACCTGCACTTGGCTGACCTTCTCTTCTCCTAAAGATACAGGATCAGTCTCAGGCCATGGACCTGGCAACCCTAATTGGCTCTCTGCCTGGCAAGCAAATAGGTGGTAGCTAGGGATGGGCGATTATGTAAATAATGTCAATTATGGTTTCTCTTAGTTTCCCATTTTTCCAATATTAAGTTCAATTCTCCACATTCCCACTTTAGTTTGAGAATTTGTTTTAAAGTCCTCATGAAAATTCATCAGTATTTTAGTGTGAATTTCTCCTAATATACACCTTTTTGTATGCAATTTTGACCAGCATACACATTTTTGCAAAACAATTTCCCCTCATATAATCCATTTTGGTACGTTATTTTCACTAATATATGCATTTCTATGCACATCTTATCCTGCTATATTCCTTTTTTTGGTACACATTACTTGGAGTGAGAACTTCATTGCAAAATTCAGAGAAGTGCAAATTTCAAAGGATGGTTATGTTTGAGGTCGCAGATTGTTTCAGAAAGTGTGAATTAGGTAAGTTCACCTTTAAGTTCTCTGGTGGAAGCAATGATGAGGAGAGGAGCAGAGGTAGCTGGTGATAATGGTGGTGAGGAGAAGGACTTGCTGAGTGATGGAGACCCATAAAAGGGGTTTCTCTCAAGAGTTCTCTAAAACCTAGAGCCAGCACTGCTAAACAAAACAAGCGTTGGGCAGATCCTGTCATCAAGGGAAAGGCTGTAGCTCAGTAGTAGAGCATATGCTTTGCATACAGAGGGGCCCAGTTTCAATCCCTGGCATCTCCAGTAAAAAGGACTGTGGAGTAGACAGTGGAAAGGCTGTGTACTATGGGTGTCTGTGGGAGGGGGGCAAGGAGAGTGATTTTCCCACTCTGGAATTCTAAATGTAATGGTGGGTGGAGGGCGTTGCCAATGGTTTGTAGTAACAATTCATAGACCTTGCTCCCTGCCCTAGAAATATTTCTGTGGATACTCTTGCCCTATGCCTGAGGCTCAGGAGAGCTGCTCCCAGTCAGAGCAGACAATACTAGTCTAAACAGACTAAAAACAGACAAAAAGTCTGACCTGATATAAGGCAGCTTCCTATCTTGTACATCTTGCTTTCCATTCAATGGCACAATATCAAGTTCATTATTTCCTTCTCCTCTTGCTTCATCTAGTCTTTTGAGATGATATTTATACACAAAATATATGGATCACCAGTCAAACTCAGGTACTTTTCCATGGCAAGTGAAATACTGCTCTTTCTACACATAGAACCCTATCTGTTTTTTGTATCAGAAAGTTCTTTTCATGAGAAATCTAGCCTTGTTGGTTCCATAGATGTTGCAATATGAGTTCTTCATAAATAATTTCTTAAAGAGAATCTTCCATATGCAGACTTATTGACACATTATTTCATGACTGTAGTGCAAATGGGATTCACAGCAAATGACAATATGCAACTAATGTATATGGCTGCCAATGAAGTTATTTTCTTGATATTATACACTTGACAAAAAGCTTGCAATGGATCAGCCATTGTCAACAAGGGGGATGTATTGTGGTTATACCTTCAACTTTCTAAATGCCAATAACCGTTAAGGTTACGGTGGACATTATTAGATCATGCACTATTAGAAAAACAGAGTGCACTGGCCCTGTATATGCTCTGTGCTGTACACCCTGTGTTGCTGTTTCTGATTAATACAAAGGTTCTGACATTTTAGTACTTCACTAAAATGTTGGCTATTTTTTTAAAATAGGAACTTAGAAGGATAAATTAGATAAGGTTTGCAAAGCACTTGGACAGCCACTGATATCACAACATCCTAACCGTGATAGGAAAGGCAGGGCCCAGCAAATCTCCCTTTCATACCACTGAACGATATTGCTAGTTTTTGGAATACCTGCATCCCAGTCCTTTAAATACACACACGCATATTTGTCACTCAAAACACAGAATGATGACTTGCATGTGTGAAGATGCAGTTTTATATCACCTTATATTGTATTAACCATGATATTTACAAACAAAAGCCGTTTGCTTATTTATTTATTTTTATTGAAAAGATTTATAGCCCACCTTTTCAATGAAAATTTTTGAGGCAAGTTACAAGGGATTTTTTTTAAAAAAATACCAGATATAACTTGCCATAAATATGAAACACAAAGGGAAACAGCAGTAAAAACAATAACATTAATTTTAAAATTTACTAATTAATTAAAAGGAATAAAAATGTCTTACCTTGGCACCTAAAACTGAGCAGACTATATGCATTCTAGACCAAAGGTGCCACCAACTCTTTCCGTGGTCACCACCTACCTAGCCTCTGACAAGATTAGCACCTAGAGAAGGTACTATCAGGATGATCTTAACAAATAAATAAAATAAATAAAATTTTATTTCTAAGCCGCCTATCTGGCCGAATTAACGGCCACTCTAGGCGGCGTACATAATAGGATAAAATACAACATATAAAATACAACATATAAGCAAAACATCAACTATAATAAATTTAAAACCACCCACAACTACAACAAGATAAAAACTAGATAGGTAGGGTCACGTGACAGTCATACATTCTGCCATTAGAGTGGGCTATATATTTATATGTACACACACACCACAGAGGACCCATAGACAGAATTCCAGCCCAATAGTTTCTCTTGAAGAATTACATAATAATTTTTAATACATGCTATGAATGAGAGATAGTGCAGCTTGCACACTCAACTGTGAAAGAAGAAATCTATTGTCCAAAATTTGCCTTTCCCATTAATTCACTAGGTAGCTGTAGGCACACTACTATTATCTCTGCTGCAATATAGAGATAATACTGACTTAGCTTACAGGTTTGTTGTACTGAGATAATGCACTGAACACACTCAAGCACTAGATAAATGCTAGGCATTTTTATTATTATGTAAGAAGCAGCTTCAAAATTTAAGATATGTTATTTGGCACTTGCTGGTGTGTATATAGGCTATGATTTTACTCATGACCAGGGTGAATCCATGCATTATTTCCATGCTTAATTATGACAATAATGTTGATAGGACTTTTAGCATGCAGAGTGCTTTACAACCCTTCTTTATTTCTATTCATAATACTTGGAGGTGATCAAACACAGCTGTTTGCCTATACTAAAGAAAAAAGGAAGGGGGGACTTGAAAAGACTAGTCATCAGCAAAGTCACTCCGCATGATGGCATGCTGCTATTGAACTTTAATTATGTCTGTGATCATTTAGGACAATCTAATTTGTTGTATAAATTGGATCCTGATGCACAATTTTGGTGTTTCCTTTTGTTTAGTTAAAATTATGTGGTATGTGGCTTTGAGGTGGGGAAAACATTTTATTGGAAATAGAAAAATAAAAATTAATGTAAAGGAAAATTAATAGAACATTTGCTACAATTTGAATGAATCCATATCACATATTTGATGAGCTCCACCTTGATTCTTGCTGTTTACTGCTTTGCCATACACATTCTTGAATTTATATTCATAAACATATATTTAGTATATCATATTTTTTAAAAAAATCATTACATATCCACATTTTATCTGATCACTGCAACTCTCCTATGTCGATTTGAATCACTATTGAGTCATAGACCACATTCACACCATACATTTATTCCACTATTATTCCACTTTAAACAGTTATGGCTTCCTTCAAGGAATTCTGGGAAGTGTAGTTCATGAAGGGTACTGAGAGTTTTTAGGATATTCCTATTCTCCTCACAAAGCTACAATTCTCTGAGTGGTTTAACAATCCCTCTTCCTAGAGAACTCTGGGAATTGCAGGTCTGTGAGGAAAACAGGGGTCTCCTAACAGCTCTCAGCATCCTTCACAAACTACCCTTCCCATGATTCTTTGGGGGAAACCATCACTGTTTAAAGTGGAATAATAGTGGAACAAACATACAGTGAGAATGTGGCCATAGTTGCGACTTCCGGGAAGTGGTGCTGGCTGGTGGTTGTCTCTGAGGGAGCTCTGCCTCAGAGGAAGCTTTTTTCAGGTTAAAAGCCAGCCAAGAGGAATCTTGGACTGGCTTAAATGTTCTCCAAGGTATAGGAGAACCGATCAGATCTTCCACAAGACTTCGTTGAGCTGTCGGCGGCTGGAATTGATCAGGAAATTCCTGAGATAAGAAGGCAAGCCGATCGGCTGAAGACGGAGTCAGGAATTCCACGCAAGCTGAACTGGAATAAAGCGAAGCGTTTTTTCTTCTCTCAAAAAAAAACGTTCTTAACCAGCGAGCCCACTTCTGCCTAAACCTTATCATTCGGCTTAAATTACTGCAATAAAAGGGATTTGTTTATGAATCAGCAATTGAGAAACCTGGGTGAGTCATACTTTTTCTCTTTTAAATATAATTAAGGAAGAAAGAAAATATAAACAACTTATATACTTTTTTTACGACAAAAAGCTGGCTTGAATTTGGACTTTTAAAGTTTAAAAACGGATGAGAGGTAATTATTATATTTTGGACTATTTTTCTCTTTGGACTATTTCTTGTTGGATGAATCCGCTGCTCGTATATGCTACTAATTGTTTAGTCTTGGCAACCAGAATTGTTTTGCATTCTTGGAAGCAGATAAGGACTGTGTTGTGCTGGCTGGATTTCAATAATAGGCCTGGAATATTAACTCTTCTTTTTGGTGGAGGGAAAAAAAGAAAAGAAATAGACTGCCCTTAGGTTCTGAAACAGTGATTAATATTAGAAATTAAAGGCCTCTTTTTGAAAATGACAACTAAAAAAACAACCAAGGCCCAGGGGCGAAGAGGTTCTATTGATACACAGGAAGAGGATATACCCCCAGACATGTTTCAAAAAATAATGGAAGGGATTAATGCTATAAAACAGGAAATGAAACAGGAAATGAAAACTGAATTGACAGATATAAAAGACTATATTAAAACACAAGTGGATGAGATTAAAGGGACAATTGGGCAAATAAAGGAAGATGCAAAAAATACTAAAGAAAAGGTACAAACCTTGGAGAATAGAACAGATATACTAAATCTGGAACTAGAAAAAAATTTGGACTATTTAGCTGTGACTGAAATGAGAAATAAAGAGCATTGTTTGAGATTCCGTGCAATCCCTGAGGAAACAGGTGAAGACATTAGAGATAAAATTGTTAATGCTTTAGTAAAATTTCTGGACTTGAATGAAGATAGGATGGAATTTGAAATAGACAAAGTTTATAGAATTAACTCCAGATATGCAACAATGAAAAAAATTCCAAGAGATGTGCTTGTTCATTTCGTAAAGAAGACGACCAGAGATATGGTTTTACAGCAACACTTTAAATATACCTTTAAAATTGATGGTAAGGAAATACTGGTGATGAAGGAAATTCCTATTAGACTTTTACGTAAGAGAAAAGAATATGCTTTCCTTACAGAAAAACTTAAGCAATGCAAAATTCAATTTAGGTGGGACGTTCCAGAAGGAGTGATTTTTACATTCAGACAACAGAAATACAGACTGAATACTGTTCAAAAAGCAAGGGACTTCTTGAGAAAAGCTTCAAAAGATATGGAAGAAGATAAACTCAAAGATATGGATATAGTTCCTGGGAAACAAAGTCAACAAGGATATGCAGAGGAGGGGAAGGAAGATGATGGATCAAAAGGAGCATCAGGCAAATTTTAAAATACACGCTTAATGATGGATTACAAATACCTAACTTGGAATATAAATGGAGCCAACACGGCGCAGAAGAGAAAGAAAGTGTTTCATTATTTGAAAAAATTAAAATTGGATATAATTTGTTTACAAGAAACTCATATTCAGAAGAAAGATTCCAAATATTTGATTTGTAAAAATTTGGGTGAAGAATTTATTTCAGCTGGACCAAAAAAAAAAAATGGAGTTGTTCTCTATATTAACCCACAATTGCTTCCTAAATTGGTATTATTGGACGATAGTGGTAGATTTGTGGGGGTTGAAATTACTTTACAAGGTACAAACATTTTGATAGTGGGTATTTATGCCCCCAATGAAGATAAAACAAGGTTTTATACAGGACTTATGGAAAAATTGTCAGAGTTTTCATATGAGCATTGGTGTGTCATGGGTGACTGGAATGGGGTAATCTCACCAAAAATTGATAGGCTTTCTGAAAAAAATATCAAAGAGACACAAGGTAAATTACCGAAGATTTGTTTTGAACTCATGGAACATTTAGAATTGGTGGATACCTGGAGATATATAAATGATAATGCAAAGGAATTTACTTATTTTTCAGAAAGACATAAAACATTTTCGAGGATTGATATGATTTGGATGTCAAAAATTTTAGCGAAGGATATTTTTAAAATGGATATATTACCAAAAACTTTTTCGGACCACAATCCTGTGATATTAACTTTAAAAAAAAAAAATCTTGGATTTAGATGGAGACTAAATGAATCTTTATTACAGAATGATAAAGTAGTACAAGAATGTAAGAAGAAATTAAAGGAGTTCTTTGAATATAATTTATATAAAGGAACAAGTGAAAATATTGTTTGGGATACTAGTAAGGCATTTATGAGGGGATACTTTATTAAATGTAATTCTGAATTAAAAAAAAAGAAACAACAGAAAATGCAATTAATTTTGGAAGAAATAAAACAAAAAGAGGAAGAATTGAAAAAGAATCCAGCTAAAGTTTCTATTGTAAATCAAATTAAAATGTTACAGAAGCAAGTATCAATGTTGACAGTTAGAGAAATTGAAAGGAAATTAAATTTTGCTAAACAAAGGACTTTTGAATTTGCAAATAAACCTGGGAAATGGTTAGCATATAAATTAAGAAAAGAACGTCAAAAAAATATTATTTTAAAGATACAAGAAGGAGATGAGACGCTGACAGATAATGTAAAAATCAAAAAGATTTTTCATCAATATTACTCAACATTGTATAAGTGTCAAGAAATCCCATCTGAAAAAATAGAAGAGTATTTATCTAAACAGAATTTGCCGAAAATTACAGATTTTCAGAGACAAGTTATTAATGGCCCTATTACGTCAAGAGAGATATCTGAAGCTATAAATAAAATTAAATTAGGAAAGGCGCCAGGACCAGATGGGCTATCTGCAATGTATTATAAATGTTTGGAGGAAGAACTCTTGCTACCCTTACAGTCTACAATGAATTCTATTTTGCAAGAGGGAAAGATACCGGATAGTTGGAAAAATGCTAATATAACATTAATACCTAAAGAGGATCAAGATTTAACTAAAACAAAAAATTATCGGCCAATATCTCTACTGAAAATTTTTACAATGATTTTGGCTGAAAGATTGAAAATAATATTGCAACAATTTATTCAGGAAGATCAATCAGGGTTTTTACCTAAAAGACAATTACGTGACAACGTCAGGCATGTTTTGAATGTGTTGGAATATTTAGAACAACGAAATGATAAACAAGCAGCTTTGATTTTTTTAGATGCTGAAAAAGCATTTGATAATTTGAATTGGAAATTTATGTTCCAGGTTTTGGAGCAAATGGATTTTGGAGACAACTTTATAAAATGGATCAGATCGATTTATACATCACAGAAGGCCCAGATAATTGTTAATGGAGACTTAACGGATTCATGTGAAATACAAAAGGGTACAAGACAGGGATGTCCATTATCTCCCCTTTTATTTATTCTGGTTTTAGAAGTGCTGCTTAGAGATATAAGGCAAGATAAAAGGATTTCGGGATTAAAAATAAAAAAAGAAGAATATAAATTGAGAGCATTTGCTGATGATTTGATAATTGTACTAGAAAACCCTTTGGAAGGAATTCATATATTGATGGACAAATTAAAAGAATTTGGACCGTTAGCAGGATTTAAGATCAACAATCAAAAAACAAAGATGTTGGTGAAAAATTTAACTTTAAGGGAACAGAAAGAGTTAATGGACAAGACAGATTTTACAATAGAAAAAAAGTTGAAATATCTAGGCATCATCATGACAAATAAAAACTCAAAGCTGTTTCATAATAATTACGAAAAATTATGGACAGAGATTAAGAAAGACTTGCTAAAATGGGATAAACTACAACTGTCATTAATGGGTAGAATATCTGTGATAAAAATGAATGTATTACCGAGAATGATGTTTTTGTTTCAAACAATACCTGTAATATCCTCTGATTTACCTTTTAAACAATGGCAAAAAGATATTTCTAAATTTGTATGGCAAGGAAAAAAACCAAGAGTTAAATTTAAATTACTTCAAGACGCTAAAGAAAGAGGAGGACTGGGATTACCAAATTTGAGACTTTATTTTGCTGCCTGCTGTTTAGTCTGGATAAAGGAATGGATCTTATTGAGGAATAAAAGACTATTGGATTTGGAGGGCCACAATCTGAAGTGGGGATGGCATGGATATCTATGGTATGACAAAGTAAAAGTAAACGTAGACTTTAACAATCATTTTATAAGACGTTCTCTGTTGAAAATATGGAATAGATACAAACCAAGGTTTTATTCGAAAATACCATTATGTGTCTCAAGTCAAGAAGCGTTTTATAGAAGAGAAATGTCTGGAAAAGAGAAATGGTTAACTTATCAAGAACTATTAGAAAATGTACATGGAGAATACACAATGAAAGAGAGAGAACAATTGATAAAGGAAGGATATAGTTTTCATTGGTTTGCCTATTTACAATTGTTAGAAAGATATAAAATGGACAAGAAAATGTATGGGTTTGAAATAAGTAAATCTGATTTTGAAATAGGTTTGTGTACAAATGATGAAAACATAATTGCAAAAATGTATAAACTTTTATTGAAAATGGATATGGAGGAAGAACAAGTAAAAGAGTGCATGGTAAAGTGGGCAAAAAATTTTGGTCATAACATACAAATGGATCAATGGGAAAATATGTGGAAAAAAGGCTTGAAATTTACATTATGTTATAATCTTAAAGAAAATTTTTATAAAATGATGTACCGTTGGTACATGACTCCAGAAAAGCTGTCAAAAATGTATAGTAATGTCTCTAATGTTTGTTGGAAATGTAAACAACAAGAAGGATCTTTTTATCATATGTGGTGGTCATGTAAAAAGGCGAAATTATTCTGGGCACAGATAGGTAGGAAGATGCAAAAAATTTTAAAGATAAATATTCAGTCAAAACCAGAATTTTTTTTACTGGGTTTTATGGATAAACAAATAGAAAAGAAATATGGAAGAATATTATTATATATGATTACGGCAGCAAGATTATTATATGCACAAAAGTGGAAAATGGAATCAATACCAACAATGGAAGAATGGCTACTGAAATTAATGGACTTAGTAGAAATGGATAAATTGACGTGTTTACTTAGAGAAAAATCGACAGATACATTCCTTAAGGATTGGAAGCCTCTCTTAGACTTTTTGTCGAAAGATCAAAATAAAATGATGATACTGGGATTTGATGATTAATTAAGACAGCTTATGGAGAAAAGGGATTCTGTATGTACATATTAAGGGACAGGTTTGATGTATATTATATACTTATAGCTGATCTGTGACAAATCGGAAGTCAACCATTTTATTTTTATTTTTTGTTGTAGTATTGTTATGTTTTTTCTTACTTTGTTTTGTTTGTTTTTTGGAAAAATTTGAATAAAAACTATATAAAAAAAAAAAAAAAAGAATGTGGCCATAGTTGCTTGCCACTTCAGACTCAACATTCTCATATAGAATGCATTGTATCCTTGTTTCCGATGTTATTCAGTAACATTGCTTCTTTAACAAACATCCTAACCGAGCAATCGTAAGTTTGACTGGAGAGCAGCAGGGCAGAAGTGGCAGAATGGCCATTGCATTTCAAGCCCTGCTGTATGTGATGACTAGGGCTGACTTCCCCCCCCCCCCGTATGTTGTATCAGCTCCATGTTGGGGCAGCTGAGCTTAGGGGATTTACTGGGCTGGACTGAGTGGAAACAAAGCCAGAAGCACCTTGTCCCACCATGCTTTGTTGCTTTTCCACAGGCTATCACCAGCGGTAGTGTCCTGTCCCACTGGGTGCAGCTGAGGACTCTGCAGCAGCAGAGCCCACCCCATCAGCCAAGCCTGGTAAACCTTTGCTTTATCCTAAGGCCCTTCAGCAGCATGGATCTGTGTGTCTGTGTGTGTTAGGATGGCACTGTTAGTGTCCGTGCATTGCCTGGGAAACCAGATCAAAACTTGAAGCAGAATGGAACTAAGGAACTCTTGGAGATAGCATTTCAAATTTCAATTGGGATTAGGCAAAAAGTTAGTGGAGAAGACAAGTTTCATATCAAGGCTTAAAGGGTAGCTTATGGATCTGCTCAAGATCAGATTAGTACAAAACAGTGTGTTTTTTCTCCCAGAACATTTGTCATGGCTACATTTTTAATACTGACTATAATAAAGAGTATCTCCTCCCCAGGTTTTAAAACAGAAAACTATAGGAGGCATGCATACCTTTGTACAGAGGTAGCCAATATGGTGTCCTCCAAATATTGTGGACTGCAACTCCAATCAGCCCTAGCCAGCATGGCCAGTGGTGAGGAATGATGGGACATGGGAGTTGTAGTTCACAACATCTAGAGGGTACCACATGGGCTACCCCTGCCTTACAATGAAATCCAATTCGTGTCTCCTCAGAAGTAAGCTCCATTGGGTTCAATAGGACTTACTTCCAGGGAAGCGTGTAGTGGATTGTAACCTTAGTATTTAGCCTATTTACTTGTTTGTTCCAATAGCCAGTGTGAAGAATTGATGTGGTAGACAAAAATATAGGTGCTCTGGATGAATAATCACATGGGGACTGAAACAAGGTCAGCTCTATTATTAGGCAAAGTAAGACAGTTGCCTCAGGCAGTAGATGCCAAAGTTGATATTTGAGCTGTGTGTGCTAGGTGGTCTGCCCCAAACTAGCCTGATGCCCGCAGGTATAGTGGATAACACTGTCCTGTCACCATAGGGAAGTAAGATTCAATTGCCAGTTTGGTTGACTTCTGTATATAGAAAGGATGGGGGAGGATCATCAAGCAGCAAAATGTCTTGAGCCAACCTTGCAGGGGGAGACAGTGGCTGCT
Organism: Rhineura floridana; assembly: GCF_030035675.1. Taxonomy (NCBI): domain Eukaryota; kingdom Metazoa; phylum Chordata; class Lepidosauria; order Squamata; family Rhineuridae; genus Rhineura; species Rhineura floridana. Next base: position 221,830,278 of record NC_084480.1, read on the forward strand.
CCCGTCTCATCCACCAAAAGTGGGCCTCTAACCCAGATTTGGGATTGTAGTCCCATGGTAGCACCACTGCCAGATTCAGGAATTACAGATGACTAGCAATCTACACATGGTTCACCACTAGGGTTGCCAGGCTCAGGGCCTGAGAATGATTCTGTATCTTTAAGAGAAGAGAAAATTCAGTCAAGTGCAGGTTTTCTTCCAACACTGTAATGGAAAAAACCACAAGGTGAAATTCTCCCTTCCCCCTGCACAACTTTTAAAGATACAGAAGACGTCTTGGTTGCCAGGCCTGCACTTGGCTGAATTTCTCTTCTCTTTAAGATACAGAATCATTCTAAGGCCCTGAGCCTGGCAACCCTATTCACCACAATAAGGTAGGCTTATCCCCAGTCAAGAGTAGGGTTGCCCTGTCACAACTTTTAAAGATACAGAAGACGTCTTGGAGGCCGGGCCTGGCAATCAAGAGCTCTTCTGTATCTTTAAAAGTTGTACAGGGGGAAGGGAGATTTCCACCTTGTGGTTTTTCCCATTATAATGTTGCAAGAACACATGCACTTGGCTGAATTTTCTCTTCTCCTAAAGATACAGGATTAGTCTCAGGCCCTGAACCTGGCAACCTTAGTCGAGAGGTGGTAAAAAGTGGCACTCAGCAAACTTATATCTACCTCTTGTGTTTCAGCACAAAGTGCAAACTGGACTTGGACCAGACAACCCTTTGAATAAAGAATATGTTGTGAGACGTACAGCATTAAAAAGAAGTTGCAAGGCAAAGCCTTGGGAGCCCCAGATTTCAAAAAGTGCAGAAGGGGTTAAAATAAATTGAATGAGAAGATACAAGGCCCTGCTAAAATGTTTCTTTTTGTCTAAAATGTCTCTTTTCATCATAGAATTAGGGAACAATTATATTGGGGGGTTGAAATCATGCATCTTTCACAGGCTAATAAAATTCATGCATTATACTTGCCAAGGTGTACACAAACAGCTGAGCACATCTTCTGCCATCTATTAGTGACTCCAAAGAGTCAGGGTACATACAGAAAGCTGCCAACAACAACATCAGGACATTATTAAATATCATTCATTACCTTCCATGGAAAAAACATAGACTGTTCTTAATCCTTCATCTGCAGTTCAAGAAACCATTGTAGTGCCCCCTGAGTTTTTTGTTCTCGATTTTAGAAGCCTTAGATTTTGGCTCACAGTCAGGTTTAATGATAGAAAGGGGCTGTTTTGTTGCTGTTTTCTAGCAAGGTAATGCCTTGATGCAGGGATGGCTAGAAGGAAGTCTGAGATCTATTAGTAGATCTATGCATGATATGCAGTCAGCTGAAAGGTTTTCTGAACTGAAAGTTTGTTTTTTAGGTTTGCCGTTGCTGGCCTTGTGCTAATAATTTATCTCTTAGTATTCTTCATCTTTAAAACTGTTAGTTTGTTGCTTTTGGCTAGGTTTTTGTGTAGCTCTACTCATCATTTTGACAGTTTTGTGTTAGAATTCCTAATTTATAGTAATTCAGATGTATATTTGAATTTATATATCCAGTGGATGGCTCATGGGATGCAGTAGGTAGGTAATTGACTCCCCTCCTGCATTTTGCATCTGCCTCTTAGTGGACCAAGCCCAAATTCTCTCCATCCCTGCATGGAATCAATTTAAAAATCCCTAACCTTTTCGATTAAGAAAAGGAAATGAGGAATGTGCTTCATTTATCCTTTATATGTTAACATAACTGAGCATCTGTTCCTATGCACCTCAGTCCAGCAAAGCATATCTGCATGTAGAAAGAGAAAGTTTCTGCTCCAGCAGCTGATGTGCACCCACATAGCTGCATCATGATAATTAGATCCCACTGAGTTGGCTGGATACAAGTTTTTACATAAGTAGACTTTGCTTATTCCTGAGAAGCTAGTTGTTATGTTAGCGGTGATTGAGCATGCCTTTAGCAGAGTATATTAAACAACAGATAGTGCAAGCATCATGCTAATTTTACAACATAAAAGTTAATATGATTTTAATTATGGGTGCAAATGAGCCACTTTCCAGATACTTAAGTTACGGACATCTCATGAGGTGACTGCCCTAAAATAGGAACAGTAAAATAAATGAGTGAAGCGTGTCCAAATGGTTCCCTAAATGTGTGGCTGATAACAGATAGGTTCTAGGAATAATATACCTTGTATACCCACAATATTCAAGAGATCCAGGCAGTAATGTAAAACAAAGAGGAATTTTTTTATTTTAAATCACAGACTTATTGGGGGCAAGCATGTATAGCTGGCACGTAAACATGACGGTTACAATGTTATAATTCTTCACCTTTCTTAGAACTCTGCTTCTCAATGTTTCTGCATTAACCTACTCTCAATCAGCCCCCAACAAACTGTCTCCCTGTCTTCTCTAAACCCCCAACTCACCTCCCCTTAATTCTCATCTAATTAACTTCATTACCATTCCAATCTTAACTCCCTTGCTTAAACTGACAAAACAGTTGTTTTAAACTCTCCCCCTTCTCAATATTCCAATTTCAGGATTGGCCAGTGACAGAAAAGGGCAGAACCTAGCTCTGTCCATCACACAAGAGTAATCTCTAACCGTCACCCATTCATCATTCTAACCTCTCTTCATTCATTTCAGATAATAATGGTTCTTACTGGCACAACTGGTGATGCTCCATCAGCACAGTAACTGGATAAGTTTCTAATGCAGGCAGTAGACACCAGGAGTTGAGGTATTATACTTGTGCCACACCCCGTGCACTCAATCCTAGGCACTAATTAGCTGATGCAACATCATAGGATTGCACTCCTCATCAGTTTTGGTTGAGTCCCCCCCCCCACAGGTATGCAAAGGGTGATATCCAGTGTTAGTCTGAGATCAGATGAGCTCCTTCCCTGTTGATGAAGTACTTGACAAAGACTTTTCTATTCTGGCAGACCTTTTAAGAAAGTGTATTATGCCTATTTTATGTTTTTCCCTGTGGTTTTTATTGTTTTAAACACCATAGTAAATTGATTGATTAATTGTTTTATTCATTGTTCTGTAACCTGCTTTATGACCTATTTGAAAAATAGTCTATAAATATTGGAAATAAAATAAATAATACTCAGCCTAGACTGATTTAATTAAATGGTGTTAAAGTACTTAAGTTCATTGATGTCAATGAGTTTACTCTGTGTATGACTTCGTCGGATATTATCTCAAGCAGTGGTTCCCAAACCTTTTCTGCCATGGGCCACTTGAAAATTACTGAGAGTCTTTGTGGACTGCTTGATGATGATTCTGCCTGTTTTAGCAATTGCAATGCATGGTGCTAGAAATCTCTAATTGTATTTGCATTGCTTCTTTTATTTCTTATATTGTATTTTTTTGTATTACAATCTGAATTCTGTTGAAATCTATAGAATTCAGGTTGTAAGTGTTCCTCACACACACACTGCATACCACTTGAATGAAGCCTGCAAAGCACTGGTGGTCCATGGACCACAGTTTGGGAACGCCCTGACTGAAAGATTCTTAATCTGATAGGAGTTTACAGAATCTAGTGGGTTTATTAATGTTACAGTAAAATGGAAGGAAAAGAATCATAGAATCATAGAATAGTAGAGTTGGAAGGGGCCTATAAGGCCATCAAGTCCAACCCCCTGCACAATGCAGGAATCCAAATCAAAGCATTCCCGACAGATGGCTGTCCAGCTGCCTCTTGAATGCCTCCAGTGTTGGAGAGCCCACTACCTCTCTAGGTAATTGGTTCCATTGTCGTATGGCTCTAACAGTTACGAGGTTTTCCTGATGTCCAGTCGAAATCTGGCTTCTTGCAACTTGAGCCCATTATTCTGTGTCCTGCAGTCTGGGACAATTGAGAAGAGATCCCGGCCCTCCTCTGTGTGGCAACCTTTCAAGTACTTGAACAGTGCTATCATATCTCCCCTCAGTCTTCTAAACATGCCCAGTTCTTTCAGTCTCTCCTCATCATCCAGTCCCCTGATCATCCTTGTTGCCCTCCTCTGAACCTGTTCCAGTTTGTCTGCATCCTTCTTGAAGTATGGAGACCAGAACTGGACGCAGTATTCAAGATGAGGCCTAACCAGTGCTGAATAGAGGGGAACTAATACTTTATGTGATTTGGAAACTATACATCTGTTAATACAGCCTAATATAGCATTTGCCTTTTTTGCAGCCACATCACACTGTTGGCTCATAGTCAGCTTGTGATCAACAACAATTCCAAGATCCTTCTTGAAAAGAAATATGGAAGAATAATATTATATATGATTACGGCAGCAAGATTATTATATGCACAAAAGTGGAAAATGGAATCAATACCAACAACGGAAGAATGGCTATTGAAATTAATGGACTTAGTTGAGATGGACAAATTGACATGCCTTCTCAGAGAAAAAACGACAGATACATTTCTTAAGGAATGGAAGCCTCTTTTGGACTTTTTGTTGAAAGAAAAAAATGAAATGATGATACTGGGATTTGACGATTAATTAAGATAGACTATGGAAAAAAGTGAATTTCGTATGTTTTAGGGGACAGGTTTGATATATATTATATACTTATAGCTGATCTGTGACAAATCGGAAGTCAAGTTTTTCTTTTTATTTTTGTTGTATTGTTTTTGTTGTTTGATTTTGTTGTGTTTGTTTTATGAAAATTTGAATAATAAAAATTATTACCAAAAAAAAACAATTCCAAGATCCTTCTCACATGTCGTATTGTTGAGCCAAGTATCCCCCATCTTATAACTGTGCATTTGGTTTCTTTTTCCTAGATGTAGAACTTTGCATTTATCCCTGTTGAATTTCATTCTGTAGTTTTCAGCCGAATGCTCCAGCCTATCAAGGTCCCTTTGAATTTTGTTTCTATCTTCCATGGTATTAGCTATGCCCCCCTATTTTGTATCATCTGAAAATTTGATAAGCATGTTCTGTACCTCCTCATCCAAATCGTTAATAAAAATGTTGAAGAGCACTGGGCCCAGGACTGAGCCCTGTGGTACCCCACTTGTGACTTCTGCCCAGTTTGAGAAGGAGCCATTGATAAGCACTCTTTGAGTACAATTCTGGAGCCAAATGTGGATCCACCTGATAGTTGTTCCATCCAGCCCACATTTAGCTAGCTTGCTAATCAGAATATCATGGGGCACTTGGTCAAAAGCATTGCTGAAGTTGAGGTATATTATGTCTGCAGCATTTCCACAGTCTACAAGGGAGGTTAAGTGGTCAAAAAATGAGATAAGATTAGTTTGGCAGGATTTGTTCTTCATAAATCCATGTTGGCTGCTAGTAATCACTGCATTGTTTTCAAGGTGTTTACAGATGGACTGCTTTATAATCTGCTCCAGAGTTTTTCCAGGGATTGATGTTTGGCTGACTGGTCTATAGTTCCCTGGTTCCTCCTTTTCCCCTTTTTTGAAGCTAGGGACAACATTAGCTCTCCTCCAGTCATCCGGCACTTCACCAGTCCTCCATGATTTCGCAAAGATAATAGACAGCGGTTCTGAGAGTTCTTCAGCCAGTTCCTTCAATACTCAGAGCTTGGAAAACTTACTTTTTTGAACTACAACTCCCATCAGCCCAATCCAGTGGCCATGCTGGCTGGGGCTGATGGGAGTTGTAGTTCAAAAAAAATAACTTTTCCAAGCTCTGTCAATACTCTAGTATGCAGTTTATCGGGCCCTGCCAATTTGAACTCATTCAAAGTGATTACCAATTCCTTGATCATTTGTCTATCAATCTCAAGCTCCAATCCTGCCCCTTCAACTTCATGTTTCCCGGGAGGGTCACAGATCCTTTTTTTGGGAAAAGACTGAGCCAAAGCAGGAATTGAAGACTTCTGCCTTTTCTTTGTCATCTGTTATCATTTTGCCATCCTCATTGAATAGCTGTGCCACCATTTCTTTTCTCTGTCTTTTAATATGGACGTACCTGAAGAAAGCTTTTTTGTTGCTTTTAGCATCCCTCGCTAACCTCAGCTCATTCTCAGCTTTAGCCTTCCTGACACCATCCCTGCAATTCTGTGATACCTGCCTGTACTCTTCCTTTGTGGCCTGGCCTTCCTTCCACTTCCTGTATGTGTTCTTTTTGTTTTCAGGTCCTCTCTAAGCTTTTTGTGAAGCCACATTGGTTTGTTCTGTTGTTTCCCCCCTTTTTTCCTTGTTGGAATTGCTTGCCATTGCGCTTTTAGAATTTCCTTTTTTAGAAACTCCCATCCATCTTGGACTCCTTTTCTCACTGGGGTGGCTTGCCATGGAACCGTACTCTTAGCTTTTGCTTCTGTTAAAATCAAGAATTCAAGTAGGGTGTGGTCACTTTCCCCCAGAGTTCCCATAACTGCCACTTCATCCACCAAATCATCTCTATGGGTTAGAATCAAGTTCAGGATAGCTGATCCTCTGATCCTCTGGTTGCTTCCTCCACTTTCTGTAGGAGAAAGTTATCTCCAACACAAGTCAGACATTTCTTGGAGGGGCCATGTTTGGCAGAATTTGTCTCCCAACAGATATCGGGATAATTGAAATCCCCCATTACTACTACATCATGCCTCCTCGAAACATTGGCAATTTGCTTTTCAAAAGTTACATTCTCGTCTTCTCCTTGATTGGGTGGTCGGTAATAGACTCCAAGTGCCACATTCCTTCTATTACTTGCCCCATTAATTTTAATCCAGATACTCTCGGTGGAACTACCAAGCTCATCTTCCTGTATTTCTGTGCAGGGATATATATTTTTAACATATAGCGTGACTCCCCCTCCCTTTTCATTCCTTCTGTTCTTCTTGAACAAGTTATATCCTTCAATTGCTGTATTCCAGTCATGGGAGTCATCCCACCAAGTTTCAGTTATACCTATCAAGTCGTAATTACCCTCCTGTATTAAGAGTTCAAGTTTGTCCTGCTTCTTTCCCATGCTCTGCGCATTAGTATACAGGCATCGAAGACCATGTGATTTATGGCTTGGCTTCCTTACTACATTTTTCTGAGGACTGTTACTGGCCCTATTAAAGCCATTCTCTCTGTTCCCGTTACTGTGCACAAGCCTTCATCAGTTTTTACCACCAAGTTTACGTCTCCCTCCCCATTAGGATTCAGTTTAAAGCACTCTTGATGAACTTCTCCATGCTGTGGCCAAACACATTCTTCCCAGTCCTTGTGAGATGCAGCCCATCACTTGCCAGCAATCCATCTTCCAGGAAGCATAGTCTGTGGTCCCAGAATCCAAATCTCTCACGTTGGCACCACCTTCATAGCCATTCATTCAAACGGAGTGTTTTTCTTTCCCTTTCTCCTCTTCTAAGTACTGGAAGGATGGATGAAAAAATTATCTGGGCCCCAAAGTGCTTGAGTTTCCTTCCCAGAGCTTCAAAGTCTGATGTTATTTCTTCATTGGCAGTATCATTTGTTCCCACATGGATGAGAAGAAAGGGATACCTGTCGGTGGGCTTGATGGGTGATGGCAACCCTTCCGTCACATCTCTAATCCATCCTCCTGGTAGACAGCATACCTGGCGAGTCCACGGATCTTCTCTGCATACTTGGGCTTCGATCCCACACAGTAGGGAGTCTCCCACTACTAGTACTCTTCTCTTGTTGTTGTGGGGCGAGGTTTCATTGGCCCTGCTTGATTGAGCTTCAGCCTGTTTCTTGTTGTCGCACGGGGTCTCCTGTAATTCCTCCACCACAGGCTGTCCTCCAGTCTCATTCTCGAGTGTTTGAAAGCGGTTCCATAGTTCCACTGGTGAAGGGTGAATAAAAAAGTTTGTATATTTACAAAGTGATATAGTAGCCTTACAAACTCTTTTCTTTGGCATCTGATCATACCACGTGGAACTAATGAATGTAGTATAGCTTATGTAATGTTAGAGCAATATTTAAGATTTACTCTCTGAAATGCTCCTGATTACTCCCTGTCATCCTTAATCAATACTTGCTTATTTAAAATTCCAAATCAGTTGTTCATTTTTTGGCTCCAATTCAGAGCCAAAGTTAATTGTGTGTGCAAACATCCTGCTGAAATTGATGGGATAAGCAGACCTGCCTGTGACTTGCTTATGTCCCATTGATTTTGAAAGGAGTTAGGCATGACTAACTTTCTCTGGATTAGGGAGCCAACACTGAAGGAAAACAACATAGTTGCTTTAAATTTGCTGTCTTATCAAGTGATCACTAAGCAACATGAGAACTGTCATCCCAAAAAGCTTTTGTTGGAGGCATGTGTGTGTGTGCTTATGCTTTTGTAGAGAATATTTTACTGGTACAGTGTAAGCTAGCTAGCTGGGAGTGTGACGGGGCTCTTTAATACACTAACTATTATTATTGGGTACAGCAGGTTATTTGGGTATCCTGGCTGAAGCCAGGTTCTCTGCCTCCTCCCTTACAGATGCTCCTGTTTGCCATAGGGAAGGAAACCAAATAGCTGTCTTTGGGAATATAAGAGGATCATATTAGTTTATCATGTAGAAAGGTTATTCTTATTCCACATAGGTGGCCACTGTCATAAAAGAGGGAACACATCCCACCTGCAAAAAAAAAAGATGTCCAAAGAGGATACAAATTTGCATGAATTGGGCATAACCTAATTTATATGTATAGATGCACATTTGGAAGTAAGTACTATAATTTAAAAAAATCATCTCATCACTGTGCAGAAGATTGTGACCAGATGACTGAGGTGCCTACTCAGTCTGCAGTCCAGGGGCTAACTGTATATCCAGTGTGACTGGTGGGTATTTGTTGATTTGCTATTTTATTTTATTTTTTGAGTGATTGATTGTACTTTTATTGCATTAATATTCTGTTCACCTCTTTGCAGGGTCTTTGGCTCAAAAATCAGTATATAAATAAACCATAAGATCACTTCAAGGCTTTTACTCTCCCTTCTTATGATTCTTTAATTTATATGTATAGATGGACTTAGACTGGATAGCCCTTCCAATAGAAGACAATTCTCTGACAGCCATTCAAACAGTTGGTTGTGCTCTGTAAAGTAGGACACATGGCCACCCTCACCACATGAGCTCAGAGGGTTGGTTTAGGTTTTGCTGCTGGTGTCCAGGCAATGGGACTTCATTAGACTCCCTCTTCTCGTTGAAAGAACTGCCTGGTCACGTAACTCAACAGATACCGCATATACCAGTATGAAAGCAAGAGATGATGCAACTAAAGCAATAAATTTCTACCCTGTTCTGCCCCTTTCTGCCTGCGGTAAGGACAAAGCTGGACTTATGTTTGTTGCAGAGCAGCAGGGGAGGAACTCCAGGCAAGGGACTCAGGAGGGAACAAAATGGAAGGAGCAGTCCTCATGAAAATTCATAAGCATTGTGTGAATTTCTCCTAATACAGAGGGTTGCCAGGTCTCCAGTTTTTGCCTGGAGACACCAGTTTGGGGGGGGGTCATCTCTGGGTGGCTGGATGAGTCACCCCAATCTCTGGTCTCTTAGTTTTCATTTTTCAAAAAAATCAAGTTCTTAGGTGACCTGATTCAAAAATTCCTGGGCTTCTACTAGGAGAAAGGCCAGGATATAAATTTAAACAATAATAATAATAATAATGAAAGATATACACCAAAATGTACCCCCCACACACAATTTCTATTAGTACTGGTTGCTCTGATCCCCGCGCTTTCAGGTTTTTAGCCAATAAGCGAAGTCAGGGTTGTGATTGACAAGGGAAAAACTAGTGCTGGACACCATTGCTAATACAGCATAAATTTCCCAATTTCTTTGATTAGCATGCATTAAAGAAAAAGTGGAGAAGTAAAAAAGTGCAGGCAGGAGCTCTCTGTCCAAAGCATTTACATATATTTTAATCGGATAATCCTGGGATTTTGGCCTGGTTTTCTGCTCTATCTTTCTTCCCTAACTTACCAGAAAATATTGTTTAGGGGCTTTGGACATAACAAGCTACATCAATAGTGGCATAACATGGAGCGTGCTTGTTCCTTGTGATAATCTGTTCTCCCATTCATCTGTAGAGGTTACCCATCTGCTGATGCCCGTCTGCCTTGAATCAACAGATAGGCAAAAAAACCAGTGGTCCAGTTGATGCAAACTGGAAAAACCTACTGCATTTGAAAAAATTGTCTTGTTATCAATTGTTACAACTGTATTCTTTAGTTAAATGAAGCAAGGGATAAACTTTAAAAAGGTTTGAAGTTTAATATTTTTGAAGCTTAATTTTTGCCCTTTTCAGCCAATAAGCCTGCCCCATGGAATACATGGGAAATGAATAAATAACATTTTGGAAAGACCCTAGGACTTTGGCTTTAATTATGGAGAAATAACCTCCAGGCCCCCATGAAGGAAGTATATTTATTCACAATTTGGATTGATTTTCAAAGGTATTGAGTGCTTAACTCTCACTAGTGTCCATGTAAGTTGTGGCTGGTCAAAGCCTTTGAAAATCAGGCCAAAATTGCTGTTAGATGTTTAACTCTTCAGGGCAGACTCTTGATGCTTGTTTGATAAAGTATTTTGTAGCACTGTCTCCCCAGACAGCAATATATGAGTAATAATTATAACAATAATAATAATAGCTAGCAGATTGAAACAAGGAGTTAAGAGACATTTGATGTGGTTCTACAAGGGCTTTCATGGTGCATTTAATTTTTTTTCAACAAAAATAAGCTCTTGTCGTACAGGCAACATACTAGCAGAGCACGATAGAAACAACATGCCTGAAAACAATTTGGAAACAGGAAGGTGTTTGCTTCCTCACGTGCAACTTGGATACTTTTCAATAATTTTTAATTTCATTTTCTTGAAATAACTTGAATAAAATGCTGCCAACTGGCAGCCTCAGCAAACTAAGAAGGGCTTGTTTGCTTGCAATTACTTTTGTATAGTGATGCCAAATGAACAGAGTATTTCACATTAAGTACATCCACATGGGGGTGCATGTGTACTTGACAGCCAGAAGTCACCACTTTGTTCTTTCAATATTGTGTGTTTTGTGACATCTGTGTGTGGCAACTGCCTCAAGCAGAGTGGCAGGCACACAGAGCAAGCATAGCTCTTTGTAGTATTGGCCACTGAAAACTAAGCAAAGCTTGAATAAGGCAGCCAAAAGAAAATCAAAAGGAAGAGCTAAGAGGTAAGCCAGTGAGCCAGAACCTCTAGTACAGGGATGGAAAATGGTGGTGGCAACCCTCTAGATATCCATAAGCCCCAACTTTCATAGCCAATGGTCAGGGCTGAAGGGAACTATAGTTCAATCTCTGGAGGGCCAGTTTCCCCAGGTTGTAGTACATAAACTGAAAGGTTCATGAACAAAGTGTTAGAGAATACTGCAGAGTGATTGGCTGTATGCAGTCAGCTGGCATTAACAGTGCCAGATGTTGCTGCAGACTGGCTGAGTTGAGGTAATTTCAGTTCCATGTTCTGTCCCTAGATAACAGTGTATTAAAGGTAGGGAGAACCTGTGGACCTCCAGATGTTTGCTGGACTACAACACCCCTCACCCCTTTTCATTGGCATGTTGGCTGGAGCTGATGGGAGTTGGAGCCCAACAACATATGGAAGGACTCAGGTTCTCCATCTCTGGTATATTACTTTCGTCACCATTAGGGATGAGAGAGAAATTTGATTCAGTTCATATTTAAAGCTGAATCTATCAAATTCACATTTTCCAAAACAATATGAGAACTGAAACATAGCCATCCCTAAAAATTCACTTGTCCAAATTTTACATGTAGTTCTCCAAGCATACAATGTCTTTTAAAAATGCATATATTAGTTGAAAGTGTGCATAAAAATGAGTATATTTATTTAATTAATTATTAAATTTATATCCCACCCTTCCTCCCAGAAGGAGCCCACAGCAGCAAACAAAAACACTAAAAGCATTTTAAAACATCTTAAAAACAAAAGACTTTAAAATATATTAAAACAAAGCATCTTTAAAACATTTAAAAAACACTTTTAAAATTCCTTAAAAAGCAATTCCAACACAGACGCAGACTCAGTAAGACTTCTACTTAAAAGGCTTGTTGAAAGAGGAAGGTCTTCAATAGGTGCTGAAAAGATAACAGAGATGGAGCCTGTCTAACATTTAAGGGGTGGAAATTCCAAAGTGTTGATGCCACAACACTAAAGGTCTGCTTCCTATGTTGTGCAGAGTGGACCTCCTGATAAGATGGTATCTGTAGGAGGCCCTCACCTGCAGAGCGCAGCGATCGACTAGTTATGTAAGGGGTAAGACGATCTTTCAGGTATCCTAGTCCCAAGCTGTGCGGGGCTTTGTACACCAAAACTAGAACCTTGAACTTGGCCTGGAAGTTAATGGGCAGCCATATTAGTGAACATAACATACAAAAATGCATCGTATTAGGGGAAATTGCTTGCAAAATGTGCATACTAGTCAGAACTGCATACAAAATGTGTTTATTAGGAGAAAGTCACAGTAAAATGCTGAATTATTGTCATGACGATTTTTTAAAACAACAACATTAAAATGTGCAAATTGTTGCAGAAATGTGTAGAACTGAATTTAAGATTGGAAAAATGAGAAACTGAGAGAATCAAAATTGACAGATCCTTCCACCCCTACTGAGACACACTGCCTTAGTGATGCAGGGAGAAGTATGGGTTCTTGGAAACCATCATCTGGGAGTATGTTTTCTACTGCTACTTAACTTTCCAGCTCCATCTAACTGGAAACAGATGGCTCTTTACCATGTAACAGCTACTTTGGAAGTTGCTATGCGGTAGCTCCATGTGAAGAGGCAATAGTCTGTAGTATCCACCTGTGCAGTAAGCCAAACGTTACCACTCTCCCAACTGAAAGGAAATTGGTGGTGGTGGGGATGGGTGAGACTGGATTCTTGTGCAAGTGATGCTACAGATGCTGTTGATACATATCTGGGAACCCCAGTAGAAGAGAGGGGGGAAGTGGCTGGGGAAGGGGTTGCCAGGGAAAATCAGAAGCAAGAGAAGAGTTATTCATCTCTCCTCTAACTGCAGCTGTTTCTCCTGTGCAAAATGTGTTCTTTCCCTATGTTCTGTGCAGCTTTTTAGTGCTGTCCACAATTCCTGGATCTGAATCTGTTGCTTAACATCAGGTGAGGCCCTTATTGACTGTTGTTATACATATGGAGAGTAACTCAGCGGTCTGAGCTGCGTGTGCCGGTGTGTGTATTTACCCAAGAAGCAGGCTTTTACCCTGCATTTAAATCACTGAGACTTAAGAGTAAAATAAGAAAAAAACTACTTTATTTATAGAAATACAGAGTAGATAGGAAAGGCATACCTAACTAAGTTGGAGGTGCAATGCCCAGACTTGGGTATCGCCCTCATGGTTCAGGAGAGAGAACAAAGACAAGGATGTCTCCTCAGTTCTCAGACAGTCAAGGAGACGACAAAGGAAGGAGAGGCAGATCAGCTTCCCTGAGCATATCAGTTTACAATGGAAGGAAGTTAGGTAGAGAAGAGCACAGGTAAAGGTAGGCAGGCCTAGCCAGCTGGAGGATCCTAATTTTATTTTCCTTCTAGAATGCAAACACAACAACACTAACAGGAGTTGCTCTTGCCACACCTCCAACAACTATAAGGGGTAATCATATATATATAATAATTTTTATTCAGATTTTTCAAAAGACAAACAAAATAGAGTCAAACAACAAAAACATAACAATACATCAAAAAAAAATAGTTGACTTCCGATTTGTCGCAGATCAGCTATAAGTATATAATATATATCAAACCTGTCCCTTAATATATACATACAGGATCGACTTCCGGGAAGGGTGACTTCGCTTGTGCCTGCTTTTGAGACGGGCTCCCGCCTCAAAAGAAGCTTATTCAGATATAAATCAGTCAGAACATTTTTTTTTTGACTGATGAAATTTCTCCCGGGCAGGGAGAAACGTAGAGATCAACCTCAAAAGCCTGTTTTTGTTGGGAGGACTGGATTTCATTGATTTATGAGAAAAGGTCCAGCCAGCAATGCCGGACGGACTTCCGAACAAGCTCTATCTGTTTAATGCGATACGTTTATCTTTTCTTCAAAGAGAAAACAGACTAACAGGCAAGCACCCTTCTTTCTATTATTTTTTTTACTTGGTTTAAATTGTTGCAGCAAAAAGAGATTTGTCAAATTAATCAGCTTTAAAGAGCTTCTGGGTGAGTTATAACTCTTCTCTGTTATTCACGAAATTAACAGTTTATCTCTGTTTCTATTGCAAAAAGCTGTCCTGGAAGTGCATTCTAAAGATATACACAGAAGAGGGATTTCTATTCCGAGGAATATTATATTGTCTGGGACTATTCTCTTTTTGGTCTATTTTATTTTGACGAATCTGCTTCTTCACGACGCCGCTAACTGTTTTGATGCTGGGAACTAAATTTGTTTTGTATTCTTGAACATAGAGAGATAAGGCAGGCTGCTCTGTTTATACTGTGATGTCATCAAGCCTGGAATATTAACCCAATTGTTGCTGAAATAAGAAGTGGTTCTTCTTTATTTTTGTTTTGCTTTGTTTTCGTGGTTTTAAAAAATGGCAATCAAGAAAATGGCTGAGAATCTGGAAGTAATTATGTTTCAGAAAATAATGGATGAGATTGAGATAACGAAACAAACCCTGCGACAGGGCAGTAAGGAGCTGAAAATTGAACTGAGCAAAATGACGCAGGAGCTTAAAGAAATAGGGGATCCTGTGAGAGAGGAGAATGAGATCAGAGATGAGAAAAGAAAAAATAAAGGGAAGATACAAGCTCTGGAGATTGGAATAAATGTGGAATTGGAAAAAGATCTGGAGTTTATGGATATTAGAAATAAAATCTACTGTTTGGAATTTAACGTTATCTCTGAAGAAATTAATGAAGATATTAGAGATAAAGTTATCAATGTCTTGGATAATCTTCTGGACTGGAATGACGTGATGGAGCTTGATATAGAGAAAATCTATGGAACTAACAGCAGCCATGTGACAATGGAAAAACTCTCAAGAGATGAACCAGTGCATTTTGTAAAAAAGAAGAACAGAGATATGACTTTACAACAATATTTCAGCAACTTATTCAGAATTGATGGCAAGAAAATATTTGGGAGAGAGGAAATTCCCATCAGACTCTTATTATATGACTATGGCTATGACAGCAAGATTATTATGGAATACTGATAATGGAAGATTGGACACTGAAATTACTGGACTTAACAGGACTATTGAAGATGGAAGATGGAATTAATATGGATAATGGAATAATGGCTATTGAAATTATTGGACCTAACAGATTTTGATGAGATGGATTAATCGATATGTTTATTTGGACTATGGTTATGACAATAAGATTATTATTATTATTAATGAGATGGATTAATCGACATGTTTATTAGGAGAAAAATTGATAGATATATTTCTTAAAGAATTGAAACCTCTCTTTGACTTTTTGTGGAAAGAATAAAGTAATGTTTATGAGATTTGATGATTAATTAAGATAACTACTGGAGGAAAGTGATTTTATAATATAATTTAAGAGACAGGATTGTTATATATTGTAGACCTATAACTGATTTGATCTGCGACAAATGGGAAGTCAACATTTTATTTTATTTTTGTTTAATCATTTTTGTTTTGTTTTGTTTTTTGTCTTTGAATGTTTTATGATTTTGTTTTGTATGTTTTATGAAAATTTGAATAAAAATTATTGTAAAAAATATATATATATACATACAGGATCACTTTTCTCCATAGGCTATCTTAGTTAATCGTCAAATCCCAATATCATCATTTTATTTTGATCTTTCAACAAAAAGTCTAAGAGAGGCTTCCATTCCTTAAGAAATGTGTCTGTCGATTTTTCTCTAAGTAGACATGTCAATTTATCCATCTCTACTAAGTCCATTAATTTCAATAGCCATTCTTCCGTTGTTGGTATTGATTCCATTTTCCACTTTTGTGCATATAATAATCTTGCTGCCGTAATCATATATAATAATATTCTTCCATATTTCTTTTCTATTTGTTTATCCATAAAACCCAGTAAAAAAAATTCTGGTTTTGACTGAATATTTATCTTTAGAATTTTTTGCATCTTCCTACCTATCTGTGCCCAGAATAATTTCGCCTTTTTACATGACCACCACATATGATAAAAAGATCCTTCTTGTTGTTTACATTTCCAACAAACATTAGAGACATTACTATACATTTTTGACAGCTTTTCTGGAGTCATGTACCAACGGTACATCATTTTATAAAAATTTTCTTTAAGATTATAACATAATGTAAATTTCAAGCCTTTTTTCCACATATTTTCCCATTGATCCATTTGTATGTTATGACCAAAATTTTTTGCCCACTTTACCATGCACTCTTTTACTTGTTCTTCCTCCATATCCATTTTCAATAAAAGTTTATACATTTTTGCAATTATGTTTTCATCATTTGTATACAAACCTATTTCAAAATCAGATTTACTTATTTCAAACCCATACATTTTCTTGTCCATTTTATATCTTTCTAACAATTGTAAATAGGCAAACCAATGAAAACTATATCCTTCCTTTATCAATTGTTCTCTCTCTTTCATTGTGTATTCTCCATGTACATTTTCTAATAGTTCTTGATAAGTTAACCATTTCTCTTTTCCAGACATTTCTCTTCTATAAAACGCTTCTTGACTTGAGACACATAATGGTATTTTCGAATAAAACCTTGGTTTGTATCTATTCCATATTTTCAACAGAGAACGTCTTATAAAATGATTGTTAAAGTCTACGTTTACTTTTACTTTGTCATACCATAGATATCCATGCCATCCCCACTTCAGATTGTGGCCCTCCAAATCCAATAGTCTTTTATTCCTCAATAAGATCCATTCCTTTATCCAGACTAAACAGCAGGCAGCAAAATAAAGTCTCAAATTTGGTAATCCCAGTCCTCCTCTTTCTTTAGCGTCTTGAAGTAATTTAAATTTAACTCTTGGTTTTTTTCCTTGCCATACAAATTTAGAAATATCTTTTTGCCATTGTTTAAAAGGTAAATCAGAAGATATTACAGGTATTGTTTGAAACAAAAACATCATTCTCGGTAATACATTCATTTTTATCACAGATATTCTACCCATTAATGACAGTTGTAGTTTATCCCATCTTAGCAAGTCTTTCTTAATCTCTGTCCATAATTTTTCGTAATTATTATGAAACAGCTTTGAGTTTTTATTTGTCATGATGATGCCTAGATATTTCAACTTTTTTTCTATTGTAAAATCTGTCTTGTCCATTAACTCTTTCTGTTCCCTTAAAGTTAAATTTTTCACCAACATCTTTGTTTTTTGATTGTTGATCTTAAATCCTGCTAACGGTCCAAATTCTTTTAATTTGTCCATCAATATATGAATTCCTTCCAAAGGGTTTTCTAGTACAATTATCAAATCGTCAGCAAATGCTCTCAATTTATATTCTTCTTTTTTTATTTTTAATCCCGAAATCCTTTTATCTTGCCTTATATCTCTAAGCAGCACTTCTAAAACCAGAATAAATAAAAGGGGAGATAATGGACATCCCTGTCTTGTACCCTTTTGTATTTCACATGAATCCGTTAAGTCTCCATTAACAATTATCTGGGCCTTCTGTGATGTATAAATCGATCTGATCCATTTTATAAAGTTGTCTCCAAAATCCATTTGCTCCAAAACCTGGAACATAAATTTCCAATTCAAATTATCAAATGCTTTTTCAGCATCTAAAAAAATCAAAGCTGCTTGTTTATCATTTCGTTGTTCTAAATATTCCAACACATTCAAAACATGCCTGACGTTGTCACGTAATTGTCTTTTAGGTAAAAACCCTGATTGATCTTCCTGAATAAATTGTTGCAATATTATTTTCAATCTTTCAGCCAAAATCATTGTAAAAATTTTATAGTCATTATTCAGTAGAGATATTGGCCGATAATTTTTTGTTTTAGTTAAATCTTGATCCTCTTTAGGTATTAATGTTATATTAGCATTTTTCCAACTATCCGGTATCTTTCCCTCTTGCAAAATAGAATTCATTGTAGACTGTAAGGGTAGCAAGAGTTCTTCCTCCAAACATTTATAATACATTGCAGATAGCCCATCTGGTCCTGGCGCCTTTCCTAATTTAATTTTATTTATAGCTTCAGATATCTCTCTTGACGTAATAGGGCCATTAATAACTTGTCTCTGAAAATCTGTAATTTTCGGCAAATTCTGTTTAGATAAATACTCTTCTATTTTTTCAGATGGGATTTCTTGACACTTATACAATGTTGAGTAATATTGATGAAAAATCTTTTTGATTTTTACATTATCTGTCAGCGTCTCATCTCCTTCTTGTATCTTTAAAATAATATTTTTTTGACGTTCTTTTCTTAATTTATATGCTAACCATTTCCCAGGTTTATTTGCAAATTCAAAAGTCCTTTGTTTAGCAAAATTTAATTTCCTTTCAATTTCTCTAACTGTCAACATTGATACTTGCTTCTGTAACATTTTAATTTGATTTACAATAGAAACTTTAGCTGGATTCTTTTTCAATTCTTCCTCTTTTTGTTTTATTTCTTCCAAAATTAATTGCATTTTCTGTTGTTTCTTTTTTTTTAATTCAGAATTACATTTAATAAAGTATCCCCTCATAAATGCCTTACTAGTATCCCAAACAATATTTTCACTTGTTCCTTTATATAAATTATATTCAAAGAACTCCTTTAATTTCTTCTTACATTCTTGTACTACTTTATCATTCTGTAATAAAGATTCATTTAGTCTCCATCTAAATCCAAGATTTTTTTTTTTTAAAGTTAATATCACAGGATTGTGGTCCGAAAAAGTTTTTGGTAATATATCCATTTTAAAAATATCCTTCGCTAAAATTTTTGACATCCAAATCATATCAATCCTCGAAAATGTTTTATGTCTTTCTGAAAAATAAGTAAATTCCTTTGCATTATCATTTATATATCTCCAGGTATCCACCAATTCTAAATGTTCCATGAGTTCAAAACAAATCTTCGGTAATTTACCTTGTGTCTCTTTGATATTTTTTTCAGAAAGCCTATCAATTTTTGGTGAGATTACCCCATTCCAGTCACCCATGACACACCAATGCTCATATGAAAACTCTGACAATTTTTCCATAAGTCCTGTATAAAACCTTGTTTTATCTTCATTGGGGGCATAAATACCCACTATCAAAATGTTTGTACCTTGTAAAGTAATTCCAACCCCCACAAATCTACCACTATCATCCAGTAATATCAATTTAGGAAGCAATTGTGGGTTAATGTAAAGAACAACACCATTTTTTTTTAAATCCAGCCAAAATAAATTCTTCACCCAAATTTTTACAAATCAAATATTTGGAATCTTTCTTCTTAATATGAGTTTCTTGTAAACAAATTATATCCAATTTTAATTTTTTCAAATAATGAAACACTTTCTTTCTCTTCTGCGCCGTGTTGGCTCCATTTATATTCCAAGTTAGATATTTGTAATCCATCTTTAAGCGTGTATTTTAAAATGTATCTGATGCTCCCTTTAATCCATCATCTTCCTTTCCCTCCTCTGCATGTTCCTGTTGACTTTGTTTCCCAGGAATTATATCCATATCTTTGAGTTTATCTTCTTCCATGTCTTTTGAAGCTTTTCTCAAGAAATCCCTTGCTTTTTGAACAGTATTCAATCGATATTTCTGTTGTCTGAATGTAAAAATCACTCCTTCTGGAACATCCCATCTAAATTGAATTTTGCATTGCTTAAGTTTTTCTGTAAAGAAAGCATATTCTTTTCTCTTACGTAAAAGTCTAATAGGAATTTCCTTCATCACCAGTATTTCCTTGCCATCAATTTTAAAGGTATTGTTAAAGTGTTGTAGTAATACCATATCTCTGGTCCTCTTTTTTATAAAGTGAACAAGCACATCTCTTGGAATTTTTTTCATTGTTGCATATCTGGAATTAATTCTATAAACTTTATCTATTTCAAATTCCATCCGATCTTCATTCCAATCCAAAAATTTTACTAAGGCATTAACAATTTTATCTCTGATATATTCACCTGTTTCCTCAGGGATTGCACGGAATCTCAAACAATGTTCTTTATTTCTCAATTCCATCACAGCCATGTAGTCCAAATTTTTTTCTAATTCCAGATTTAATATATCTGTTCTATTCTCCAAGATTTGTACCTTTTCTTTAGTATTTTTTACATCCTCTATTATTTGCTCAATTGTCCCTTTAATCTCATCCACTTGTATTTTAATATGGTCTTTTATATCTTTCAATTCCATTTTCATTTCTTGTTTTAAATCACTAATCCCTTCCATTATTTTTTGAAACATATCTTGGGATATAACCCCTTCGTGTGGATCAATTGAACCTCTTTGCTCCTGAGCCTTAGCTGCTTTTCTGGTTGTCATTCTCAAAAAAAGCCTTTAATTTCTGATATTAACCACTGTTCCAAAACCTAGAGGCAGTCTATTTCTTTCTTTTTTCCTCCACCAACAAAAGAGTTAATATTCCAGGCCTGTTATTATAGTCCAGCCAGCACAGTTCTTATCTACGTCCAGGAATGCAAAACAATTGTGGTTCACAACACCAAGCAATTAGTAACATACACGAACAGCAGATTCGTCCAAAAAGAAGTAATCCAAAGAAAAAAATAGTCCCAAATATATTTCCATCAAATAATCAAGTTGCCTCTCATCCGTTTTAATCTTTATAATTCTAAATTCAGGCCAGCTTTTTGTCGTAAATATATATATATAAGTTGTTTACATTTTCTTTCTTCCTTAATTTTATTTAAAAGAGAAAAAGTATGACTCACCCAGGTTTCTCAATTGCTGATTCGTAAACAAATCCCTTTTACTGTAGTAATTTAAGCCAAATGATAAGATTTAGACAGAAGAAGGCTCGCTGGTTATAGAACGTTTTTAAGAAGAAGAAAAAATCTCACTTTTTTTCAGTACAGCTTGTTGGAAGTCCTGACTTCGTCTTCAGCCGATCGGTATGCCTTCTTATCTCAGGGAATTCCTGATCAATTCCAGCAGCCGACAGCTCAACGAAGTCCTGTGGATAATCTGTTCGGTTCACCTTTGCCTTGGAGAACATTTAAGCCAGTCAAAGTTTCCTCTTGACTGGTTTTTAAACTGAAAAAAGCTTCCTCTGAGACATAGATCTCTCAGAGACGGCCACCAGCTGAGCACTCACTTCCGGGAAGCAGGGGTAATCATA
The DNA here is from genome assembly GCF_030035675.1 of Rhineura floridana. NCBI lineage: Eukaryota > Metazoa > Chordata > Lepidosauria > Squamata > Rhineuridae > Rhineura > Rhineura floridana. The sequence goes on from NC_084480.1 coordinate 221,851,470, forward strand.
TATATATTGACTATGAGCTCCTTCTGGGAGTAAGGGTGGGCTATAAATTTAACAAACAAATAAATAAACACATTACTTTGCTTTTTTCAGTGTGGGGTATTTCGGACTATTTAACATGTGTTGATAACATTACTATAGTTATCATGGGATTTTAAAATGCTTCTAAAAGTACTTGTTTTTGTTTTTGCATTTTATTTTTTAATACTAGGGGCTCGATGCACCAACCTCACCACCTAACCACAGCAACATCAACCCAGGTATGCCCCTTGCCAAATCACCCAGTGCCCCCAGGCGTTAACATGTGGCCACTGCCTCCTTGCTTGCCTGATACCAGACTGCCTCACACCCACTCACAGTAAGTCACTTGCATGGCCACCTGCCCACCTCACTGCCACTGCCTAGCCAATTAGGATGAGGAGACGGTGGTAAGAGGAGCAGCATGGGAAGAAGGAAGGCAGGAAGAAGCAGTGGGCAGCTAGTCTCATAAGTTACATGAGCCACTATAGGTTCCACTGTCTCCTTTGGGCCAGACTATAAAAGGCCCTGCACTCTGCTGGATGATACAATGAGGATGCACTGGAAGCAGCAGTGTCTCTTCTTTGTTGCCTTTACTGCCACTAAGTAGGCTTGCTAATGAACACTTACTAGTGTTTGGTTGCAAATGTCTGGAGTTTTTCTCCACTTGAATTCAAGCCATCTCCCAACTTATTTCAATGCCCTAAGCTCTGGTTTATATCAAGGAGCCAACTGGGCTCTACCAAATGGGAGAGAGCGCTCAGGAGAAATCATGTTAACAGCCAGGGCCATCTGAGTATTCCACAGGTCAGCCAGGGATTCAACAAAACTGACAGTCAAATTAGCCGGAAAATCCCCCAGAACCATCTGGAAACCAACTGGATTCATCAGCCTTCAGTGGCGGACTATCCTAACAGGTCCCCTGCCTCTGCAGATGGGAAAAGCTAGTGAAAGTCTAAATCTCAACAGGAGGTGATCTGACCATTACAAGGGACTGAGGTTAATATCCCCCCTCTCAGATCACCCCCTTCCTGCCTGGTCAAGCAAACCAGATCCAGAGTGTGGCCTGACACATGCGTTGGGTTGGTGATAACTTGGGGCAGCCCCATGGTTGTCATGGTGGCCATGAAGCGCCCCTGAGTTAATGGCCTCCCAGCAACAGTCTTGGAGTCTTCAACACCACCTCCAAGACCATCTCTGTCAGCTCAGGCAGGGAGACTGCTGGGTAGCAAGGTGGGCGGTAAACCAGTTGAATCCCCAATCTGTCCCTATTGCCCAATGCCAGGTACAGATCCCCACTCAAATAGACAGGAAGCCTTGAGAGAGAGATGGAACTCCTATAGACTACAGTAACTCCCCCTCGCTGACCCTCAAGCCTGCCTTGATGCTGCATGAGTACCCAGGTGGACAAACTGGGCGAGGCCAACCCCACCCTGTTCATCCACCTAGGTCTCCATAAGACACACCTGATCATCCACAATCAAATCATGAATGAGGGAGATCTTGTTTGAACCTGACCTGGTGTTCAATAACAGCATCCGCAGGCCTGAGGGCTGACTAATAAGACAACAGCAATTCCTCTGGCTAGAGGAGGGGCCGGTACAGGGCCCAGCCACCAGTTGTCTGTGTCATGTACCCCTTATCAGGCTAGCCCCTCCTCCCACACAATACCTCCAATTCCTCTGATCAACTGGGCCCCCAAATGCTCTCCCCATCTGCTTTCCTCCCAGGCACATGTCAACCCCCTAGAACCTTCCTCCAGCGAAAGTCTATAAAATGGCTCTTTATCCACAAAGGGCAGGGCAATTGGTCTCTCTCTCCTGCCAGTGATGGAAAAGTGGCACCTCAAACTTTCCTCCTAGTAAGGACAGGAGGGGAGATGAGAGTTATATAGCAATGAGCAAAGCAGGGCTGGCTGCGTGGATGGACAAATTTACCTGCTCTGCTGATGGTGCTAACTGCTTCTCTCAGGTGTCTTGCAGAGCCTCCAGCTGGAGATATCTAAGCTAGGATGTCTGTCCAGCTAGGATGAGAACCTCCTCCCCATTTACCAAAATGGTAAGTGGTGAGGAAATATTCATCTGTTGAATTTTTGCCCAATATGCAGTTGCTACAGACACCAGACTTCTGCCAGGAAAAAAGGTGGCTACGCTTTGAACATGAAGACAAAGAAAACAAGGAAAAACAACAAATTGAGAGAGCTCACTGTGGAGTGTCTTAAATTAGAACTTAGGGAATTGTTTGCCGTATATTTCAACTTAAGCTAGCAGCACCTTAGAGGTGGTCAAGTTAACAATCTCTTGATTTTTATTTTAAAAAAAGTATTGCCTTATAGAGTTTCACAGTTAAAAATGTGAGAAGTCTTTGCTCTCAAGGATGTTACAATCTAAATCAGACAATGGGAAAAACAGGGGGAGGGGAAGAGCTGAATACTTGTAGATTCCATAAAAGACAAAATGAGCTACAGGTAGTTGGTGCTTTAAAAAAAACCCACTTCATTTCCCCCATCTGTTACTCATCAATAAAATGAGATAATATGACCCAGTTTTGCAAAGTATCATTTGAGCTCCATGATGAAGAATGTCATTATATTATATTATTCTAGAACAGATCATGCTGAGATGAGACATCAACACATGACCTCAGGTGGCTGCTGTAAACAGATGGCAATGTGAAATCCTTTGGGCTTGATTATATACTTATTTGAAAGATTTACAATTATTAAGAGTGACAAAAAATGCATACCAGGTCTTTCTGATTTCATTTTAAAGCCTGTTTTCTAGGTACCATATGACAGGAATCATGTTATAATGTCATATGCTTGAAACTTTAACCCATTATGGTTGAAAGGTCTGTCTAGAGTGTTCATCTTTCATTAATTTTTACTTGAGTAGACAATATAAATCTGATGTTAGTTTTGAAAACAGAGGTTTCATTGCTACATTCTACTTCATGTAAATTGGCATATGTGTGTGATTCAACTTGGAAAACTTCAGCAAATCCAATGTCAATGAAACTCTTGGAGTTCATATATATGTATTTTTCAGTTTAATGTAAAGAGTGAAGGGAAAGCACAAGGGTTTGAACTTGAAAATATTCCCATTTTTCACTTAAGGAAGAGAGCAGAAGGGAAAGGAACGATAACAATAATAAAAATGTCATGGAAGTTAAAATCAGCCCATCAAGTCCATTTTCATTTGCAGCCTGCTTTTCCTCCTTACTATAATATTTTGTTCACTAGATTTGTGTTTTTTTCTGTTCATACTTCCAACAACTGCCATTTGAAAGTTGTTACTTGTAAAGTTTAGCTAGTGCTGCATCTCCTCCCAGTTTTAATTGTGTAATGTGATTTGCTAATTACAAGAAAATCTGGTGGCAGATTTGTTTGTTTTATCTTTCCCTTTTGGAAAGGTCATTATCCTGTCTACGCAAGTTGCTAGCAGAGGAACTGTAAATTAATTCAATCTAGTGGTCAGAAGAAAACATGCAGCTCCTAGTCTTTGGCTTTTTTTCACTGCTGATATTTCCACAAGTTCCTCCAAGTTCCAGTCTTCCCTGAGGGAATCACCTCTCCTTCCCTTACTGAATTGCCAAAAGTCTGAAGAGAGCAGGACTGAGTTATGTCCCCTTCTGGAGTTGCCTGCTGGTGACAAGCTGAGCAGAGTAAATAAAAAAAGTTAATTTCCTTTTTTTAAAAGCTATGTAGCTTAAACATACACCTATGTATAATATTTTAAAAATATACTACTGAAATATGAGTGTTTTGCAGGGGTTGCTACAGAAACATGTAGTGCTGTGTAGAATCCAAAATAGGATGTCTAGACAAACTCCTACTGTCTGACCTTTTATGTATGTCCTAATCCTACTGATCTTGCCAACCAAATTGGTGACTAAGCAGCAATTCACTTTATACACTGTCATAAAGGACTGACAGGGCCCAGGTCACTGTAATAAATTTAAGTCTGGCTACTTCAGAAACTCTCGGTTTCCTTTACCAACACAACTCCCGAGTGATTTCTAACCTGTGATGTGTGCACAGGATCATCATGGAGTAATTGGGGGTGGGGGGTGTAAAATCCAAAAGCTACAATTCTGCTGCAAAACAGTGAGCACTTTTATCCAGCAGGACCCCAGAGTTTACATAAAACCATAGAAGGAAGAGTAGAGAAAGCCTCTGTGAAACAAAATTTTTAAAAGGCAGAGGTATTAAGGTTAAGAGCAGCTGATTCTTTAGGGGAAAGAGGTCAGTGTTTGCATCTCTATGCAAACATGAAACAGTGAACTTTATTGAACAGAATAGCTTTACCACACACAAATTACATTCCCTTTCCCTCCCTCCTCCACAGTGAATGTGTTTATTCATCCCCACCCAGCTCCGCAAGCAGCCATGTATTAAACAATATATATATTTGCTCCCCATGAGGCATCCTGAAGCAATTTATATTATAACAACATATATAAAACAGTTACATTAAAACAATTATAAATATTAAAAACACCTTAAAGCAACAGCACATACATAAATCTATTGAAATTGATACCAGTTGGGATAAAGATTTTAGAAGGCTTGGAGAAACATCTTTAGCAGGCATCAAAAAGACAATAGGGAAGATGCCTGTCTGATATGCAATGGGAGGTAGTTCCAAAGAGTAGGTACCACCATACTAAAGGCCCAATTCTGTCATCATGTCGAATGGACCTAAATATGCTTAAAATGTATGGTGTGCATGCATCCTTTGGTATACATCCTAGCTATCTCAGAAATCCTACAAGATCTTTGTAGACTGCAACAGCCTGCCAAACATTCCTTTATTAGTATTCAGTTCATGTATGAATCACTTCCTATGAGGTATCTCAAAGCAATTTTCAATACAATATGGGGCCTCCAAGTTCTTGTGCTCCTGCAAAAATATATACATGGTTTCAATACACAGCAAGGGGACATTATCTATTTGAATCTACTTAAAAAGTTAAAGAAAGTCAGCTGATCTTCATGGTCAGCATTGCTTCATGATGAATTTACATGTAACTTTTAACATGGAGTGGAAACTGAAAATGACCTCAGTGTGAAGACTTTTCAGTGTATTGCTGATCAAAACCACTATTCTGCCACGTGGTAGGTTTCCATATCTACCTTTTCTCTTAAAAAAAGACTGCTGACTGTTGAGACAATTAAGATAGGTTGCTTAGCTAATGATAAGGAATAATGCAAGTTCTAGTTCAGCTACATCTGGAGACACCCAGAAACTCAAAAAGGTCTCCTTTATTAACTTCCAGCAAGGATACATGTCATCTGCACATCCAAAAAGAGGGGAAGGACTGTGTGAAAACTCCCAATAACAGTCCTCTGACCAACTTATTTGGTATTTTAAAATGCACAAAATCAGTTTTCCTGATTCACTAGGCTCAAAAATGTGGAAGCAAGATCTTTGAAAGGCAACATTTTGCAGCTATGAACCATCAAAGTAATGAAATAAACATGACAGAAATCAAGGGCACATTATTTTATAGCGTGTGTATGTGTGTAAAATATATGTTGGCATGGAGTGAAGGGTTTGAAGAGCTACTTTTTTCTGATACACACACACTTTCTTATACAAAACACACTAATAATGGTGATGATAATAAGATAAAACACTGTACTGTAGTACAAAATATGTCATATTCACTCATCATGTCCTGTAAAGACTGACATTCTATTGTTAGCATACCACTTCTCAAGTTATTATAACTTTCTTTACATCTTTTCATTTCAGCAGCAATAAAGCATGAACCATTACTACATTAAACTTCCATTTTACGTATGTTGGAAAAGAGGAACATAGATATTCAAGTTGTTCAATTTTAGTCATGTTTATCATTTCATTTCTATCAGTTTTGATGGCATTGCTACATACCATACTTTGCTATACCTGTCCTGTTTTGAGGGGATGTTATCTGTGCACCATATAATTGGCAAGGTACCAATTTCTTCCAAGCTACACAGGAAGTGAAAGACCCAACCAAATTGTGTTTGCAATTTTACAAATTTGTAGGGCAGTACAATATCTCAGAGAGAAGGTCAGGTCTGCTGCTCCCCTGGTGCATTCACTATAGCTGCCCAATTTCCCTGCTTTTTAAAGTTTGATAGAAATATCTGTTGGCTATAGGTATGTTCTTAAACCGGTTTTGCCTATTAGTGAATATTCTTGCAGCTATGACTAAATTACCAACTAACATTCTATGATCAGGTTGTACTGCTGATTTTATATATCCTAGAGATCTAGGAGGACCAACAAGGGATTAGATTTGATGTAATTAATCAAGACTAAATTGTTAAAAAGTCATATCTTAAAAGCATTAGTTACTTTTCTTTTACTATTCTTTTTATAATTACCATAACCAGACATACATGTGTTTCTGAGGAATGATCACTTGTGAACTCTGAAACATGGGGTGTGTGTATGATTGCCACTTCTCCCTCCCTCCAGTTTATAATCTTTAAAGTAGGCATGTAACATATCTTGTTCCAGTTCTGATTCACAGTGCACAACAACTTAATTTTGGACACAGACATGGCACTAAACAGAGCAATGATACAGATAGAAGCAGGTGGTGACTACTGCTAAAATATAATAGGAAAAAATCAGTTCAATTTTCTTTTAAACAATTGCACTTACAAGCTGTGAATACATGATGTTAAATTCTCTGGGAACAAGTTTATAGATTTTCATATGTTTAGAAATTAGACCTACAAAAAATCTGTATCTACCCTACTTTTATTTATTTATCTACTATTTGTACTTTTAACTGGTCCTTCACCGAATGGGTCCAGGGTGTGTGTGGTTAGAAAAATATCACAATTAAGACAAGTACAATGTACAATGAAAATCATAAAACAAAACTACAAAACATCCAGTATCAAAATAACTAAACAGCAGCACAGAACAGCAGTTTAGGGGATTATTCATGCTAACTATACTGTACCATAGCACATTATTCACATAAATTTCTAATAGCGTGATATAAGTGGGGGCTGCAACAAAATGTTGCCATGTAGAATGCTCCTCTCCAGGACACTCCATTCCACCTCTCAGCTGGTTTTCCATCCTCCTCCCCACAGTCATTCTGTGTAGCCATTAAGCACACTCAGCTCTTAATGGTCCTACTGATACCTTCCTCTAGTACAGCCTTTCCCAACCAGTGTGCCTCCAGATGTTGTTGGACCACAATTCCCATCTTTCCTGACCATTGGCAATGCTGGCTGAGGCTGATGGGAGTTGTGGTCCAACAACATCTGGAGGCACACTGGTTGGGAAAGGCTGCTCTAGTACCTAGAGGGTGCTGTTTTGGCTACTCACCTCTGAATATCAGAACAGAAGGAGTGACATGGTCCAGAGATCGCCCAGAATGGGGTCCTATATATATATGTGTGTGCGTATTTGACAAATTATTGCAGCTGAAAAAGATAACTCTTTGAGATCTCTGACGCACAAATGATTTGTGTAGGTTTGGGGAGTTTTTTTGTATTATGGAGAAAAAAAAAGTTACTCTTTTCTCCCACCGTTCCCAGGAGTATCCACCCCTAAACACATAGACATCTGTATGATTTCAAAGAGGAACCTTTCCAACACACACATATGTAGCTTCCAAGATGAAGGGGGGGAAAGCCTCACCTTGTAAAACAATTTCTAAGGCGTGCAATTTTTCTAAATACATTTTTGCATTTTTCTACCTCCAGGCAGAACTTGTTGATTTGCTCCTGTAAAATAAAGGTTTAGGTGGTTGATTATCATCATATTTATACACACTGGAGGTATATTGCACCGCCACAGAAAGAGTGAAATTTACTAAGGACAAACTATTTGCATATATTGCAAATCAAGTGTCATGCTCACCTCACTTCTCCAAACAATGAGAAGTGAGATGTTCCAGGGATGCAAGGCTGCACCTACCTTTAGGCAGAGTAAGGTGGCCACTTCAAACAGCTGATCTGGGATATCATGAAAGGGCAGCTAATTCTTATTTATGATTATGATTATTATATTTTTACTGCCAGGGAAAGGGAGAGTTGCTTATAGAATTTTCTGCCACAGGTTACAAAATAACTTGACTGGCCTTCGGCACCTTGCTTTGGATGGGGCTACTATTTGCTGCCAGTTCTGCAAGGGCATAGCGATTACCCATATTTTATTCCCTTTGGAAGGATGTCACTAGAGACTAATTGGTTTTTGGGGAGGGGGTAATATTTGTGCTTATTTACAAATACACAGGTTGAACATGGGTGAAGGCTCTCAGCTTCCACACTCCCAACAGAGAGTCAGTATTCATTGCTCCCACATTAGGCCACCAGAGAAACAGACAGCCCTCAAAGACATTGTTAGCATATAGCAAGAGTAGGGAAACTCAGGCCCTGGGGCCAAAAGCAGCCATTTAGGCCTCTCTGTCGATATTTTGGGACTCTCACCAGCCTGCTCCACACTCTCCTTGAGTGCTTTTGCCTTGGTGAAATGAGTGTTTGAACTGTGATAGTACCTTTTACTTGCCCAGATGGAGGTGTGTAGGTGTCTCTCTGAGTGAGTGTGTGTTTGTAGATGCTGTTGATGTTTGCATGGCTGGAATGTACCTTACTGTACAAAAACATCCATTGGTCATACCCAGTTTTGCCTCTGGTCCTACCCTATTCTGTCATAGACCACCCCCTGAGCATTGTCCATGACAAATTGCAGCCATGAGGCTGAACAACATTCTCCACTCCTGAGTCCAGAAACTCAGCTGCCTTTCTTTCTAATTCAATCTGTAATCTGCCCTGTTTCCTTCAAAGAGACCTAGATTACATCATCCATAGCTAGGGTGGGAGGAGAAGAAGAGAGGTGTCCTCCTTTTAACTTATCCTAGACATTGAAAATATCACCTGTTGAGAGCAATCTACCAGCCTCCCAAACAAAAGAATGATACTTGCTAACTGTGCTAGGACTATTAAGGCAGGGCCTAGAAATACTCTTGACTCTATTAAGGCCGGCAGCAGGCATGCTGGGGCCCTTGGGCGCCAGCCTGCCCTGGGCCTCGGCACACACACACGCACACATACGCACACCCCACCTACCTGTCTCTCCTGTCTTTTGCTGCTGCATGTGCTGCATGCGCAGGGCTGCCACTGACCAAGATGGCGGCTGAGGTTTCCCTAAGGGACTGAAGCCTCTGCCTCCATCTTGGTTGATGGCATGCATGGTGCTACGCACGTGCATCCCTACCATCCCTGCTGCACTTTGTGAAAGAAACTAAAGAGAGTTTTGATGACTTGAACTCAAAGCAAAAGGACACCTGCCTGATGGTCTCTGGTCTCCTCTGCATGCCTGGAGTGAAAGACTTTAGACTGACAGGCATGCGGGAGAGAGCTTTTTCAGCTGTGGCCCCCAAGCTTTGGAAGACCCTACCCCAAGAAGTCCAGTCTGCTCCGTCTCTGATGGTTTTCCAAAGACTTCTGAAAACAATCTTGTTCTGGAGAGCCTTTCGGAGGGACTGAAGGTAGAGCCTGACACTGATTTTATGATTTTATGCCCTCTACGTGAAATTTTGCCCTTGTAGTCCCCTTTAGTACCACTCCCTATCTATCTATCTATCTATCTATCTATCTATCTATCTATCTATCTATCTATCTATCTATCTATCTATCTATCTATCTATCTGTCTGTCTGTCTGTCTGTCTGTCTAGCTATCTAGATATATAGTGGTCCCCTTTAGTACCACTCCTTATATATAGGGTAGAAGTGCCCTATTATAGGGTAGAAGGACGGGATAGAAATATTTAAAATAAATAAAATAAATAATAAAATGTAGACCAAAAGTGTGTGAATAAAATTTTTTATGATTATCATTTCTATTATTCACTAACAGGCAAAAAACCTTGCAGTTTAAGAACATATCAAGAGCCCACAGATATTTCTATCCAACTTTAAAAAACAGGGAAATTGGGCAGCTATAGTGAATGCAGCAGACCTGACCTCCTCTCTGAGATATTGTACTGCCCTACAAATTTGTCAAAATGCAAACACAATTTGGGTTGGTCTTTCACGGTCCAATCCACTTCGTGTGTAGCTTGGAAGAATTTGGTAACATGCTTATGATAGGTAAAACTGACCATGGGGGAGGAGAAGGGGATGGGAGAGGAGAGGGAGGAGAAAGCGAGGGGAGCAGAAGGAGGGGGAGGGGGAAGGAGGGGATTGGAAGAGGAGGGGCAAAGGAAGGGGGAGGGAAGGGGCAAAAGGGAGGTGATGGTAGGAAGGAGGAAGAAAGGAGTTAAATGCTTATTGAGTTAAATGGGATTTACTCCCGTGCAATCATGCTTAAGATAGATAAAACTGACCATGGGGGGGAGGCGGAGGGGGGAGGGGAGGAGGGGGAGGGGGAGGGGGAAGGAGGAGATTGGAAGGGGAGGGGGAAGGAGGGGCAAACAAAGGGGGAAGGAAGGGGCAAGAGGAAGGGGCAAGAGGGAGGGGGAAGGAGGGAGGAGAAGGGAGGGTGGGTTTGATCATTTGCATACTTTTTTAGTTCAGTGGGATTTATTTCTGTGCAATCATGTTTAGGATAGGTGAAACTGACCTGGGCGAGGGCCAGGGAGGGGAGGGGAGGAGGGGGAGGGGAGGAGATTGTGTGGGTGGGCACTGGGCAGAGGGGAAGCCCCTTTATTTCCCAAAGGAAAACATTGTGAACAGCTTTTAGAATACTGACAGTTCTTACTGAGCATGCCCGACATCATTGAGTTCCATGTAAAATTTCTTAAATTAATTAAAAATCAGCCAGATTTTTTTTAACTTTTAAAATGCAGAAGATGAAGGTCAGAGTATGGGACAAGGTCAGTAATAAGATTACAGGTACTCTGTGAACATGGCTGATTTTTAATTAATTTTAACAGATTATGAGAACTCTGACAGAAAAAAGTCCAAAAGGGGTGTGGGGTTTTTTTCTTTCTTTTTACACTTTGAACTCTCAATTCTCTCTGACTCCTTTGTGTATCACATGAAAATTTAGAGGGTTGTTAAGCAAGCGTTTCTGAGTTCAGGACTATAAATTTTGTAACATTTGTTTTGAAATTAGCTTTGGGGAAGCATCAGAATGGCATGGGGGTATTTTCAATTTAACATTGTGGAATGTGAAAAATCCACGCTGACTATAGTATACAGCCACTCTTGTGGCTGTAGAATAATGCAATACACTTTTTTCTCTTTATTTTTGATGGTATGGGGCCTCTGAACCTTGACATGGCTTCGGGCCTTAATTTGGCCCTGATGCTTCAAGTGTGTTTTGATAATGCTGGCCTTCCAAGTGGGTTTGGATGAAGCTGAGTACCTTTCAGGGATTAAAGGTCCAGGTCAGAAGATGACAACTATGGCTGAAATTTCAGAAGCCCAGCCTTAGATAATTTCTCTCTGATCTCAGGGTGGCTTCCTGCTTTTAAACTTAATGGAAGGTTAAAAAGTTCTGGATCTTGCATTTATATTTCAACTTTTAAACTGGAGGAAAGAAAACATGTGTGTATTTTAATTGCACAAATTCCTCTAAAAATGATAATCTTTCTGAACATACTTCTGAAAGCAATCCCCTCCATTTCTACTTAGGATGGAAGACAGATCATGAGATTCCTATGAAGGTTCAGTACAGGCATGGGGAATCTTTGGTCCTCCAATGTTGCTAGACCATAGCTCTAATCACCCCTGATCATTGGCCATGTGGGCTGGGACTGATGGAATCCAATAACATCTGGAGGGCAACTGGTTCCCCAGCCTTGCTTTAGGATATTTGTTTCTGTTGTTATACCTTTCCCTCATCCCTTGATGCAATTAGGAACCTGTGTTGGGATATCGCATGAGACTCACAATGGCTTTTGGCATACTTTATAATTTGTTTATTTGTTGCAGCTCTCATATAGTGTGATCCACAGGGAATGGAATTATGCGAAATGATCTAGAATGCCACCAGCTCTGTAGCCATTGCACTTATTCCAAGCCTGAGTTTGGTAGGTGAAGAACATCACATATATTGATGTGGATCCCATTTCATAGTATCTGAAACAAAACAGCACATGTGGCTTGTGGGTGTGAGAGCTTGTCTTCTGAATCCCATCCAATAAAGTCTCACTGTTAAAACCTGTGAGAAGAATCAATTATGTTTTCATCTCTATTGTAAAATAGAATTGAACATATTTTAGCTTGCTACGGGATATTTGAAAGCCATGCTCGAAATGTGTCATTGTAGTGATATTGTTTTCTTAAGTTTTAAATCATATTGGTACACAAATACATAAATACACCCATTCGTGAGAATGTCCCAGATATGATATGGCAAAGACATGAACAGTGGACTCTTTTTCTATTTAGCAGCAAGCTATTAATTAATAAAATGCAAATAATATGAAATTATCTCTTTAGGCATGCCGTTTTTCTGTTCAAACAGTTCTTCTCAGGGAAGAACAGGTTCAGGGAGTGAAAGTGTGTGAGAGAGTGGAAGATGCAATAAGATGGCGGATATTAAGCTTACTGAGCAGCCACCAAGCCAATCTGGAAAAGATGTTAAATTGCCCAATTTAGCAGAAGGAGAAAAAAGGTATTTAGCTTGTGGGTGATTCAACAGGGCTAAAGAGCCAGTTCATGGATTCTGCTTTACTTGAGCAGCTGTGGTTTGTTTTCCCACTTCTTTTGGTTAATTCTGGAAGTGCATGCGCTATTGCAGTAAGTTCTTGAATCTACTTCAGATACTTCTGCAGCCTGGAATAGGGAAAGCACTTGAGAGGAAAAAGAGAAAATCCTGGAACAGAAAGGAAGAAACCCCTTTATCGAATGGTTTCTCCAGATCCACAGTGGGAAGAGCAGGAAAAGCCTGAAACTTGCTGCTCCTTTGGATGACTCATACCAGAGTGTTTTCTAATTACTGATGTATTTGGACAGATTTGTCTTTGTATTATGTGGGTGTGTGAGAAAAAAAGTATTTAAGATATGTCCTGCTGTGAGGTGGTAGCAACACATTGAAACTGTAAATGTGAAAATGCTCTATGGATCAATGGAAAAGTTAATTATTGTATGATTTTTGAATAGGAGACAGACACTAGTTTTTCAAAAGCTTTGTCTTCATGGTGTATTTATGCATCCTGATATCTGTGTTCTCAGGTTTTCTGCTTTTCCTACTGTTTCAAAGCCCTACACAAGTTGGCCGGAGCCAATAGTAGAACAAATGAAATGTGTGCACGAACATACATTGTAAAAAAGACCAAGAACATAAAAAATCCAAGATTTCCCCGGTATAAGAAATTGAATTACAAGCTGCTTTTCAAATTACTCGACTCCTCCACCCAGGCTCCTGAGATGCACCCAGCCGAGACGTCCAAAGAACCACTAAAGGGAACG